>NW_019154087.1:40014361-40407331 GCF_002288905.1 Enhydra lutris kenyoni | reverse complement strand
TTAACCCACTGAGCCACCCAGGCGCCCCTCATCATTATATTCTTACTAAGGAGAGTTCTGCCCCCCCACCAGATTCTGCATGGTATCTTGCAAAGAGGTGCTCAGTATTATTTATTTATTTGACAGAGATCACAAGTAGGCAGAGAGGCAGGCAGAGAGAGAGGAAGGGAGGCAGGCTCCCCGCTGAGCAGAGAGCCAGATGTGGGGCTCGATCCCAGGACCCTGGGATCACGGCCCCAGGCTGAAAGGCAGAGGCTTAACCCACTGAGCCACCCAGGCGCCCCTCATCATTATATTCTTACTAAGGAGAGTTCTGCCCCCCCACCAGATTCTGCATGGTATCTTGCAAAGAGGTGCTCAGTATTATTTATTTATTTGACAGAGATCACAAGTAGGCAGAGAGGCAGGCAGAGAGAGAGGAAGGGAGGCAGGCTCCCCGCTGAGCAGAGAGCCAGATGTGGGGCTCGATCCCAGGACCCTGGGATCACGGCCCCAGGCTGAAGGCAGAGGCTTTAACCCACTGAGCCGCCCAGGCGCCCCTCATCATTATATTCTTACTGGCTGATAGGCACATGGTGTTTCTCTCTTTCTTTCTTTCTTTTTTTTTTTTTTAGATTTTTTATTTATTTATTTGACAGAGATCACAAGTAGGCAGAGAGGCAGGCAGAGAGAGAGGAAGGGAGGCAGGCTCCCCGCTGAGCAGAGAGCCAGATGTGGGGCTCGATCCCAGGACCCTGGGATCACGGCCCCAGGCTGAAGGCAGAGGCTTTAACCCACTGAGCCGCCCAGGCGCCCCACACATGGTGTTACTTTTGAAGGAGAGTTCTGCCCCCCCACCAGATTCTGCATGGTATCTTGCAAAGAGGTGCTCAGTAAGCATTAATTCTCTGATATATTTTTTGAGATTCAGATATTGTCAATTCCATTAGATAAACACTTCAGAACTTTTCTGCACGCTTCATGTATTCAATTAACAGAGGGAGATACAGACTCTTTCAAGATACTGTGCTGTAATTTCAAATTATACATTATTTAGAATCCTCAGGCACGTGAACAGAGTGGGTGGGCAGAAGGAAAACATTAATTTCAGGTTCTGTTTTCCTAGATGTAGAATGTTTTTGGTTTTCATGGGCCCATTCCTTGAATTTGGTTACCATATATTCAGGTAGCTTCATTCTTCTAGTCTTTGTTGGTTTGGGCTGCTATAACAAAAATACCACAGATTGGCAGAATTAAACAGCAGAAATTTCTTTCTCCCAATTCTGGAGGCTAGAAGTCCAATTCAGGGTGTCAGCAGGTTCAGTGTCTGTGTGGAGGGCCCATCTTCTTACATGGTGGGGAGGGCAAGAGAACTCTTTGGAATCTCTCATAAGGGCACTAATCTCATTCTTGAGGGCTCCACCCTGATGATCTCAGCTAATCCTAGTCACCTTCCAAAGGTCCACCTCCTAATACCCTTACATTGAGGGTTGGTTTTTCCACATGTATATTTTTTGAAAGGGACATGACCATTAAAGAAGCCCATCATGTAGTGATGTGGGGCAGAGGGGGATGTTCAGGGGCTCTTACTGGTACATCACAATCTTGGAAGGTAATATTTGGGGAAGCAAGGACACAAACTCTACCCTTTGAAGCAGAAGGTAAGGAAGTATAACTGTTACTGCTAAAGAGGAGATTGCTTCGGGTTTTTCTCTCAGACCTGGGAAGTTGAATGTAGGATACTGATAGTATAGTATGGATAACATACATAATGCCCGAAGTTAATGTCTCCTGTACTTCAAACTTATTAATAAGGCAGCATTTTGTTTGTTTATGTCAAGGTGGTGAGCTCTTTGCATGGGGACAGAATTTACATGGCCAGCTTGGAATTGGAAGACTATTTGCCTCAATCCCCACACCACAGGTTGTGGAGCACCTTTCAGGAGTCCCCTTGGTTCAGATTTCTGCGGGAAAAGCCCACAGCATGGCCCTATCCATGTCTGGAAACATTTATTCATGGGGAAGAAATGATTTGGGGCAACTAGGCCTGGGCCACACTGACGGTATGGAACTATATTTTCAAGTTCATATTATCAAATATATTTCTTAAATAAGAGATGAATTTAACACAGGCCTCCCTGTCAAAAATGGTTCAGATCTTCACTGTCATTGGTGCTTTTTTTCCTGGTTATCTCTGTCTTCAGGGCAGAAGCAATCTAGGAGACATGCGTAGTGGAAGTTGTTGCTGTGATTGAGATGTCTGTCAGGGTTGTGTAGGCTAAGCGAAAGAGCCCTGCACTGATCAGAATACCTGGTCTCTGCTTCCCACTTTGCAGTTAACTAATGGCAGGGCCTGGCTGAGTCACTTAACTTTTTTCTAGGCCTTATTTTCTTTTTCTGTAAAGTGATGCATTTGGATGAAATGACCTCCGAAGTGCCTTTGCACATAAATGTCTGTTACTACTCCATGTTAGGACAAAAGAATACCAGTAATCTCTTTAGCAGCTCACAGATTCTAATCTTAGTCTATAAGGTATTAATTATATCTGTATACGCAGATAAGGGAAAAAAAACCCGTTATTGCTGTTATTGAACTACTTCCACAAAGCAGATGGCAAACTTTCTTATGATCCTGAATACGGTCTTGGAGTTTTCAGGTGTGGCAGACTGCTGCTTTATCAGTTGTGGTAATGCACCTGTTTTCCCCTGGGTTAGTGGTCATACACTGCATCTTTCCCTGATATGGCCCTCAGGAGAAACCATAGTCAGTGATGGAAAAATATTCAAAGGAGGGAAAGGAATAAAGAGCAGTTAAAACTTTTTTTGCTGAACCTCTAAGTGCTTTGACAGGGAAATTGTGAAAAGAAAGGAGAGGCAGTATAGGACAGGAACACTGTAGTAGAGAATTTAAAAGAAAAAAAAAGAATCTTTATGTTCATTAAATTTTAGATGGGAATTGGAAATACCAGATATGCTGCAATTGAAGTTAATCAAGTTAGGCTGACAGGAGGAGTGGGTTCTGGGAAGTGGCTTGACACTTTCACATACGTGTTCTCCTGTGCGTGGCCCTTTCACCACTGCCTCACCCCCAGTTTTAGGCCAGAATAAGTGTACCAACACTGGGCTTTCTTGTCAGAAGGTGTTAGGAACTGTGACCACCAGCTGAGAGGCAGTGCAGGTATGTTCCTAGTAGCACGGAACTCCAGGGTGCAAATTAGCGTTCTCTTTTGATCACTTCAGCTTCTTTTTCTCGCATAGGTGAAGAATTTCCTTCCCTCGTTGAAGCATTGGACAGTCAGAAAGTTGAATTTCTTGCATGTGGTGGCTCTCACACTGCCCTGCTCACAGAGGTGCGTGTATCCTTGTCTCTCCAATGGTAATTTTGGAAGAACTTTGTAGTGGGAAAAGCACAAAACACCTGGATTTGGGCACTTAGTATTTCCCTGGAAAGAGGGGTCACTTCTCACATGTAGGATTGTCCTCCTGATAATTTGGGGCTTTGCTTTGATGGTCTTTTTTTTTTTTTTTTTAAGATTTCCTTAATTATTTTAGAGTGTGCACATGAGCAGGGTGGGGAGGGGCAGAGAGAGAGGGAGAAAAGCAGACTCCTCCTGAGTGTAGAGCTCAATGTAGGGCTTGATATCATGACCCTGAGCTGAAATCAAGAGTCAGATGCTTAACCGACTGAGCTACCCAGGCTCCCCTGAGTGAGGCAACAATGAGGCATCAGTGAATAGCCCTTTTGTTAATTATGCAGTGATATCAGTGAATTCAGTAATATTTTATTATTAAGTTATATTACTTACTCTTGTATTTTTCTAGAATCTGATACTTTTTTTTCTTTAGGATGGGCAGGTATTTACTTTTGGTGCTGGAAAATACGGGCAACTTGGTCACAATTCCACACAGAATGAGTTAAGACCCCGTTTGGTGACTGAGCTCTATGGAATTAGAGTGACCCAGGTAGCATGTGGAAGGTAAGTTGTCAAGTGTCCATGAAGATTGGTGAGATCATTATGATAAATTTAGATAGGTAGTTTAATAAAACTTCGTCAGTTTTTTTTTTTTAAGATTTTATTTATTTACTTGAGAGAGAGACAGTGAGAGGGAACATGAACAAGGAGAAGGTCAGAGGGAGAAGCAGACTCCCCATGGAGCTGGGAGTCGGATGTGGGACTCGATCCGGGGACTCCGGGATCATGACCTGAGCCGAAGGCAGTTGTCCAACCAACTGAGCCACCCAGGCGTCCCTCGTCAGTTTTTTTTAATTGAGATAAACGTATCAAATATTGTCACATGGGTGAAGATGCTTAATTTATGTTATTAGATAATAATTTTTATTTAGCATATATATTTGTTTTCATTGTCTTTTTTTTTTTTTTAAACAATCTCTAAACCCAGCGTGGGGCTAGAACTCACGACTCTGAGATCAAGAGTTGCATACTTCTCAGACTGAGGCAGCCAGGCATGCCCTGCATTAATTTTTTTTTTTTTAAAGATTTATTTATTTATTTATTTGACAGATAGATCACAAGCAGGCAGAGAGGCAGGCAGAGAGAGAGGAGGAAGCAGGCTCCCCTAGAGCTCTAGCAGAGAGCCCGATGCGGGGCTCGATCCCAGGACTCCGAGATCATGACCTGAGCCGAAGGCAGCGGCTTAACCCACTGAGCCACCCAGGCGCCCGTGCATTAATTTTTATTAATGAGAAAATTATTCACTTTCTGTTGCCCGTTTAGTGAAATATCTTTGTAACTGCTCAGACAGACTTTCACCTTTAAGAAAAATATGTCATTTACTTGGGAGAGAATAAACATGAATCACAAAGGATTATTCATTGATGTCTTTCTCACAACCCTTTAGAGGCCAGCCTAAGTTACTGTTATTTTTCAGAGTGATCACAGTAGAGGAGAAGACAAAGTCAGTGGTAGTTTGAGTAGAATATTCTGATAAGTTTGATTTTTCCAGCTTTTTTTGTTGTTGTTGTTAATAAAAGTAGAAAAATTTGCTCAAACTCCTTGGCTTATTTAGTTATTCCTTGAAGATCATTCACTTCTAACCAGTGGGATTTTGGGTTTGTGGTAAGGTTAAGAAGTCTTTTCAGTCAGATACTCTTCTTTTGGGCAAGTCTTTCCTTATTAAACACAAGCAAATTCAGGCTGTATCTGAATATTGGGTTCATGTGTTTACTAAAATCCTTTGTGTAAAAAAAACTTGTGTATGTACCTTTCAGTCCATAGACCTATTCTTTTATGATCCTGGAGTAAGATTACATAAATGGATATTATTAAAGTAGACCAGATTATTGGGATGGTATGATTCGTTGCATTTAAGGAGACATTTTCACCACTTTGGATTTTTCAGAACACTCATCTCTTTAAGTAGCATGTGTTAGAAGAGGAGTCTCATGTTAGAGATATCTTAATACACACCAGGGGACAGTTCCCCTACTAACACAAGAGAATTCACTGGAAAGATGCTCAGAACTTAAAGTTATTAAAGCCATATTCACATTTATTATAAGAAATGGATACAAATTAGAACCAGTCAAAGGAAGGGATGTCTAGAAAAGAGTCCAGGAGGAGTCTTCCACTCTCCAGTCATCATAGAATCATGGACAGAATGATATTACCTTCTCCCAGCCCAATACATGATGATGTGTATAGTATTGTCATCCAGGGAAGCTCAGCCCAAGTCCAGAGTTGTTACTGTGGCTTAGTTGCTTAGTCCAGTTGATTGAATCATTGCCCGCAGCAGTGAGCTCAAATTCCGGCCTCTCCCTCCTTGTAGGTTGGGCTTCAATGAAGCCAGAGGGGCCCTTCCCAAGCCACCTGGGTAGGCTGTTAGGTGTGATCTAAGGATCTTCCCATGAATAACAAAGAGGCTCCTATCAATTGGGAAATTCTAAGGGTTTAGAGGTTACCTCCCAGGAACTGAGGACAAAGGCCAGATTCTTAACACATTCTAGAGTGGGAGAGGCCTAGGATCATATCAGCAAGGGAGTCATTATTAAGCTAAAGGTCTTTGGGAAATGGAGCTCAGAAAGGTTCACCTGATTCCATCTTCTAGGATGGGGAGAGGGGGCACTCAAAGATGGCTTCCAAGAGATGGTGACTCTCAAGTCAAGGTTTGAAAAAGGAGTAGCAAGCAAGGGCAGCTGCTTGTTCCTGTCCAGGGAATGCCTTTTCCCAAGGCCCAGCATTGTGGCCTTGAGTGGACATAGGGATTCCAAAATCATCTGAGCCACACATGAATGCTATTTTAGTTTCCATATTGCTAATTTCATCCACTAGAAGTTGGCTAACTAGTTTCACTCACTGGGTGACCTAATTTCAGCAGTTTACGTGTTGCTGTGTACTCTCTTCATTGTAGGTAATTGAGAATTGACCATCTGTGCTTTTATTTAATAGGCGGCACACACTTGCCTATGTTTCTGATTTGGGGAAGGTCTTTTCTTTTGGTTCTGGAAAAGAAGGACAACTGGGAAACGGTGGAACACATAATCAGCTGATACCACTTCCCATGAAATTGCCATCAAATGAAGAACTCAAATTTGGTAAATTTTGTAGGAACACAGGATTTGGCTTAAATACTGCGCTCAAGAAACTGACTTTTCTGTGTGTAATGTGACAAGGAAAAAAATGTATGGCTATGAAGGAAGTTTCTCTAAACATTGGTTTCATTTTTTTACTTGTAAAGAGCTTAAAATATTTGGTATGATTAATGAAGTAAAAATAACCATTGGTTTTCTCTTATTCCTTCAGATTAATAAGATTAATGTGGATCTAAAATGATAGAACATAAAATAGATTATATGGATTCAGAGGCATATGTTGTAGGAGACCTATTAATTCCGTGGTGATTGGTTTTTTTACCTGATAACTGACTCAATCACATAAAGCCCCAAGAATCATGAATGAGCAGCTGTCATATGCCAGGCACTGTAACTGTGTTTATCCCTTATGTGTGTTCTCTCACCTGTCCTTTAACAGTTCTGGGAGATGTGTGCTCTCAGGCTCATCTTACTGGAGGATACAGAGCCTTGGAGGTTAAAGGGTTAGCCAGTTCTTAAAGCCAGTCAGTGCTTTGGTTGGATTTGAACCATGGCCTGAGCCACATGGAGCTTGAAACACTCTGCTATAGAAACTGCATCAGAGTACTTTGGTTACTTAATTCTGAAACCTTAGTGGTGATCCAAGGTACCAGAATTCTCTTAAGTTCTTTTGGGAAAATAAACAGTAGGATGTTTTCTTTGAGCAGTTCATATACTTGATTTCTTCTTCTTCTTCTTCTTTTTTTTTTTTTTAGATTTTATTTATTTATTTGACAGAGATCACAAATAGACAGAGAGGCAGGCAGAGAGGGAGGGGAAAGCAGGCTCCCGGCTGAGCAGAGAGCCTGCTGCAGGGCTCCATTCCAGGACCCTGGGATCATGACCTGAACTGAAGGCAGAGGCTTTAACCCACTGAGCCACCACCCCTCATATATTTGATTTCTTATAACCACTTAGACTTTTGAAGTACTTAATTTATATTCTTTACAGCCAGTAGTTACTGGCTAAGTCTTGATTTGTAGAATATGGCTTTTGGTAATGAGGGCTGAATTTAACCAGGGATCAGCTAACTAATCAAATACTGATTCGACTATTTTATATATAAGCATTTACATTAATTATATATGTCAAACTGATGTCATCTGTCAGCCTTGCAGATCATCTGTTTTTGCCAACTAGCCTTACTCTGAAGGAAATGTATATTTCTGCTTCATGAGTGGGAAATGTGCTGAGGCCTTGTGTCACAAAGAGAAAAGAACCAAGTTTAAGAGGAATCTGAAATGATTTAAATTGAGTGTGCCTGTTCATGCCGGTCACTTTCTACACTCTTACTTTCTGTGTCTCCCTTTCAGAAAGCCGAACTTCAGAAAAAGAGTTAATAATGATTGCTGGAGGGAATCAAAGCATTTTGCTCTGGATGGGAAAAAAGGTAAAAATAGATCTCTAGATGTTTTATATAACTTGGTATATTAAGCGAACTGAAGGGTTTTAGTATCCAGGTATGGTGAATTCCAAAATCATCTAGTTTCTAAGCTGACCTTTAGGGAATAGCTAAACATTATGGATCCTTTATTGTCAAAACTACGTAAGTATTGACTTACAGGAATCAGGAGATTTGTCTCTGGTAAATGTCAAATCAGATTTGTTTAGCTCTTTCCTTGGCCCTGCCAGCGGCTTGGTCGGTATCCTAGCAAGCCATCACGTTGACGTTCTAACATTTTGCTGGCCTGGAGTAAAAAAGACCCGAGGTTCATAGCCTGTGAATCCTAAGTTGATAACCCCCTCACACTGCTTGCTGAGGCCAACCAAGTTCCTCCCAGTCCTACACAAAGGATCTCCCCCCTGCCCCCCCCAGGCTGTGTGGTGCTCATTTTAATCTGATTATACCTGTTGGAAGTGCTGAGTGTTGGAGCACTCAGAGAAATTTACCTTGGATTTAAGCCCCTTGGGCAAGAAGTTGACAACCAGGCAAACAAATGATCCATTACTTCTTGGTAAAATCTTACTTAAGGATTTCTCAGCTCTATCCTCTGTATTTAAAAGTCAGTATTACCCTGTATCCTTGGAATGTGCCTAAAAGTTGGATACCTATTTTTGTGGTGTCTAAATTGCTGTGTTTTACTTGCTTTTTTACAGAATCCCTATGTTAATCTGAGGAGGAAAATTCCTACGTTGAACGAAGGGACCATAAAGAGGTGGATTGCTGATGTGGGGACTAAACAGTGGCAAAACACAAAAAGGTACCGCCACTGTGTTTCTCTGCTCATAGAGTTCTGTAAAGTAGCCTTTCCCCCCATAACTGGTTCTAGACAGTTCAGAGATACGAGGTTTTGTGGTCCACGATGTCCATCAGCCAGAGGAAGAAGGAATAGATTTTGTGCGCGCGTGAGTGTGTGTGTGTAGAGACAGGGATTTATTTTTAAGGAGTTGGCTTATACTCGGTTGTTGGAACTGTGTGTGTGTGTGAGTGTGTGTGTGTGTAGAGACAGGGATTTATTTTTAAGGAGTCGGCTGATACGCAGTTGTTGGAACTGACAAGTGCAAAATAGGCAGTGCAGGCCAGCCAGCTGGAGACCCAGGGAGGAATTAGTACTGCAGCTTGGGTCTGGAGGCAGAAGTCTCCATGCCTGGGAACCTTTTTCTCTTCAGGCCTTCGATGTAGGATGAGGCACACCCACATTATGGAGGGTTATCTGCTTTACTCAGAGTCTGTTGATTTGTATGTGAATCTCCTCTAAAAAGTATCTTCACGGCAACATCTGGATTGGTGTTTAGCCAGATATTTGGGTACTATAGCCGAACCAAGTTGACACATTAAGATTAAAAACCACAGCTAATGTGTAAGCTCTGTGAGGGCAGCTTTTTTGACTGGAGGACTCTCTGGGTCTCTGGTATGTTTGCCTATATTGTGACTGTTCTTAGTAGGAGATACCCCTAAGCCATTTCCCAGCCCTCTTTGGCCTTAGAACCACTTGTCTGTGGACCTCTTCACAGCTGGACAGTGTGGGCAGTCTTGCTTAAAGCCATACAACTCCTACCATTTCTCAAGATTATATTTGCTTCTACAAGCGTTTCCTTTTAGAGATATTTTTAGGCATGGTTTCTTAATTTTGTAAAGTAGTTGTATGAAATAGCTGCACTGTAGTCTGCGTAGATGATCAAGAACTGTGCTGGTGATTGCACTCACCTTGCTGAGCTCTGAGTGATGTGTGGAATTGTTGAAACACTATTGTACTCCTGAAACTGAGGTGACATTCTATGTCAGCTGTACTTAAATAATTAAAAAAAAAAACCTACTTGTGCTATTACTTCCAAGATGGAACTGAGCCTACCCTCCTCACCCCCATCCTCCCATTTAATTTCTGGTAATTTTTTTCTGTTCCACTTAAGTGCAGCAGAAATAAATAGGGTTTGGAGAGCTGGGTGGGATGGGGATGTCTTACTTATTCAAGGAATTAACCCTAGGTCAGTCCTTTTCCTCTTTCCTTGTGGCTTCTCTGACTACATACCTTTTTATTACTCACATTTGTCACGAAGTTTTGAGATTGGGAAAATGAATAGACTTTTAGATGCCCAAGGCAACATGCAAACAAATCAGAGACAGAGAAGTCTGAAGGATGGTTAGGAGATGTGTTATTTATCATGTCTTATGCTATAAGGAGACATACAGTATGATGTATTTTAACTACCATCTTATTCCTCATATAGGGAAATCAGAGAGATATTTTCATCTCCTGCTTGTCTGACTGGAAGTTTTTTAAGGGAAAGGTAATATATTTAATATATTTATAAAGTTTAAGATCCTGTTAAAAAATACTGCGTGGTGACTCAGTGAATAATGTATATTTGAAAGTTCGAAAGATTGTATATTTGAAAGTTGCTAAGATAGTAGATCTTGAACATACTCATTATAAAAAAAAAGTTGGGGGGCATCTGGGTGACTCAGTTGGTTAAGAATCTGCTTTTGGCTCAGGTCATGATCTTGGGGTCCTGGGATCAAGCCCCTCATCAGGCCCTCTGCTTAGTGGGGAATCTGCTTCTCTGTCCCCATGCTCTTGTGCTCTTCCTCTCTCTCTCTCTCCCCCTCTCAAATAAATAAATAAAATCTTTATAAAAAAGAGAAAAAATTGTAACTATATGTGATGATGGGTGTTAACTAGACTTAAGTGGTAATTATTTTGCAATATATACATACATCAATTCATTATGTTGTGCACACCTGAAACTAATATAATGTGATGTCAGTTCTTTCAATAAAAAAATGAAAGATTTTAAAATGGAATGAGGTTAAAATAATTCACTCTGTGTTTATCTCTTTAAAGATTCTAAAAAAATTTTTATTTCTATTTATGAGAGAGAGAGACAGCATGCACACACACATGTGTGTGGGGTGTGGGGGAGGAGGCAAGAGGGAGAGGGAAGGAGAATCTCAAGCAGGCTCCCCACTGACCATGGAGCGAGACATGGGGCTTGATCTCACAACCCTGAAATCATGACCTGAGCAGAAATCAAGAGTTGGATGCCTAACTGACTGAGCCACCCAGGCACCCCTAAAAATTAACTGTTTTTAATGAAAGCAAATACATGAACACTGTAGAAAATGTAAAAAATAAAGACCTGTGACCGAAAAAAATGAAAATACCCATAATCCACTACTTAAGAGGACTAGCTTTTGTGCATATATCTTTTTTTGTGCAAATTTATTTTTTTACTAAAAATGTGATTATTTTCTTTTATATATTACTTTATACTTAATGTATTTGTCCATTTTTTATTTTATTCAGTTCATATTATTCAGTAGTTTTCTTTGATGTCATTTTTGTAATGGCTGCA
This sequence comes from Enhydra lutris kenyoni, assembly GCF_002288905.1. NCBI lineage: Eukaryota > Metazoa > Chordata > Mammalia > Carnivora > Mustelidae > Enhydra > Enhydra lutris. The sequence continues at coordinate 40,395,969 of NW_019154087.1, read as the reverse complement.
TGGTATTCCATGGGAAGGACATACTTTATTTATTTATTTATTTAACCATTAATTTATTTAATTATTTCCCATTAGAAGGTGTTAAGATTTCTTTGAATTTTTAAATGAAAGAACTACTTAGCACCTCTTTTCCTAAATATTTATATGACGTTTATCTTAAGAATATTTTCTATTCTGAGACACGAAATATTTGTATTATTTTACAATGTGTCTATTTCTAAGACATTGAACATAAACATATGAGAATATACATATTGAACATAAACATATAGAGAATAAATGTAATTCACAAGTTAAGTTTTTTTTTAAAGATTTTATTTATTAGAGAGAGAGAAGGCATGAACAGGGGGAGAGGGAGAAGCAGGCTCCCTGCTATGCAGGGAGTCCAGTGCCCGATCCCAGGATCCTAGGATCATGACCTGAGCCAAAGGCAGATGCTTAACCGACTGAGCCACCCAGGTGTCCCTCATTAGTTATTTTCTGTTGCAACACTAAGAATTTACTGCTTCTGAACCCCCCCTCATCTTTTTAAAAAGATGTATTTATTTATTTATTTGAGAGGGGGAGAGAGAGAGTGAGTACTAGTCGGGGGGCAAGGGATCCAGAGAGAGAATCTTACGTAGCTCCATGCTGAGTGTGGAGCCCAAGGTGGGGCTCAATCATGTATGACTTGAGACGAAACCAAGTCAGATGCTTAACCAACTATGCCACCCAGGCGTCCCTGAAGCCCCTTTTTTTGATCCTGACTTTCAGTTCAGGTAAGTGGGAGACATGGTTATTTTTTTTCAGAAGTGGGCAGAAAAACCTCTATTTTTTTGTGTGTGTAGTGTGGCTTTTTAAAAAAGATAAATATTTAATGTGGTGACTCAGTGGGTTAAGCCTTTGCCTTCTGCTCATGTCATTTTCTCAGGGTCCTGGGTTAGAGCCCCTTATCGGGCTCTCTGCTCAGCAGGTATCCTGCTTCCCCCTCTCTCTCTGCCTGCCTTTCTGCCTACTTGTGATTGCTGTCTGTCAAATAAATAAATAAAATCTTAAAAATAAATAAATAAATATTTAATATAAGATCGTATCAGAACTAAACTTGGATAGTATGTATATTGTTAATGTGGGCTTTATTTTTTTAAATCTTTTAGAAATAATTATAAGTGGTCAGTGACATTCTCAATTGAATTTGTGTTTAGCCTAATTATTTATTGTAAAGTTGAGGGAAAAAGTAATTTTGTTGAAATGAAATAAGATTTAGAAGAAGAGCTTCATCTGGATAAATAGTCTGATGAAATCTATAATTTTGAAGTGTCCTATTCCATTTACTATCCATGTACTTTTAAATTTTATCTTCCTTCTATAGAAAATCTGCAGAAATGATGCTTATTCACTTGGACTTAAATAAAGCAAGAAGTGCCTTTAAAGAGTTAACCCAGAAGGACTGGATTGCTAACACGGTGGTATTCTTTAGATTCTTATATAGAAAAAGAAAATACATTAAAACGTCTTTTTTTTTTTTTTTTTGACAATTCAAAATTTGAGAAGAAATACTTTGTTTCAGGACAGTTTCAGACCCTGTAGCATATCCAGATCTGGTGAAAGTCAGACGGCGTTCAGGAGTTGGTCCCTTTGGGGCAAATTGGTTGCTCTGGTAATCCCATGGATGACAAGTAGTCTCGGGGGTTCGTCTGTACCCACAAATAGCATACACACACACACACACACACACACACAGACACACATACACAATCTGTACATAGATGTACACACTCTCTGGAGGGAATTTAGTCAACTCAGGCTATAAGGAAGATGACTGAAGGATTTGTTGAGGTTGGTAAACTAGAACACAAAGACGTGTTATCTGTAATTATTTTAAACATAGGTATAGACATGAGAACACTTTTTGTTATGAACATCCCCCTTACCCGGGACTATCTGGATTCTTTTTCTCTGTGTTTCGTTCTATTGCACTTCCTTTCTGTAGGTTCCAGAATGTTCTTTGGGGGATTGTTGCTCTTTGTTTCAGTACTGTTATTATTGTCCTTAGGTTTCCCACTTTGCCAAATGCTCCAAACGTGTTTCCTTCATTAGTTTAGCCTTTCTTGATGTAGTCTCTATTTATTTCTCTGTTCTCTTAATATCGGTTTATCTAGGGGTAGTACTTTCTATGTTCTCTCAATCTGTTTCTTTCCTGGTGTCACTCTGGTTCCTTTTCTCTCTCCCTGGGCCCCTCTTCCGTCTCCCTTCCCTCCCCCCTCCCTTTTCTTTGCTCCTCCCTTCTGCTCCCTTCCCCCCCCTTCCCCTGTGCTTTCTTTTCCTCTTCTCCCCTCTTTCCTCCCCTTCTTTCTTCCTCCCTGTCCCCCATTTCCCCTCTTTCCATTCCTTTCTCCTCCCTCTCCCCCTCTCCTTCTCATTTGCTCTTGGCCTCTGTTTCTGTACCTCTCATTATCTCTCAGTCTCCCTATCATCTCTCCCTCCTTCCTTTCCTGCCTCACCTGTTCTGCTCTATCCTCTAAAACCAGCATTCTCTATCTGAGCTTCAGGGTCTCTTTACACACACTCCTTTCTCTTGAGGGAAGATGAAAGTCTAATTCTGTTAACCTTGGCAGGACCATGGCCCTGTTAGGGGTTAAGGTAAAATGGATCCCTAATTGTGTACCTTTGTCAGAACTCTGCAGCATTTAGTATGAAGATACCACTTCTGCATCTGTGGAGGGAAGAATTTGGGCCAGTTCCTCACTAAAGCTAATTGTACCTTGGTTGTACCAGAACAATATTGTATGATATGCAGTCAGCACAATCATAGAGCAGTCTTCCCGTTATTTAGGCCAGATAGTTGGCTAAGAAAACCTGTAATGTTTCTTTCTATTTTGAGATTTCTGGGACACAGATTCACAGACTTTTGCAGTTCATTCCTTCATTCAGTAGACTCTTGGATGCTTGCTCTGTGTAGGGCACTGTGGTGTGGACTCCTGGTGAAAATAAGAGACATGCTCCCAGTCTTTAAAACAGTTAGGGACAAAGACGAACACGCAGGTATTAGTGGGAAGACTGGGTATGTTTTACGCTCCGCTGCTTTCCCTGAAGCCACACTTAGAATCTAGTTAGTGTATAATTAATATTTCTGGATGAATTCAGTCATCACTAGGGCAATGAATGGTCATCTCTACTTAGAGCAATCAAATCAAGGTCCCCAGAGGAAGTACGAGTTTACCATGTGCCTACCTCAGGAGGGGCATTCCTGGCAGGCAGGAAAGTACACTGAGGCACAAGTGTGTGGAACAAGATGGCTGACGTGAGAGGATCACAGTAGTTCTGCAGGTCTAAGGGGAAGGCTGGGAGGTTGGGTGATATGGCAGCTGATGAGCACTGAGGTAGGAGGGGTGTGTGTTACCGGGAGGTGTTAGAGTAATCAGATATGTTCACTCCAAAGACTGAACCATGTAGTAGATCCTGCTATAGTGTTTTGATACAGAAATAGATAATTACAAGAATTTGTCCATTTAGAGACATCATTTAGTCCATATCATAATTTAATGATTAAGAGATTGGGTTTTGGTGTCAGAAAGATCCAGAAGAGATTCCCACTTAGCTCTGTGACTTTGAGCAGATACAGAGTTCCTGTCTATAAAATGGGGTAAAATACCATCTATGTTCTCGAAGAACTATAACCTGATTAACATATGTAAAGCACTTAGCATAATACTTGACAAATGAGTACTCCTAAATAAGTACAGCTTCTCAGTGGATTTTGAAACAAATTATTTCTTTTATCTGGGCACATCTAACATAAACATTCAGAATTGCATTTGAATTTTTCTTGGAATGCTTGTGTTCTGATTTGGGGAAATGGTAAATGGAGATGGAAGGACTAAAAGATTGAGTTTGTAGTGGAGAGTTGGTGATGAGGCAGGTGGTCCTGTGAGGAAACCATGCTATTTTTGTTGCTGGGGTTATTGCTTTTTGTTCGTGTGGGGTTACTTCATGTTGCTTTTGGGGGTTCTTATGCATTCTTTTTCTTTAAAGATAATGAGGTAGGATAGTGGAATGAGGGTGTAGAATGTAGTATTTGTTATTGGGAGGGCTGCCTATTTTGATTTCCTTGTTCATCCAGTATAACTTTAAGATGATTTCTTCTCTACCTCCTTCATGCTTCTCAGTAATTAAATGGGATGACGCTTGTCACGTATCTATACCTCGAGTAGTTGGGAAGCTATGTGAGATTGGATGTAAACATGGGTTTTAGGACTGAATGATTATTCCAGTTCCTTGGTGGAATGAAACTCCAGGTTCTAGATTGTATTACAAATTGCATCTAGTTCTTGCTGTGTTTTGAGTGTCTTTTCCCTGATCTTTTTGACCACAGATAACCACATGTCTCAGGGATAATCTGCTCAAAAATCTTCCATTTCATTCTCCACACCAAGAAGCTTTAGAGATTTTCTTCCTTCTCCCTGAGTGTCCCATGATGCATGATTATAACAATTGGGAGAGCCTGGTGGTTCCGTTTGCAGAGGCTATTTGTGCCATGAATGACCAATCTTTACGGGTTCTAGGTAAGACTGATGATTTACATTTTGAAAATACTTTAACCATCCTCTCAGTGGAAATGCACACCTGGTAAAGTTATAGCAAAACTTAGATAATTGTTAACTATGTTACTGTTTTTTAGTTCATATTCTTAGCACATTGTAAAGATGCTGTAGTAAATATTGTAGTCATCCAAAATAGGTTGTTTTGCTACCTTTTTAGAATTCTTGTAATGGTACATACGTGGTTTGGTCATGAAGTCCTTTGTTTCCAACTTTTCATTATGAAAAATTCCATAGAAGTTGGAGGAATAGTACCCGAATATCCATATATCCTCTGCCTTAGAGTCAACAACAGTTAACCTCTTGCCATGTGTGCTTCGTTCTTTATGAGCAGCTTACATTTCATGTTTGCTGAAATACTTGAAAATAAGTTGGACATGTCATGACATTTCACCCATAATATTTCAGCATGCATCTATTAAGAGCCTGTGTTAAACCAATCACTATCACACCTAATAAAATTAGTTATAATTCCATAATATCTAGGCCATACTCAAATTTCTGTACTTGTCATAAAAGTATTTTACAGCCCCCTTTTTTTTTTTAAGAGTCTAGGTCAGTTGTCCTGTAGAACGCCCTACATGTAAATTTGTCTGATTATTTCCAGCCTTCTCTACTTCAGGGGCATTAGAAGTTAGGTCTAGGGGCTTGATTAGATTTTAATGAGGTTTTTATTTTGACAAATAGCATATTCAGCCCAAGGAAGTCCATTCTTTCTTAATGTTTTTTATTAAATCTAGGTAAGTGAGTGATGAAAAACTAGTGTAAAGCATTTTTTGGTTTTTCACAATGCTGAGAGGTGCATGTGTGTGTGTGTGCTTTCTTTTTAGTAAGCTCTAGGACCAACATGGGAGCTTGAACTCATGACCCTGAGATTAAGAGTCACATGCTCTGTTGAGCTAGCCAGACACCCCCGGAGGTGTTTTCTTGAAAGTAGGCTCCACACCCAATGTGGGGCTTGAACTCACAACCCTGAGATTAAGAGTCCCATGCTCTACTGAGTCAGCCAGGTGCCCTGAGAAGTGTTTAAGAGTTCAAAACTCATGCTGGGAGTGAGAAGAAGAAAGTTGTGCAATTGCAATTAATTCTTAAGTCTGGTTTTTAAAACAACATGCTATTTGATCTGGGAAAAAAAAAAAAAAAAAAGTGACTTGTCAGGTTTTTTTTCCCACAAATTAATTAAATCAGGTTCATGTGTTTGTTATATCAAGGGATTTTTCTCAAGGACATTAAATTCATGAACTTACTTGATTGCCTTTGTAGTTAACTAAAAACTTTATCCAAATATGTTTTTGTAACTGATAGAATTGACAGTGTTCAATCTGTTTACCTTTAAAAAGCCAAGAGAAATGACATGCCAACAATTGTTTATGTTTGTATTCCTCAGAGGAGTACTGGGCGTCCCTGCAGGAACCTGCATTCGTCAGGCTAGTCCAGATGTTTAAAAGAGCCGTCACTGCTCAGTTGCACTACTGGACTGAAAGCTCGGAGAACAACTACCACGTTAAGGCTCTCCTAGAAATACTGAAAAAGCTGCATAGGGTAAGGGTCTTTCAGACACTTACAGATACGATTTTTATTTTGCAGTAAAAAAGGTCCCTTGGTTTCAACTGGCCCAAATATTAAGCAAACTCGGGAAACATGTTTAGATTGCTATTTTTAAATTTTTGTTTTCTGTGAGTTAAGTCATGTGTATCAAAGAGAGTATGTACTTATCTGTGTGTAGTTTGAAGAGAAGTAATTCATACACATTTTATTACTTTCCTTTTCCATGCCGCACTGGCTAAGCCTTCCTCTATAATGTTGAATAGAAGGGTTGATGATGGTAGGTTCTTTACCTTGTTTGTGATTTTATTTATTTATTTATTTATTTATTTATTTATTTATTTTAAATTTTTATTTATTTATTTGACAGAGTAAGAGAGCACGAGCAGGGGGAGTGGCAGATGGAGAGGGAGAGGCAAGTTCCCCACTGAGCAGGGAGTCTGAAGGTGGGGCTTGATTCCAGGACTCTGGGATCATGACCTGAGGCAAAGGCAGACTCTTAACTGACTGAGCCACTCACATGCCCCTATTTATTTATTTTTAAAGGTTTGATTTTATTATGAAGTAATCTCTACACCCAATGTGGGGCTTGAACTCACAACCCCAAGATCAAGAATCACGTACTGTCCAGACTGAGCCAGCCAGGTGCCCCTTGTTTATGATTTTATTTTTTTAAATATTTATTTAAATTCAGTTAACATATAGTATATTATTAGTTTCAGAGGTTGATGTTAGTGATTCATCAGTCTTACATAACACTTAAGTGTTCATTCCTTCACATGCCCTCCTTAATGTCCATCACCCAGTTACCTCATTCCCCATCCCTCCCCCCTCCAGCAGCTCTCAGTTGTTTGTGATTTTATTTTATTTTATTTTTTAAGATTTTATTTATTTATTTGACAGAGATCACAGGCAGAGAGGCAGGCAGAGAGAGAGAGGGAAGCAGGCTCCCTGCTGAGCAGAGAGCCCGATGCGGGGCTCTTTCCCAGGACTCTGGGATCATGACCTGAGCCGAAGGCAGAGGCTTTAACCCACTGAGCCACCCAGGCGCCCCAAGATTTTATTTTTTTATTTGACAGAGATCACAAGTAGACAGAGAGGCAGGCAGAGAGAGAGAGAGAGAGAGGAGGAAGCAGGCTCCCTGCTGAGCACAGAGCCCAATGACCCTGGGATCATGACCTGAGCTGAAGGCTGAGGCTTTAACCCACTGAGCCACCCAGGTGCCCCTGTTTGTGATTTTAAAGGAAGAATTTGAATATCACTATTAAATAGGATGTTTACTGTAGAGTTTTTTAAAATAACCCTTATAGGTAAAGGTTGTTCCTAAATATTAAACATTTTAAATCCATGCAAATACTGACTCCCTCTTTTCCTGCTGAAATTCGAGTTAATTTGTATGTTTGACTTTCTCAGTCTTATCTTTCATGTCTCTTATCCATCTCTCCCTGTGAGTGCATCCCATTCTGAATGACTTCTTGAGCCATATTTTTCTGTCCATGAAATCTCCTTTTAGTGATTTTTGTCTGCTAATAAAACTGCCCTTTGGGTTTTCATTCCAAGTATTATGTTTTCCACTTCCAGAAGTTCGTTTCTTTGAAAATTTTTTGTTGGTCAGTATTATGGTATCTGAGTCTTTTATTTTCAAGCTTTCCTTCTGCTTACTTATGCATCATACCTCTGGTATCTGAAGTCATTACAGGTCAGCTTTGCCCTCTTCCTTCTGCTGAATCTTCCTCATGTGTGCTTTCATTTTTGTGTTTAGTGACTGTGTGTGTGTGAGAGAGAGACACACACACACACATTTTCCTTGGAACATTATCTTCTGGAATTCTTTGAGGGCTGTGTTTCTCCAGGAAGATTTTCTTGTACCAGGTTCCTAGAGACACCACATCTGTTAGGTACTATGGTTAAATTAAATTCTTGGCTTGAAGCTCTTCAGATCTCCAGGTGTGGTCTGAATATGGTGTGTGAATTTTCAGGAAAGTGCTTCTGTGATTGCAAATTCTGTAGGTGACTTTTTTTCCTGCAACTTGGCACCATTTTGACTAGCTGCGGTTTGCTTCCTGGAGTTGGTGTCAAGGTACGGTGGTGGACTGTTCATTTCTAGCTTACCCTCATTCTGATGGTTTAGCCCTTTTGGATGCCTGATTTATGAGATAGTTTTCTATCATTGGCCCCATAATTTGAACAGAATCTGGGTTTTGTCTCCATTCCCCAAAGCCCCAGGCATTGCAGACTGAAGTTAAGTTCTCCAGGTTTGGCAAATACTCTGAAGGCAAATGCCACTTTCACCTCATTTTTGACCTGGTTGTCATATCTACTTACAATATTGGTGTTGCATTAAAAATATCTGTTTACACTTCATCTTGTATTTCTGATTGTTTTCAGCAAATAAAGACACCTAATCTGCCAAACTGCTTTAAAAAAAGAGAATTCTGCCATACTGCTGAAATCAGTGGCCTTCATCTCTGGCTACTTTTAAAGGTTTTGTACAAAAGAGAAAGATTAATAAAAAAAAATAATTTGAGTTTTGAGAAATTGAGAAATTTACCAAAAAGTACAGGAAAGTATATTCTCATGAGCTTTTTCCACTTGCAAAAAAGGAATCCTGAGAAATACTGAAGCAGTAACAAGAATCCTCAAGAAATCCTGCTCTATCCTTTGACTCTTAACGGTGACATTAGATTATTTGTCAGGCTCCCTCCCCAACCTCAGGAGGAAGACCACAGGAAGCCACAAGGATAAAACACTCACTTTTTCCACAACTGGGGATGTGCAAGGCTGAGATCAGCAGGTTCCAGCGGACCATATCATGGAGTTGAAATAGCTTCATGATGCTCTGGGTGGTGGTGCTGGAGGTTTGGATCATCTAGGGTCTAGGTCAGGGTTAATACAATATTCCAGGTGAATGGAAGCCAAGAGGAGCTTTTAGAGGACGTCTTGAGAGTGAGTCATTTAGGCGGGGACTGTGCTCATCATGTCAAGTACCTACTGTTACTCACGCCCAAAGCAGGTAGTGTCATTATCAGTGTCTTCACTGACCGATGGTTAGTGCTCTCGTAGGGCGTCCACGTGATACCCCTGGTCATCGGGCGATGAAGGCTGGAAGACACCCCCCACCCCAGTTTAGGAGGGGGGTGTTCCACACATGCCCTATCAGAGGGAGACGTCTGTAAATGGTATATTGTTAAGCCCTGAAGAACAGGACATGATATATTGGGCCCCAGAGTACTTTGGATTTAGGCTGTGATTTTAGGCTGTGTTTTTCCTTGGACCTAAAATTCTTTAAAGCTTTTCTATGAATTAAAAGTAAGTATGAGTAAGTTTATCATCATATCATCAATTTCTGCTATTAAATTGTAGGTATTCTTTATGTTCCTGAAAATTTGGGCCTTGGCCAGTGGAGGAATTGGATAGAACTTTATTCTGGTCATTGAAAAAGAGTGTTTAATTTGCTGTTTATGCTGATAATCTAATCAACAGCCATAAAGCAGAATTGTCTTTTTATATATAAAACTTTCTCATGGGCCATATTTTATTAAAGGTAAACCAGGCCGTGTGTCAACTACCTGAAAATATTTTCAAAGTAAACGAGCTTACGCACTGGCTTGATTTTTATGGGGATGCATACAGAAGGTCTGCTTGGAAAATTAACTCTGTAAGTATAGTGTGTTTATTATTTATTTAGTAAAGATTCTATTTTTTAAAACTAATCTGTACACCCAGTGTGAGAGGTCAGACTCACAACCCATGAGATAAAGAGTTGCATGCTCTACCAACCAAACCAGCCAGTCACCCCATTAGGGTATGTTCAGAGGGGGGAGTGAGTTAATGTAGGTATTTGTGCTATAACTCTTATGCATGGGTTTCCAATCCTTGTACCCTGCAAAATTGCTCAGAAGAAATAACAGGGCTTACAGGAAAAGCGAGGTAGTCCCCTCAAAACCAATGCAGTTTTGTAGCCAGAGCCCTCATAGAAAAGTGGTTACTACCTTAGATCACTTGGATCAACCAGGTAAGCAGCTCTTGGAGAGCGCCCCAAGAATATGAAAATGCACCAAACTAAAGGGTAGAAATGTACTCACACTCTAATGAGAGAATTGGTGGTACTGAGATGGTGCAGATGGGAGTGGGGCTTTCTTAGGTGGGTGTACAAAGCAGCATGACTCACCAGGAGCCAGCAAGCAGAATGAGGCTGCAACTTTGGTGGTGGCTCTGGGTGTGTCCTTTTTTTATTTTCTGAAATTGAAGCTGAAGGGCTGTTCCTGCCAGTTCAGCAGCTGACCTGAGCTTTTTTTCCTTCTCTCTGAATGTTGGAATTCTGTCCCTAGCACGTTGACCCTTAACTGGCAGAAGTCAAGTACGAGCTCAGCACCTATCCACATTATATCATTCACCTATTTTCCTCAGTGCATCTGAACTAATTTACATTTTGAAAGTGCACATTGCTGCAGAACAAACTCTTTGGGAAAGTGTCTAGAGTTTACAATTGATTGCTAAGTTAAATGAGCACTGAAAAATACTAGCTCAATTTTTATTTATTTATTTTTAAGTACTAGGTTTAGATATCTCTCATTGATACACACAAAACATTTTCTTAGAATTTTAGGTATCTAAGTACTACTGACCAGCAATTTGGATTGCTTCTGCTAGAAGAATTGAGACCTTAAACTAAGTATCAGGGATTTTAGGCTGTGAGTTAAGGTGTAAGATTTCTCTGTTCTTTTCATTTGTCAGAATTCTTGCCATTTCCATTTTTAGGACACTTCAGTAGACACTCAGTATCCTGTCATATTCAGCCATTTTCCATTTATCTTTAATATTCTGTCGAAAATCAAACTACTGTATGCAGATTCACTTTTAAAAATACAGGTATGTATGCCTATTTCTTTGTCTTCATTAACAAATCAGATGATAAATGCCTTCTTAAGTATACAATATTTTGGGGGTTGATAACATTGAAAACAATGGTTATAACATTCATGGAGCTTAGACTACCAAAGGTGGCAAGAAAGACTGTCGTAATTTGGATTGGCCTGGCTTTGAGGCACATTAGGGCCTCAGCAGTGGAAGAGAGAGCAGCATGGACAGCTCCCCTAGCTTGTGGGGCTTTTGCCTTGAGGTTGGGCCCTGTATACAGGTCTTCTGTACAGTACCAAAAGAGGCATAGTAGACTTGGGCTTGGTTGGGATTAGCAAACCCATATTTAAGGAGCCCAGACTAATTAAAAAACAGAGCAGTGGGAATAGAGGGGACAGAGGACTCTTCAATGCGGACACACATAGATGGCTGGTAGTCTAATGGTGCCATGATCAAGGTTTGTAAAAAGTGTCCTCTTTTCAGTGACCTGTCATCGGGTGAGTTGGTTCTATTTGTCAACATATCCAAAAAGTGATTTTGAACTTAAAACTGAACTATCGAAAATGCCTCCGGAAATGAAAGCGCGCAAGAGTGCTGCTCTTGTTACTGCTTTTATATATGCATCTGGATATGTATATGTGCAAATCATATTCAAATATAGGTCATAACATTGGATACTTTTATATAATGCAGTTAACCACTATAAAACAAAATGGGAAATTGATTTATAAATATGACCATTGATGAAATATTTAACAAAGGAAATATGAAAGGAAAAAAGATACAAGAACTTTATTTTCCTTCAACTCTTACAACTCCTCTTCTAATTTTTAGCAGGCCTCCAGTGATAATTTTATGGACCTAGTATTTGATTGTTCATTGTGCTGAGAGCCTTAGACTTGAATTGCCATTTGGTCAGATAGACAGTGTGTGTGTGTGTGTGTGTGTGTGTGTGTGTGCGCGCGCGCGCGTGTGCACACATCTGTCTTTCTGTCTCATATATAACTAAATTTTAGATTATCTGTGCCCTAAAATCTCTCACTGGGTTTTTCTCCTAGCATAGGATATCTTTAAAGGGGTCTCATTCCTGAAGTTTCCTGCAGCATACTTTCTTTCTGAACTTCTTTTCCAAATGAGGAGGTTATGTTCAGCACACTGCTTCAGTGCTTGCTAATCATTCTCTTAACCTAATGATGGCAGTTAGCTTTGGTAGCTGAAGTATTAATAATTGTTGCCAGATAAAGTGGACCAGTGGAGGCCACACCTGGTCACTTTCCTGCTGACACTGGTTGGCTCCACAAAATTTTTCATCCTCCAGGTGTTTCTTCGGCTCACAGAGGGTGAATGCTGAATGTATGGCTTCTCTCCAGTGGCTTATGTAAATAAGGCTCTGTTCATGAATGTTCGTGACAAGCACTCATAATAAATGGAACCAAATTCCCACTTAGAGCAAATGGTGAAATAAGTGAAACATTTCTGTTTTCCTAGGAGAAGAAATTTAGAGCATGTATGCGGTTGGCTGGAATTGTGGAACAAGGAGGGTCTGAATTAGCTTTGCTGCCCACTTTGAATCTAACAGTTAGAAGGAGTCACTTGATTGAAGATGTTTTGAGTCACCTAAATCAGTTTGAGAATGAAGATCTGAGGAGAGAGTTAATGGTAAAGTATAATTCTCAATATTTTTGCTGCTGAGAGAAGGAAAACATAAAAGGATGGACAGTGGGTCTTGCAGAGAAGAAAGAATCTCCCTTTGCCGTGGAGTGTTGCCCCGATTCCCCATGTAGCTGTGAATCCCTGGGAATAGCTGCGGGCACTTAGTTGCCCTCGGGCTGAGGAGCAGCGGTTGAAAGGGTTGTCCTCCCCCAGCCTGGGCAGCTAAAAATTCCAGAACTACCCGTAAAAGGTCCAGTCCTTCCTGAGGCCTGACCCAGCCTAACTAGTCACCCCCTGGGGAGGGTTCCAGTGAGATGAGGTTGACACAGAGATTTGAGGATTAGTTTCTGCTCTCATACATGTACGCAGATTGCTTTGTGGAAAAGAGAACTTCCTCTTTATTAACTGTAGTTTTTTGAGGGTATTATTTTAGAAAGCCCCATGTTCTGAACATAAATGATCTCTGGTTTAGTTATTCTATAACTTGTCTTACTAGTAGATATTGGACACAGGATAATAATAATATCTAGTGAATCTGATGAACATTTTCCTTGTGCCAAGAACACTATGAATGCTTCACAAATATTTATGTAACCCTTTCAGTGACACTGCATGGAAGGTTCTGTTTTTCCTTTGTTTTGCTGATGTGGAAACTGAGGTACAGAATGGTGACTTACCCAAGGGCAATCCAGCTGAGAAGTATCAGAGCCAGGATTTGGGCCCAACTGTTAGGCTCCAGACTTTCCACTTAATCACGACAAAGATTTGCCTGATGATATTTATTAGAATGTTTTGATAGACCTTAGTTTATCACTTCTCCTACTCAGATTAAAGAATGACTTGACTCAAGTTCAAGACACTATTTTAAAAGTATATTGCACTGGGGTTTGTGGTTAGAGGTAGCATTGCCACATATTTTTGCATATAGGTAGTTTTTAAAAATCTAACAAACTCATTATGTAAATCTTAACCTGTGATGGCAAGCCAGCCCACTGAGTTATTTTAGTTCCACTTTTATAGTTCATCATCCCTTTTAAACATTTAGGTAACATTTGATGAGCAGCCACCATTTTCAAGACTGTGAGAGGCGTTTTGCATATGTTTTTCTGTTTAATCTTTCTGATAATCTCGTGAGAAAACTGAGGCTCTGTGAGATGAAGAACCTTGCCCATAGGAAGGGACAGAGTAAGGATTTGACAACTTGGATTTTACTTATTTATTTTTTTTAGAGAGACGGGACAAAGGGGAAGGGAAAGGGAGAGACTCCCAAGCAGACTCCACATGGAGGAGAGAGCCCAACACAGGGCTTGATCCCAGGACCCTCAGATCATGACCTGAGCTAAAACCAAGAGTTGGACACTTAGCTGACTGAGTTACCCAGGTGCCCCAATACCTCGTCTTCTAAAGATTTTGAGTAATTTACTGAGGTTTGAAACTCACATCTCTAGAAAATAGAAGAGGCATCCATCCATTTAAAGCAGTAAAAGGAGCTTTTGGGGAAGTGCCATGGAACATCCTGAAGGCAACTTTGAGCAGGCCTTTGCACAGGAGTGTGCGTCAGTCAGAGAGAAGGTAGAGTGGAGAGGAGGGTTAAATGGCTGCAGGTGGTAGGGGAAGTTTAAAGAGAAATCGAGCATCCAGGGAAAGTGGAAAGGTGGAACTAGCGCAGAACTGCAAGAATTTCTCATATTAAAGCAGCAGGAAAAAGAAGAGAGAAATAAAAAACCTAGTTAATGCTTCATAAGAGAAAGTAAGGGAGAAAACAGTGTGAAGAAAGAAGAGGGGATCGGAAGTGTAAAATGAGCTCATGAAATCAGGGAGAGGAGACGTGCGAACGGTCCTCGGAATTCAGGGGTTCACAGGTTCTTGGTCCTCTTGAAGAGAGCACTTAAGTAGGGAAATAGTTTTGGAAGTTGGTGTACCTGATTCTCCAGAATTTGGTGACCTAGAGTAGAAGCCAGTATTCACTGTATGAGACAGTGGTGTTGAGATTTTCTTCTTTTAAGAGTAAGGGAAAACTCAACATATTTGTACACTGAAGTGAGGGATTCTAAGGAGGAAGGGCAGGAATGAGTGAGTATTTGAAGGAGCAAAGATGAGTTATGGTAGAATCATCCTAGGAAGAGATTGGTGTCCCTGGGTATCTTCTCAAGGAGTAAACAACGAAGCCAGTAGGTAACTTGTGTGTGCTCTGGTTTTTCAGCCTTTGAAAATCCAACTATTATTTATTTCTTTATGTTTATTTTCATTTAACTTAACGTTCCTTATTACATAATAATGATGCCAATTGAGGTCAGCTTAGTAGCTGAAGATAACAGGCTTGACAGATACAGGATTAAATCTAGGCTGCACCCCTTCGCTGTGTGTGACCTTGGGAAGTTAATATTTAAGTTCTTTTTTTTTTTTTTTTAAGATTTTATTCATTTGACAGGCAGAGATCACAGGTAGGCAGAGAGGCAGACAGAGAGGAAGGGATGCAGGCTAGGCTCCCTGCTGAGCAGAGAGCCCGACTCGGGGCTCGATCCCAGGACCCTGGGATCATGACCTGAGCCAAAGGCAGAGGCTTTAACCCACTGAGCCACCCAGGTGCCCCAATATTTAAATTCTTGAAGCTCATCGCCTCATAGAATTACTGTGAAGATTAAACGAGTAAGATGCTTAGTGCTTACCAAATACTTGGGTCCATAAATAATGTTCACTCTTATGATTATTAAGTGAGTCTTAATACATAGCAATACAGAGCCTTGGAAGTGATATATTATTTGCTGTGTTTCTTCAGGTTTCATTTAGTGGAGAAATTGGACATGACTCTGGAGGAGTCAAGGTAGAGTTTTTCCACTGTCTGTTTGAGGAGATGACCCGACCAGAATATGGGATGTTCATGTATCCCGAGGAGGCTTCCTACATGTGGTTTCCTGTCAGGGTGAGTCTTCTCCTTTTTGCTTACAATTATCAACACAGAAAAGGCATGTCACACACCATTGGAAATTAGGTTGTCTAGACATTTTCATTTTAGGAGAGGAGTTATTGATACATATAATTACGGAAATAGCCTTCAGTTTTAATAAGGTGATTATTTTCTTTAAAATGGAGTCCCCTTCCCCTGTGTTCCCAATTCTGCCCACACAGGAAAACTTAAACAGTGTATGTTTTTGACCATTAATAGAATGTTTGGATGAAAAGGAACCCTTCCTTTCCCAGGTGCCCATTTTTTTGCTCAGTTTTATTTTTCCTTGTGAATTTGAAAATTTCTTTTCAAATTTTCTTTTGAAAGCATGAAAAGAAAGTGAAAACTAGTTTTTGAGGGTTTGCTGAGCCTAATGTGGTTCTATTAGTGTCCCTGTAGCAGAGATTTAACTTGACTTAATGACTGCACATAAACCCTAAATATTCTTATCACAAGCTTTACTTTTTTTTTTTTTTTTAAGATTTTGTTTATTGAGAGAGAGTGTGTGAGCCAGCAGGGTGGGGGAGGGGCAGAGGGAGAGGGAGACAGAGAATCTCAAGTAGACTTCCTACTGAGAGTGGAACCTGACGACAGGCTCCATCTCACGACCCTGAGATCGTGACCTGAGCGAAATCACGAGTCAGAGGCTTAACTGACTGAGCCACCCAGGGGCCCCGCAACCTTTTTGATTTTAATTTGCGATTTGACTTTGTGAAAGGGAGAAAAGGTTTAGCGAATATGAATATTCCATTTTACTTGTAAAAATTAAAAGACATTAAATTTTTTTCTCTTTTCAGCCTAAATTTGAGAAGAAGAGATATTTCTTCTTCGGGGTTCTTTGTGGACTTTCCCTGTTCAATTTCAATGTTGCCAACATCCCTTTCCCACTGGCCCTGTTTAAGAAACTTTTGAATCAAACACCATCATTGGAAGACTTAAAAGAACTGAGTCCTGTTTTGGGAAAGTAAGTAGCATAGTTTTTTTTCTAGAACTCTACATAATACATATTTAGATATAGGTATACCTCGTTTCATTACCTTGTGTTTCATAGATAGTATGTGCATAGATAGTAGTGTTTTTTACAGGGGCATCTGGGTGGCTTAGTGGGTTAGGCCTCTGCCTTCGGTTCAGGTCATGATCTCAGGGTCCTGGGATCGAGTCCCGCATCGGGCTCTCAGTGGGGGACCTGCTTCCCGCTGCCTCTCTGCCTACTTGTGATCTCTCTCTCCCTGTCAAATAAAAAAAAAATAGTTTTTTTTTATAGATCAAAGGTTTGTGGCAACCCTGTGTTTAAGCAAGCCATTTTTGCAATAGCATTTGCTCACTTAGGGTCTCTCTGTCATATTTATGGTAATTGTCACAGTATTCCAAATGTTTCCATTACTATTCTATTTGTTATGGTGATCTGTGATCAGTGATTACAACTTGCTGAGAGCTCAGAGGATGGTGAGCATTAAAGTATTTTTATTTTTATTTTATTATTATTTTTTTATTATTTTTTATTATGGTAGTCAGCATACAGTACATCATTAGTTTTTGATGTAGTATTCCAGGATTCATTGTTTATGTATAACACCCAGTGCTCCATGCAGTATGTGCCCTCCTTAATATCTACCACCAGGCTTACACCCCCGCAAAACCCTCAGTCTGTTTCTCAGAGTCCACAGTCTCTCATGGTTCATGAGAACCTTTGACTTCCCCCTCCTTCATTTTTCCTTTCCTTCTCCTGATGTCCTCCATGCTATTCCTTATGTTCCACAAGTAAGTGAAACTACTTGATGATTGAACATTAAAGTATTTTTAAATTAATGCATGCACATTTTTAAGACATAATGCTGTTACACACTTACTATAGTGTGGTGTGAACAGAACTTTTAAATGCACTGGGAAACCAAGTAATTCTTCTTGACTTGTGTCTGTTTGGATAATTGCTTTATTGCAGTGTCTGGAATCAGACCTGCAGTAACTCCAAGGTACGCCTGTAAATAAACACACCTCCCCACCCAAAAGCATTTTCATGTTCAGCAGCAACATTCTAGGTACCTTAGGTCAAGTATTATTTTGGGAAGAACTGTTAGATAATAATTTAACTTTTCAAATTAAGAGAAGTCGATTTCCCCTATGATTGGTCCTTAATGCTTATATTATTCTTTGAACCTTGTGTAGAAACCGTCATGGGCAGAGCATAAGTTATACCCTGGTGTGAATTTGCAAGTGACGTATGTTTTAAATCTTGTTTCTTATCCTCACCTTTAAAATGAAAATTTACTTCTAAGTTAAAAAGCCAAGCCACCACCTCACAAAAAATACTGGTAATAGAAAGGGGTGATATTCCTGCTGTATGTTGAGTTTCCTCAACATCCATAAGAAAAATGGACATATAGAAAGGAAGTTAACCCACAAAGGAGTAACAGAATGGCTTCACCTCCCCAGTGCTCATGGAATGGAGATGAAAATCAGAGGCCAATCTGCTGCCCATTTACAGTGGTTGGAAATACTGATGCTATATGGTGTTTGCCAGGGTTTGGGAAAAGGTTTGCTCTAATTTCAGGGGTTGATAGTGGACGTATGAGTTGGTGATTCCTTTTCAGAGAACAGTGTTACAGTACTTACCTGAATCAGAAATGTATTTGCCACTTTAGCCTAGCAGTTTTGTCTCTAGACATTTAATT
Source organism: Enhydra lutris kenyoni (assembly GCF_002288905.1). Classification (NCBI taxonomy): domain Eukaryota; kingdom Metazoa; phylum Chordata; class Mammalia; order Carnivora; family Mustelidae; genus Enhydra; species Enhydra lutris. The sequence goes on along the minus strand of NW_019154087.1, from coordinate 40,377,715 downwards.
TCAGAAATAATACAATCATGCAAGGCTGTTTCCATACTAATGTATATTACATTACATCGTTCATAATCTGTGGAATTACCTACATGTTCTTTAATAAGGGAATTACTTACTTTTGATATATTTATGCAATGAAATCCTATGTAGATTTTTAAAAGAATGAGAATGGTAGTATGATTTTTTTTTTTTTTTTTAAACTGAGCAGGCCAGTGGGAGAGAGGGAGAATCTCAAAGCAAGCTCCTGCAGGGCTCAGTCTCATGACCCTGAGATCATGACCTAAGCTAAAATCAAGAGTTTAGATACTTAACAGACTGAGCCATCTAGGTGCCTTGATCCTATTATTATTATCCCCACTTCACAGGTAAGGAACAAACACAGTTTGGGTAACTTGTCTGAGACCCCATAGTGACAGAACCATGAATTGAACAGAGTCTGGCTCCAGCATCCAACTATTAATCATTATTACTAATTATACTAATAAGATAAGGAAAAACATCAGAAGCACAAGATTGGGCAAGGAGGAGATAAATTTATTGTTTTTAACTGAAACAGTGAAAATGACCTAAATAATGCTTATGCCTAAGAAGACTTAATACACATCAACTTAATAAATGTAAAGATCATTAAATCTGTATCAGTGTTCCTCATGCTTTTAGGTCTTCAGAATCTTCAGAAAGCTGTATTAATTGAGGACAGTACAGTGGGTGCAGGTTTTCAATGGAAGAAAAGTGAGAGTTCAGACACTAATCCAGGCGCTTGTGGAACTTGCTGGAGGTAGTACACTGGATTAGTGGGAACAGGACTGTCAGTTCATGCATATGGGGAAAAATGATCATTGATGCCTTATGGCGTATGCAGAAATCAGGTTCATGTGGGTGAAGGACTTAAATAGTAAAGCAAAAATGTTGAAAGTATGGACAAATATCTTCCTTGCTTTTGGAGTCTTTTTTTTTTTTTAAAGATTTTACTTATTTATTTGACAGACAGAGATCACAAGTAGGCAGAGAGGCAGGCAGAGAGAGAGGAAGGGAAGCAGGTTCCCCACTGAGCAGAGAGCCTGATGCGGGGCTCAATCCCAGGACCCTGAGATCATGACCTGAGCCGAAGGCAGAGGCTTTAACCCACTGAGCAGTCTTAAGAAAGACATCAAAATTACCAATATTGAAGGAAAGATGATAAGTTTTAACTGCAGTAAGATTAAAGAATTTATCTGTTCTTCATGAGCTACCTTAACAAAAGGGGACAACGCTCCCTTTTTTAATTAAACATTTAACAATTAAACATATGTCAGCTGTTATTTGTGACATATTTTGGGGATGGTAGAAAAATGGGGTAGGGGAGGTATCCATACAGGTAGGTACTAGCAATGTTTGATACTAGCAATGTTTGAAGAGGCAGGTTCCTAAGTATTCTTTGTAAAAACACCCCTAAATTAGCGCATAAGCCATATACATGGACAGATAATGACAAGAGTATCATGAGCCAGTTCCCATCACTCCCTCTCCTCACCGCCCCCCTGCCAAAACCTACAATGAATAACACATGGTCTGTTTTTCACAACTGTGTAATAAAAAATCCAGGGGGAGGGGATAGTCAGCTTGGATTCCACCTTCCAGAGGCCTTCACTGGTGACACATCCCTTCAGCAAGAGTTGACCAAGGCTGTATGTGGACACTTACAGAGTTTCTGCACACAGCTCACTGTGCTGTAGGGAAGCTTCCATCTGCATAGCTTACCTACGAGTCTCAGTGTATTGACAGTAATGTCTCAGCTTTACATCCCTTATTGCTGCCTCATTGGGTGCTTGATAGATGTTTGTGGAATGACTACATGAGAGAATGAGCAAACACAATGAGACATAGGACTTTATTACTTTTTTTAAGATTTTATTTATTTGACAGATCACAAGTAGGCAGAGAGGCAGGCAGAGAGAGAGAGGAGGAAGCAGGCTCCCAACTGAGTGGAGAGCCCGATGGGGGGCTTGATTCCAGGACCCTGGGATCACGACCTGAGCCGAAGGCAGAGGCTTTAACCCACTGAGCCACCCAGGCGCCCCAGGACTTTAAAAATATAAATGAAGTACATAGGACAACAGAGGGTGGAGATATAAAAACACTGGCTGCTCTCCATGTTGGTGTAACCTGTATTCTCACAAATGTCTTGAAACAGTTAAGGTAGTTTATTGTCATATATGTCTTAAGCTTGATGATATTGGGACAGTAGATACAGAGAAGGTGCTCTGACCTCATTCCTCCAATTTCCTAAGTGATACCTGACATTTAAAAGGAGATTATTGTTCTGTAGGTACAGTTCAAAAGCTTAAATAAAGGTAACACTGATTTGAATGAGTTTCAGTATCAGATACGTTATCAGTCCTTTTCTGTAGAGACCTATAATCACTGAGTAAAGGAAGGTAGGATAAAGGGAAGAGAGCTTGCAGAATTGCAAATACTCAGGAACTTCACGCCTGTCGGTGAGGTCTGGCTATCAGTGCACAGAGAAATGGGCATTGTTAACTAGTGACCCGACCTCCCACCTTCACAATAGTCCTGCATTTGACATTTATTTAGATGATGTGTCCAGTGATCATAGTTACTGACTTTTAAAAAATAAAATTATTTATTCTTTAGGAGTTTGCAGACGCTTCTGGATGATGAAGGCGATGACTTTGGAGAAGTATTTTATATCTATTTTAATGTGAGTAGTGATAATAACCAGATTACAGATCAGTTTTAACCATATTAATCCTTTACATCTTCAGATTCTAGACATATCACTCTTTAATAAGAGGACAAACTTCTGAATTAATGCAGAAGTTTTTTTTTTCTTCACTTTTTTTGAGCTGGGCCTATCAGTTAGATTTTTCTATGTAACAGCACTTAAACATAGTGGCTTAAACACAATTCATTGAGTTTCTGGCCTGAATCGACTTGCCTGGGCTGAATGGTTTACACCTGCCTTGCTCGTATACCCAGTTGTTGGCTGGGTTATGGAATGTAGGCTGAAACAGCTTTTCTGTTCTAGGGGGTCTCTTGTGCTCCAGTAGGCTTGTCTTTATAGAACTATCATAGGATTACAAAGAGTGGGAAGAGATGGCTTTTTAAGCTTTTACTTACAGTAGAGCCTATTGACCAGAGTAGCTCACATGGCCACAGCCATATGCAAGGCTGAAGAACCGAAGTCCTCCTTTTGTGGGGGTGCTGGGGGGTTGCACAGCTATTGCAAAGTCACACTGCACAGGGGCTTGAATACCAGGCTGGGAAGAAGTTGTGACTGTTTTTGCAAATCCACCATACTATGTCTAATTATATAAAGTGACTATTGAAATGTGGCATTTGCCCAATTTTTTCAGTATGATAAATCAAGTTTTGTAAAAATTAATTTTTCATTCTGCATGATAAGATAGTAACTTTTTACATGCACATTCCTTGTTTGTATGACAAAAATGTGTACTTTTATAAGATCTTGAGAAAAATGGTATGCTTTAAGGTGTTTTTGTTGATAATTGCTTTGGATTGTTTTGGAGACACTATCTGAGTTTATTTGTGGTTACAGGTGCATTGGGACAAAAATGATACAGACCTAATTCCTAATGGAAGTTGTGTCATTGTTGACCAGACTAACAAGTATGTATAGAGAAGTGAAATATTTGTTTTGTTTATACACTGTTTATTTCACTGGGCTCTAAAAATGTATTAGAGTTCTTACCAATTAATCACTTTTTAATAAGACAGCGAGGTGGTGTATATTGTGTGTATGTGTGTGTCTCCTGGAGTTTATATTCTGGTAGGGAAGGAAATAGCTTTCGCAGAGAGGCCTTCCCTTATTGTCCTGTCTAGGTTTATACCACTAACTTCTGTTTCTATCTCCTTACCTGTTTCACTGTTTCTTTTCCTATCACCCATTACATACCTTTAGGATTGCTGCTTGCCTGTATTTCCCCAATAATAAATAAGCTACTGCAGAATAAGCTCCTGTAGTGAGCTGCTTGATGGCAAGGACTAGTCATGTTCATCATGGTGCATCTAGTACCTAGAAGAGCCACTGGTCTGTGGCAGGCACTTAGTATTTATAATGTTACTACATGGTACTGTGGTGTCTTGAGTTCTCAGCCCCTTACAGGATTCTGTTTTAAAGCCACAGTGTGGGATGAGAGAACATTCCACTGATAGTCGGTCAGAGTGGCAGAGAGATACCACCAGATGCGCATTCTGGTGTAAGCCAGCCAACTATTTTTCTTCCATCTTTTCATCTTTATTTTTAAAAAAGAACTTCGAAGTCTGACATACAGAAAAGTATACAAATTAGTATACAGATCAAGAAATAGAACATTTCCAGTTCTGTGGAACTATGTTATACAGTTCTATGAATATTCTAATTCACCTATATTATCACTGATAGACATACTGAGGTTCTCTGCCTCTTCACAACTACTTTTAGCCTAGTTGCTTTCCCTGAATCAGCAAATGGCCCAGAGGGAAAAACCGCAAGTAAAATGCTGGGCTCACTTTGCAGGGCTTCCCCTCTCTCTTAATACTTCAGAGGCCTCTTGCATCTTAGGTTTGGAAGCCTAGAGCTAGATGTGTTTTTGTATACTCTCTGGCTTTTTCTAGTTCTTCTCGTTGGGAGTATTTGGGGTATGCTATCCCATCATAGCTAGATGTAGAAATCCCTTCTGTATTTGTGCTTAACCACAAATACTAATATTAACTACTGTCATACATTCAGACAGTATGGAAGACCATAAAATAAAATGGGAAATTTTTCCCATCTCCCAAGCCTGTTTCCCAGAGCACTATCAGCAGGTCAGGTTTTACACTTCCACACTTTCTCTGTTCTAATCTGTGTCATTTAACTGTGTGACCTTGAGTTATTATATAACTTCACCAAGAAACTTCTTTTCTTTACTAACATGTCCTAAGAATCTGCCCTGAGAGTTGTATGACGATTAAGTTAGATATATGAAAAATGGTCAAGTGCATATGGCTATTTTTTGGCACTGAATTGTTAGGTGTTTTAGTTCTCATTCTATTTTTGGCTTTCTGCCCATCTTCCCTGCCCCCTGCCAGTTTCCTTCAGGGTACTACAGTAAGCTGAAATAATTTTTTGTTTCATTAAAGGAGAGACTATGTTTCTAAATATGTCAATTACATCTTCAACATCTCTGTGAAGGCACTTTACGAAGAATTCCAAAGAGGATTTTACAAAGTGTGTGACAAGGATATTATTGAGTTTTTCCATCCGGAAGAACTAAAGGATGTGATTATTGGAAATACAGATTATGACTGGGAAACCTTTGAGAAGGTATATCGTAAAGGCCTAGAAGTTTGAATTTGAATTTCTTGTTTATTATTTCCTGAATATGGTTTTTTGGTGTGTATTTTTTTTTTCTAGAATGCACATTATGAAGAGGGATATGATAATTCACATCCTACCATAGTGATGTTTTGGAAGGCTTTACACAAATTGACTTTGGAGGAAAAGAAAAAGTTCCTTGGTAGGTATTCTATCAGGAGTGATCTAGAATCTTAGGTCTCTCTTATGGGATACCTAAACCTTGTTTGTTGTAGACACCATTTGCCACAAATCCTTGTGTAAGAGCCACTCCACGTCCAGTTGGATGTTCTCTCTGCCAGGCTGTGTGAACATAAAAAAATGTTAATATGGGTCATCTTTCTTGTGATTTCAGCCCTGCCTCTTGCTTTCAGATGTCCCCTCAGTTCTCCATCCAAGTTAGATATTTAGTCTGCTTTCTGTATTTGTGACTCCCATTATTCAGGCCTTATGGGATTGGCCATATTTTACAACGTCATTGCCTCCAGCCCTTTGTGTCTCCCCTACCACATTTTGATCTCTGTTTCATGCTTACTTGGTTGTTTACCTGCAGCTTTGCTTAATGACTTTCTCATATTCTTCCAAAATTTCCATACTTATTTTTGAGAAACATTTACCTTCTTGTTCTTCTTTTTGTGGATAACATGTATGTTGGAAGATAATCAGGCTTCTCCAGAAGCCCAGCCTGACTTTCCAATCTTTGCTTTACAGGAAATCATTATTTCAGCCAAACATTTCCATCATCTCTACATTATTGAGCTCACCTTGTGCCCTCCCACCTCCAGGCTTTCTCTGAAGCTCCTTGTCCTGCCTTGAACCCTCACCCACCTCCTTGTTGCTGCTCTAAACCTTCCCCTTCTTAAAGATCCAGCTTAATTCTGAGCTCTCCAAAGTCTCCCTGGTCATCCCAGCCTGATTCTTTCTCCCTGCTCTGAACCACACTCAGCATTTTCACTCAGGAAGCACTTAATTCCATGATGGCTCACCCTTTTGTTTTCCCTTGCTATTTCTCTTTTTCTGCACAAGAAAATAATATTTCCAACTAGACTGTAAGCTGCTTGAGGGACAGCGTGTCAGTGCCCGATGCAGGCTGAAGTGGAACTCTGCACGTGGTCCCTCCGTAAATGTTTTGAATAAGCACTTTTTTCCCCCTCTATAAAAGTCTTGGTCTCTGGGAAGCAGATCACTCAGTTTTATTCTTCTTCTCAGTGTTTCTTACAGGAACTGACAGAATTCAAGTAAAAGGTTTAAAGAACATGAAAATAACATTTTGCTGTCCTGAAAATGTGAATGAAAAAGATCCCATAAGAGCACAGACGTGTATTAGTGTCCTCTATCTTCCCAAATATTCTACAATGGAAAGAGTGGAAGAAGCACTTCAAGTAGCCATCAACAACAGCAGAGGATTTGGCTGACCCGGCCTCACGTTCTTTACCCCTTTATGGAAATATTTTCAAAAATAAAATTAAGAACTCAAGAATTAATGTGAAAGTCCCACTATTCATTGTGTTCACCTGCTCTTTCAGAACTGTGTTTTTGCATATGAGGTATTTTGATAATGTTCTAGACTAGGCTGTTAGAACAAGGTGACCCCAAAACATAGTGCATAAAAGACCGAATTTTGTTTTTCTCTCATAAGCATCTTGGCTGAGGTGGTGCTTCTCCTACTCCCACTGCTCAAATAAAGGTCAAATGACTTTCTCATTGAAAATGTCCATGGAAACTGCCCATTTCTGTCTTAAATCTTCTATGTGGCATTTGAAACTGTTGACTTCTTTCTCCTCAGAACTGTTGTGAACTGGTAGACTGTGGCTTTCTTTTTCTTGGCTTCTTTCCCATTTCCTTTGCTTGTATTTCTTACACTCCCCTGACCTCCAGTGCTAGAGTAAGTCCTCTGTTCTCACTCCGCACACACTCCCATCAACTCCATGGTTTCTGCTCTGTTTTCATGTGATGGTGCCCAGATCTCTCCGTGACCTACAGGAACTGGTCAATTCCAGTCCCAGCCATTTTTTTGGTCTAGTAGTCTGTATCTCCCTGTGTGATCCTTGGCTCATTAATCTCAGCATGTCTAAGAAAATTACTGTTTCCTGTAGTCCACAGCTCAATGTTATCACCAGGATTTCTAGGCAGAACCTGCAATCCTCATCCCTCTTTATCCACACATTCAATAAATCAGGTCCTAACAATTCTTGTTCTTGTATCTAGATCCACACCACCCCACAGAACTCTCTGAGGCTGGAAACTGCCTCCCCGCCATATCTGCACTGTTCAATAAGGTAGCCTTATGCTATAGTAAGGTTTAGTGTTTGAAGAATTTTGAAGAGAGAAAATGTCAGTGGTGGGAGAAAGAGTCTGGAGCTGTGCTGCTCAATATGTGGCTATTCAGTTAAATAAGGGGGCCTGGGTGGCTCAGTGGGTTAAGTGTCTGACTTCATCTCAGGTCATGATTTCAGGGTCCTGGGATGGAGCCCTGAGTTGGGCACCCCACTCAGCTGGGAGTCGGCTTCTCCCTCTGGCCCTCCCCACTTGGTGTGCTCTATCTCTCAAAATCTTAAAAATAAATAGAATTAAATAAAATGTAAAATTCAGTTCTCAGTCACACTACTCAGATTTCAAGGGCTCAGTGTCTCCATGTGATGGGTGGCTAATGTGTAAGTGCAAATACACACACTTGGCACTGACAGGTCCCAAACCTACGAACCCCTGTAGTTTTGCATGTGCTTTTTTTCTTGGAAGAAGAGCCACAGTGTGATAAATCAAGATGATTTGAAAATCAGGCAGTAAAGTCATAGTTCATTGTTATCAGACACCCCAGATCCTTTCAGGCATGTCCCCTGTGCAGCTCCAGCCTGCTTTCCCACCAGTGCTCTGTATACACAGTGTACTTCACTCTAGGCATCTATAACTATCTCAAGTTCCTGAACAGGCCACAGTCTCTCCTGTGTTGTTGTTTTTTAAGATTTTTATTTATTTGACAGAGATCACAAGTAGGCAGAGAGGCAGGCAGAGAGAGAGGGGGAAGCAGGCTCCCCGCTGAGCAGAGAGCCTGATGCGGGTCTCGATCCCAGGACCCTGGGATCATGACCTGAGCTGAAGGCAGAGGCTTAACCCACTGAGCCACCCAGGCACCCACTCTCCTGTGTTTTTATTCATGCATTTTCTTATTCCTGGAAACTTCTCATCCCGCCCCAACCTCCCGACTCTTCCTTACCTCCTCTCTTTTCAATTCTGCATCCCAACTCTGGGTTCTTCCTCTTGTTTCTCAGAATTCACTTAATCTATGGCCACCTAGTAGGTGCCACACCAATAAATACGTGTGGAATATGGCTTCCTAGCTCAGCGTTTCACAAGTGCTAGCTTTTCTGAGTACAATCCTCATTATGGTTCCTTCCAAGGGCTTAGTTGCCAGTGGTTCTTCATATGAGTTAGCCAGAAGTGCCACCTAGTGGCAGATGCGGGAGATAGCAATCACGTCCAAATGGAGCCTTTCACTAAGGGACAAAGCTTGGAGAAGGAGACAGGCCCTTCTCCCCACAATCTCCCCACAGCTATACTCAGTAGTGAGACTCTTACTATGGTTCTTGAGGGTGCTCGGTAATTTCATATTTTCTTTTTTTTTTTTTTTTAAGATTTTATTTATTTGTCAGAGAGAGAGGGAGAGAGAGCGAGCACAGGCAGACAGAATGGCAGGCAGAGGCAGAGGGAGAAGCAGGCTCCCCGCCAAGCAAGGAGCCCAATGTGGGATTCGATCCCAGGACGCTGGGATCATGACCTGAGCCAAAGGCAGCTGCTTAACCAACTGAGCCACCCAGGCGTCCCTCATATTTTCTACTTCCCTTAAAACAACCACCAAGTCTGGAAGTAGGTATCATTTTCATCTTACAGATCCAGAGTCAAGTTCAGAGAACTTCTTAGCCCACTCTGCAGGATTGGAAGAAAAGAGAGAGGTCATGGCAAGTCTTTTTTTGTTCTCTCAGAATGGGAAATTCTCACTTTGAAAGCTGAGGGAAGGATCTTATTCACAAGATGGGTAGTAAAGGTGATCCTTGTCAGCAATGCTGAGGACACTAAGGAAAATAATCTCATTAAGAGGCTTTAAGGAGGCAAGAGTTCCCATCATTGTTAGTGAAAGTATAAGATCGTATTTCTTGTGGTGGGCTTAGAGCTGGAGGTGGTGGGGTCAATGCCATGGCATCCATACGTGGCATGAACTATGTTATGGGAAGCTAGTGAAGGAGAATCCCCGTCATTAGACATTTAGATATTTTTTTTTAATTTGATAACAGCTTTATTGGTATATTACTCACATAGGATAGAATTAGCTAAGTGAGGTGTACAACTGAATGGATTTAGTATATTTGCAGAAGTGTGCAACCATTGCCACAATTTTAGAACCCCCCCCCCAAACATTGTACCCATTAGCTGTAACTCATGATGTCCCAGCCATATGCATTCTCTAATCAACTTTCTGTTTCCACAGATTTGTCTATTATGGACATTTCATGTAAATGAGATCAAACAATATACTATTTTTAAAAACTGGTTTCTTTCATTTAGCATGTTTTCGAAGTTCATCCACATTGTAGAATTTATCAGTACTTTATTCCATATTTATTGATAAATAATGTTTCATTATGTTTATACCACATTTTACATATCCATTCATCAGCTGAGGGATAGTTGTGTTATTTTCCATGTTTTGGCTTTATGAATGACGCTGCTACGAATATTTGTGTGAAACATTTGTATGAAATGATGCTGTATGGTAAAATCTGTGTTTAACATTTTGAGGGACTGCCAACTGTTTTCCAAAGAAGCTGAATCATTTTTATATTCTCAGCAGCAGCATATGAGAGCTTGAGAAATATTTAAAATCTGGAGATTTGCTTTTTTTTTTTGCTACTGTGTTTTTTAATTGAAATATAATTGACTTAACAGATCTGTTCTATTTATTTATTTATTTATTTGTTTGTTTGTTTGACAGAGAGAGATCACAAGTAGACGGAGAGGCAGGCAAAGAGAGAGAGGGAAGCAGGCTTCCTGCCGAGCAGAGAGCCCTATGTGGGACTCGATCCCAGGACCCCGAGATCATGACCTGAGCCGAAGGCAGCGGCTTAACCCACTGAGCCACCCAGGTGCCCCAACAGATCTGTTCTTAAGAGTGCTCGTGAGGGCCGCTAGTGGGAGGCTCAGACAGTTAAGCATCTGGTTCTTGATTTCGACTCAGGTCATGATCTCAGGATAATGGGATTGAGCCCCACGTCAGGCTCCCGAGCTCAATGGGGAGTCTGCTTGAGGATTTCTCTCCCTCTCCCCGCCCCGTGCTTGCACATGTGCATCTCTCACTCTCAAATCTTTTTTTTTTTTTTTTTTTTAAGATTTCATTTATTTACTTGTGAGAGAGAGGGCACATGCAGGGCGAATGGCAGGCAGGAGAAGCAGCCTCCCCTCCAAGCAAGGAGCCTGATGTGGGACTTGATCCCAGGACCCTGGGATCATGACCTGAGCCGAAGGCAGATGCTTAACCAACTGAACCACCCAGGAATCCCTCTCTCTCAAATAAGTCTTTAAAAAAAAAAAAAAAATGCTAGTGAAATACAGAAACATTACATTTAAGTAGCTCTTTTCCTTTTTGTGCTATTATTGCCTGTATATTATGTCTACATGTTACAATCTCAACAATACTTGGTTATAATTAATACTTTATATAATTTAATGCCTCTTCATTAAATTATGAGAAGGAGAACACAGATGTATTTGTAGTATTAGTTCTATTAACTTTGTTTACCTTTTCTGGTTCATTAGTTCCTGTGAATTCAGGTTACCATCTGGTGTCATTTCTTCACTCCAGTTCAGCTTTGCTCCCATCTACTTCCTTTGTGCTGCTAATGGCAAATATGGTAGAGACCCCAAAATACAATTTATATATATTGTTTTCTATAAATTGCTCTACAGATCAGTTAAGTAGAGAGGAAATATACATTTACACTGTCTTTTATAGTTACATAATTATCTTTACTCTGCTGGTGGCCTGCCCCTCCAGGGAAGATGCCATAAAGCTCTACTAGACTAGGAGTTGAGGGAGGAGAGCTCCGGGTCTTGGCGGCACCCTCCTGGAGTGAAACGGTTTGAGCTGAGAGGAGGAAGAAAGATGTGGGTGATGGTTCAGATGGCACAAACCTCAATGTGCAGCATTTACTGAGTTTTAGATTTTCTTGTATGTTTCCTCATTTGGCTGTATGCCCTTGGGACAATTTCCAGACTCTGAATGGTGGTTTTGTTCAGCAGTTAGGGTTGTTTGACAAAGGGCTTTCATGTGTCAAATTTAGCTTGTCCTCACAATTTTAGGAAACAAGCAGGAGGATTTCTAAACCTACAGATGAAGCTCAGAGACAAGTAACTTGCCTGAAGTTCTAAATCTTGTTAGAACCATGCTTTCAGGCACTCAGGAAGTATGTGCCTGCTCCATGCTAAGCATTAAATTAAAAATGTTGAACAGTTTACTGTCTAGACAGGAGACAGAAAGCAGGCAATTACAGTACAAGTTCAAGTGCTAAAATAGAGATAAAATATATGGTGCTTTAGGAAACAAGAAGAAAGGCATCAGACTTGAACAGGAATTTGAATCCAACCATTTTGATTCCTAATTTTGCTTTTCTTATAAATAGAAAGGATGAGTTTTCTTAAAATGAGGTAGTGTGCAGTGTGGTTAGGAAGGCAGACTGAAGCCATGGCTGCTGACAGTTTAAGCCTTGGTATGGTTCTTGCTGTTGCCCTGGGTAAATCATTTTAATCGCTCTGTGCTTCATCTTCTGCATCTGTAAAATGCTGCCAGTATTGCCCACCTGACCTCTTAGGTTATAGAAGATTATATGAAATATGCTTAGCACTGGAGTTAGTGTACCATTTGCACTCTACAAGTGATTGTCAAATTCTATTAGTGAAAGGATGGCATTAATGCTGAACTCCCCCAGAGTGTCCTTATCAGTTTCCTCAAAAATGATAAAATGCTTCGCTTGCAAAAGTTGAAATTGACTTTTTATAGTGCTTGTTTTATCAGCAAAATCATTTCATTTACACTGACCACAGTGAGATTTAGGGTAAATTAAAAAAGAACAAGGGGCATCTCGCTGGCTCAGTTGGTGGAGCTTGTGACTCCTGATCTCAGGGTTGTGAGTTCGAGTCCCACATTGGGTGTATAGATAACTTAAAGAACTAAAAGCTTTAGGGGCCACCTGGGTGGGTCAGTTTGTTGAGTGTTGAGTGTCCGACTTTTGGTTTTGGCTCAGGTCACAGTCTCAGGATAAGATGGAGCCCGATCTCATCATCGGACTCCGTACTCAGCAGGTAATTTGCTTGAGATTCTCTGTCCCTCCCCCTGATCACCCCCTCTCTCTATAAAATAAATAAATCTGAAAACAAAAAAGCAGTAACTCCCTTTCAGGAAGTGATAGAAACTTCTATATTTGTCCAGATTATTTGTATTTTGCCATGCAGTGATTTAAGTATAGTTGGCACACAATGTTACATTGGTTTCAGATGTACACAGTGACTGGACAACTTTCTACACTGTGCTAAGATCACCACAAATCTAGCTACCATCTGTCACTTTAAATGCTATTATGATACCATTGGCTACATTCCCTATGTACCTTTTATTTCAATGACTTTATTCCGTAACTGGAAGCTTGTACTTCCCATTTCCCTTCAACTTTTGCCCATTCCCCCTACACTTCCCTTCTGGGCAACCATCAGTTTGTTTTCTGTATTTGCATCTATTTCTTTTTGGTTTTTAGGTTCCACATGTAAGTGAAATCATATGGTATTTGTTCTTTGTCTGATGTATTTCCCTCAGCATTAATACCCTCAAGGTCAACCCATGTTGTCACAAATGTCAAGATCTCATTCTTTTTTTTATTACATAGGAGTAATATACCATTGTATATATGATGCCGGACAGGCTGGGGCCCCAAGAAGGCCTCAGGCCCCTCTCCAAGAGGGTTTTGGCTTTGTACAAGGAAGAATTCAAGAGCAAGCCATTTAGAGAAAGGGGAAAAGATTAAGTATACAAGAAAGGAGCTACTTCATAGACAAAGTAGCTGTCTTCCCCAGGAGAGGAAGAGGATTCTCCCTTGCCTCTATCAGTTTTTATAAATTATTTTAGGATTTTATTTGTGAGAGGGAGAGAGCAGGGGGAGGGGCAGAGGGAAAGGGAGAGGGAGACAAAGCGTCTCAAGCAGACTCCCCGCCGAGCAAGAAGCCCAAGGCAGGGCTCAGTGGCCAGCTCCTGAGATCATGACCTGAGCTGAAATCAAGAGCAGGCTGCTCAACTGACTGAGCCACCCAGGCCCCCCTATATATTTTCCTTAAATTAGGTAACCATATGGGGAGGGGCTTACACTTTAACTTTGGGTTTCTCATTCACATTAGGCAATTAGTTTTTCCACTGTTTTAGGATTGAGGGATTACTCACAGGGAACAATTTTAAGAATGTCCAGCCTGTCACTTTTCCTGCTGAGTTTTAGGGTAAGGGTCAACCTAAAACCAAAATGGCTTTACCTTTGTTCAACTTGTCTCCCAAGCCCTCTTCCCTCCAGCCTGATATGCCACATCTTCTCCATCCATTGATCCATTGAACTTAGATTGCTTCCGTATCTTGGTACTGTAAATAATGCTGCAGTAAACATAGGGGTGCATGTATTTTTTAAGATTAGTATTTGTTTTCTTTGGGTAAATAGACGGTACTAGAATTACTGGATAATTTAGTATTTCTGATTTTTTGAGGAACCTCGCTACTGTCCCACAGTGGCTGCACCAATCTACATCCCCGTCAACAGTGCACAAGGGTTCCTTTTTCTACACATCCTTGCCAACACTATTTCTCATTTATTTTAGCCATTCTGACAGGTATAACGTGTATCTCGTTGTGGTTTTGATTTTCATTTCCTTGATGATGAGTGATGCTGAGCATCTTTTCATGTGTCTTGTTGGCCACCTGTAGGTCTTCTTCGGAAAAATGTCTGTTCAGGTCCTGTTTTCTTGGTGTTGAGTATCAGAGTGATTTTAAAAACATGATTTGTACTACAGAATACACTGAAACAATGCACTGCCCAACAGGTCTCCTAAGGCAGGAAAAAGTTCAACTGAAATGTGATTTAAAACACAGCTCTTAGCTCAATAGGACACAAAAGCTCTTTACAAGTCCTCCAACCCTACCGCTATCCTCAAATATACATATTTTCCTGGGAAAGTATTCTATGTGGGGTATTAAATGCCTGTTTAAACATTGCCTACATTTTAAACTTTAGAATATTTTTTACATTTCCCCTCTTTTGAAACCACACATTTGTGACCAAACAAAAACACACTTTTTTTTTTAAATGGAATAGTGTCATCTTTGATGCCAAAGAAACGAAGGTAATTTTACAAACTCAGAATGTTCGCAAGTACATGAAATTTCCATTTTATTGTAGTCTTCTAGCACACTAGCTCAAATATATTTCTCTACAACTGCTCCAACACAACTCCTCTGGAATAATTCAGTCATCCTTAACATGTGACTCTGCCAAATATTTTGAATCTAAAATAAACATAAAATTTTAATTATTTTTAGATGAATGGGGTAAGAAAGTCATCAGGTGATGGTTAGGACTGTTAATTTCCAAAAAACTGTGTTGAAGTGTTTCTTCTGATACAGTAGTTACACATTAGAATTTTCAAAAAACAAGGGCAGAACAAAAATATAAAAGAAACTCCTGCAGCTTAAGCCTCCCATGGTCCTAAACCTCTGAGAGAAGCAAGGCAAAGCACCTTTCCTGCAATTTAAGTGGGTTTCCAGTATTTCCATGTAGCTGAGCTTTCCGAGATAGACACTCACGATGTATCATTAATATATGTATCATCTTGGCTCTGGCTGTATTAATTATGCCTGAAGAGTTTAATACCCATCCAAGTCCAAAGGTGGAAAAACACATAAACAGGTATGGTAATGGGCAGGAGCAGACTGTAAAAGCACAGGCTGGCTGTGCTAGTGCAGCCCTGTGGGAAGTTTTCTTCCACAGAGGCTGAGTAGAACAGTCCCGCTAGAGAGACCAATGGTATAAGAACAGTCAACGTAGGAAGAGACAAAAACATTCTTCTCCCCCACTTACTACCTGCCACTCTGACTTTTAAAAAGGTAAGTGGTATTAAGAAAGTTTAGCTGTGCTGCTTTTTAAAAAATTATGATCTAGTGCTGCTCCATTTCTTCTTGCTTCTTACTTTGATGTGTCATCCTAGCTGCCTGCGGTATCATATTAGGGATCCCATCAATAATTGGATAGGCTATTCCCAACTCTTCATTAATCAATTCGTTCCTCGATGCTTCGTATCTGAGGGGAGAAAAGGAAAACAAAATGAACTGTGAAAACAAAATGCTTGGAAGAGCTTGGTGTTCAATAAACACCACCATTTATCTAATTCTTGACAGACTGTTAATTACAAAAAGCAGAATTAAACTGCTTCTAATTCTAAAAGCAGTATTACCCAATTGAAACATTTCTCTTAGAAAATCAATCTCTAATTGTTCCCATTTTACTCCGTTTCTCTCATATTTTCTTTTCTACTTTATTCTCAAGCTATACTTTAATATGTATTTTTAAAATCCAGTCAGAAAAAATCTCCCCTTTTCATCCAAATATTCCTTTCTTAATCTGGCAACCCCAAAACCATCCCAGTTAATTTACTACTCAAACAGCCACTAGAGAAAAACTCAACCTCTCCGCTTTAGAATACATGTTTAATAGAGCAACACTGAGCCATTAGAAGGAAACCACTGAAAAATCGAGATACACAAAATAAAAATTGAGGAAGATGAGACAGAAATGAGGAAACTTTAGAAAACAACAGGCCTGCAGTGAGCTAGTTACACAATTAACTGAGAGGCAGATCAAATGATCATTTCAAGGTGTAAGAAAACTGAGTGAGTGTATTCATTACAGAAAATAATCTAAGAGAAATGCAAAAATACTGAAAATAAAAAATGACTAGCAATCCACCACCCAAAAATAACCACTGATAGATACCATGTTGTCAGCCTTCAGTTTTAGTAGCCTGGAACTGTAGAGCTTTTTTTAAATTTTAAATTCAATTAATTAACGTTATTACGTATTATCAGTTTCAGAGGTAGAGTTCAGTGATTCGTCACTTGCATATAACACCCAGGGCTCATTACATCATGTGCCCTTCTTAATGCCCATCACCCAGTTACCCCATACGCCCCTCAGGTCCCCAAGCAACTCTTTGTTTCCTATGATTAAGAGTCTCCTATGTTTGTCTCCCTCTCAGATTTTCTCGTTTCATTTTCCCCTCCCAGGGCTGTTTTTCCCGGCTCTTGGTTCAAGGAAGCCTTTACAAAACCCAGTTAGTCCAAAACTGAGAGCCAAAAGGGGCAGCACACAGAACGTAAACGTTTAAGGTTGTCAGGCATCGGCTGTACATTTTCATACGCCTTGGACCAACAGTTCATAAACCTGGCGGTACAACCGAACCGCTGCGGGGCCTTCTAAAAAAAACTCCTTGCTCTAGTCCCGCCCCAGACCGGCGGACCGAGTCGCCCTGGGGTGGTGCCCGGAAATCGGCATTAAAAAAAAGTTCCCTGGCGATTCCACGGCGCGGCCAGTGGTGAACCTGTAAACGCCCCGACCCATCCCTGCGGGTGGGCGGCTTGATGTGGGAGGCCTGGGGCTCGGCTCCCCTCCGGTATCCTCCTGCCCTTCCCGCCGCAGTTGGGAGATGCATGGTAGTTGGTCCGCCCGGAGCCAGAAAATGGCAGCGGAAAACGAAGGGCTGCCCAGAGGCCCTGAGGCTGCCGCGCGGTCCACCCGCCCCCGCCTCGGCCCCGGCCCCCGGAGGGCGCGAACGCAAACCCGCAGCCGGCGAATCTCACCTGAGCGGCTTCTTGGAAAGAGGGCACACCAAGAACTCGAGCAGCGCCGGGTCGAAGGCGCGGGGCGGGTCCCCGGTCCTCTCGCTCTTGTCCGCGGACCGCCGTGACCCCGACGCGTGAAGGCACCTACGGGCGACCGCGAACGGCGGCACGCGTGGACCCCGCAGCGCTGAGGCGAGCCAACCGCACGCTCCGCTCAGCATGGTGCGGCAGGCCGCCGCCGCCACACTACACCGCACGGCGCCCTCCGCCAGCCCGGGCGCCTTCAGCCGGAGCCAGCGCCGCCACTCCCACCGCCGGCCAGCCTCCGCCCCCGGTGCTGCGCAAACGCAGTCCCCAGGCCGGCAGGAGCTAGCGCTTTGGTTCCGGGGGCGCTCCTGACCGACTGCTTTTCCCACTGCACCACTCGATAGTTATGGGCGTGGCCTGCATCCGGAGGACCCTAGGGACTGTGCCACCGCATTTACGAATTACAAACAAAACCCATGCTTAAATTGGGGTATTTTGAGCTTACACCAGGGCTTCTCGCAGGGGTGCCAGGAAGCCAGTGGCCGGACCTCAAAGTCACAAGGTTAACCTTGCATCTACGTGGTTATCTCCAAAAGGAGGTTTCAACCACGTTGTCACAGTGGGTATGTTAAAAGCATTGATTTGTCTTATGTAAATCTTTACCAAAGCTCCCGTAACCTCGTTTGTCTCCCCGCCCCTTTTCTTATTAAATTAAAACTTTAGAACCTGGAAAGAATACCACAGGCCTCTTAAGCTCCACGATGTCCAGATTCTTACCCTGTGGGACTTACTGTGACTTCAACCGCATAATAAAGCTCAACCAGTTCATAAATGACCTTGCAGACAGCAAGTTCTCTAAGTAACTGTGTAATTGGGCAGATGTCCATTAGTTGAATGGGAAATCCATTTAAAGGATTTTTCGCCCCAAGTTTGCCTCTGGCGCTCTAAGGAAGTGATCACGGGTTTGATCTTTGTTACAGTGTGGTAGATTTGGGCTCTGGTGCATGTTTTACTAGCTATGCGACTCCATCGAATGACTTAACTACTGTTTCTTTACCTGTGTAATAAGATAATAGCATTTACCTCTTGAAATCTCCTCCTTGTGGGGATTAAAACGGGATCGTGCGTGCAAAGAACATTTTTAAAAAATGCTTGGGACAAATTAATGCTCAGTTAATGTTCTCTATTGTTATTTTTATTTCCTCTGTTCTTTCCAGTACAGTATGGTAGCAGATTCTTTGTTAGTCATCAATTTTTTCCCCCTTTGTTTTGCTGAATATGGATTTGAACCTTTTTTGTTTCCTTGGACTTTATCGTTTTTACACTTTGGACTCTTGGGAGATAGGGGTGGGAGTGAGGGACACAGAAATACAGTTACAAGATGATATTTGCAGATATTTCCACTCAGTAATCTGAAAATAAAGTGAGAAATGTTTATAGTTTACTCTATGTTTAAAAGTCCACTACATTATTTGATGCTCTTTGTTCACTAATGTTCAGAAGACTTCAGCATCAGGCACTTTTCAGGGATGTAGCCTCAAGATGAACTGTTGTAAAGTTCCTATGTTTACTTTCACATTATGTCCTACGAAGGCAGTAGGAGGAATTAATTTTTCAGTTGTAGTTAGTTGATACTTTGGGCCCTAGTTGATTATAAGAGATAAAATCTAACTATGTTTCAGCGAGCTTTGTGGGAGCAGAGTTTGACTTCTGCCAGCACTGAGTGGACCCAGACCAGGCTGGGCTGGCCTAGTGTCTTAGCCTTTGGTGGGTAGAGGCAGACACCTATGCTTGAGACCAGTTTCATTAGCCTTAATTTGGCTAGCCTGGCTGACAGATCCCTATCACCTGGGTTTTCTAAACAGTTATAAATAAATTAGTTCCAGTTTGCCTCTACCTAGAAGGTTCAAAGCAGGTCAGTTTACTTTCACTTATGTTAGTATTTGGGGGAAACAGAGAGTAACAGCAAAACACTGAAAACGTCTTCAAATTTATAAAACCAAAAATCAATAACCAATAGTTAGGAACATCTGAGTGTGTGATATATTAGTCCAAATCATGTAAATATTAAGTTACAAAATATCCTTAAGTAGTCCTTAGTAATGAAGGAATATAACTCATTTCTGAATGCGGTATGCTAAGCTGAATGTAGATGTCAGAAATGAACTGTAACATCATTAGTCCTTTTTTGCTATTGGCATGACCATGAGCTTTTCCATCACAGAGCCCTGTGCACATTATAATCATGTATGGGCTCAGGTACAGCTGTGTGATGTTGGAGAGGGTACTTAAACTCTCTGCCCCAATCTTGTCATCCGTAAGATATCACAATAATAGTACCTACCTTACGAAAGTTGTTGAAAGGATTAAATAAAATAATACAAGAGAAGCAGCACAGGGGGCTGGCATAGATTACATGTTGAAAAATGCTAGCAGCTGCAAAATGACTTATTGTGGTGAAATTGGTGAAAATTCTGGTTAGAAAATAGGGGCACCTGGGTGGCTCAGTGGGTTAAAGCCTCTGCCTTCAGCTCAGGTCATGATCCTAGGGTCCTGGGATCGAGCCCTGCATCAGGCTCTCTGCTCAGTGGGGAGCCTGCTTCCCCCCCCCACCCCTCCCTGCCTCTCTGCCTACTTGTGATCTCTGTTAAATAAATAAAATCTATTTTAAAAATTTTAAAAAAAAGTGAATGCACAGTGTATCACTGGGCCTTAATTTTAACCGACACGGAATTTTTACGGTGTGCATAATACTAATACAATGTGCATAATACTAATACAATGCTGTTAGCTATCATACACATTAGAGTTAGAGATCCCGGGGCAGATTAAAGGCTAGAATACATATTTTTTTTAAATTATTTATTTATTTATTTGACAGAGAGAGAGAGAGATCACAAGTAGGCAGAGAGGCAGGCAGAGAGAGGAGGAAGCAGGCTCACTGCTGAGCAGAGAGCCCGATGCGGGGCTCGATTCCAGGACCCTGAGATCATGACCCGAGCCGAAGGCAGAGGCTTAACCCACTGAGCCACCCAGGTGCCCCTAGAATACATATTTTAATGAAGTCCCATAAATACCAAATTTGGGGCCTTGAAATTTGGGTATATCTGATTCAGAGAAAGAAGTTAAAATTAATTTTCCACTAGATGGCATTATTCAGTATTTGAACTAATACTCCTGCTTGTACTTTTCTTTCCGCAATTACAAAGATTTATTTTGCCAGTGGTTGCCTTTATTTGATGACATCTATTTTAGGAACAAAAATCACAAAAATTTTATTAACACATTACAATTATAATGAGTTCATTGAAATAAAGGGTCTAATAGGTAAATGAAAAAATATGAAATTCATAAAGAAGAAAATGCAGCTGGTTAACAAACACACAAAATAACAATAGTAAAGTAACGCAAGTTTCAAACATCAAAGAAATTTCCATTTTTCACTTATAAAAATAGAAAATATTTTAAAAATGTAATTAAAAAAAGATTTTATTTATTTATTTGAGAGAAAAAGCACAAGCAGGGGGTAGAGGCAGTGTTGGAGGTGGGGAGAAGCAGACTTCTTGCTGGATCCCAGGACTCTAAGATATGACCCAAACAGAAGGCAGACACTTGACCAACTCAGCCACTCAGGTGCCCCAAAATAATTTATCAAAGGTCCACTATGTGGCAGGTACTGTCTGAATTAGCTGGGGTTCTCCGGTTCTCTATATATATATATATATATATATATATATATATATATATACACACACACACACACACACATATACACAAACACACACACACAAACACATGAATATATGGGTTGAGTCTCAACCCATTTATATATATGCACATATATATATGAATATAATGAGGAATCAGCGCATATGGGTATGGAGGCTGAGAAGTCCCACTATTTACCATCCCATTGGTATTCTGTGGGATGGGACAAATGTGTAATGACATGTATCCACCATTATGGTATCATACAGAATAGTTTCACTGCCCTAGAAATCCCCTATGCTTTCCTTGCTCATCCCTTCCTCTCACCTAACCCTTGGAAACCATAGAAATTTTTACTGTTGCCCTAGTTTTGCCTTTTCCTGAATGTCATATAGTTGGAATCATACAGTATGTAACCTTTTTGGATTGGCTTCTTTAACTTAGCCATATGCATTTAAGGTTTCTCTGTGTCTTTTCATGATTTGATAGCTCATTTCTTTTTACTGTTGAATAATATTTTATTTTCTAGATATACCATAATTTATTTATCCATTCACCTATTGAGTGACATCTTGGTTGCTTCCAAGTTTTGGCAACTATGAAAAAAGCTGCTACAAACATTCATACGCAGGTTTTTATGTAGACATACATTTTTTATTCATTTGGGTAAATACCAAGGAATGTGATTGCAGATCATACGGTAAGAGTGTATTTAGTTTTGTAAGAAACTGTCAAACTGTCTTCCAAAGTGACTGTACCATTTTGTGTTTCCAACAGCGATGAATAATTCCTGTTGTTCTACATCCTTGCCAACATTTGGTGTTGTCTGCCTCTTGGATTTTCACCATTCTAGTAGGCGCTGTTGTTATCTCCTTATTTTAACTTGCAAGTCCCTAATGGTGTATGAAGTTGAGCATTTTTTCGTATGTTTATTTGCTTTCTGTATATTATCTTTGGTGAGGTGTCAATTCAGATCTTTTGCACATTTTTAAAGTTGGATTGTTCATTTTCTTACTGTTGAGCTTTAAGACTTCTTTGAACATTTTGAATAACTGTCCTTTATCAGATATGTCTTTTGAAATAGTTTTCCCAGTTCGTGGCTTATCTTTTCATTCTCTTTATATGTCTTTATTATACCAGAGTAAATCAAAGTTCAGGATGCTGAGACAGAATAAATCAGAAATATCTTTTCCCTGAGGCTCTTTTATTTCTACTCAAGATAATCTTAAGTAACCAACATCTATTTCCTGCACATTCTTTAAGCTTCCGATTGCAAGATTTCTCTCCTTTGCTGTTGAACTCTTTTAAAAATGGGAGCACAGATTTTTTTACCCAATGTAACCCTAATATACAAGAGGCAAACAAAAAAGAGGTGCATTCACAGTCAAGCACTGTGGTCCTAATTGAGCCACTATTTCTCTCCCTGGAGTGACTGCAAAGATAATTGACAGTGATAACAGTCATTTACAGCTTGACCTTTCTCATTTGATGCATTGAAAGTCAAGTCTCCTCCAATCTCATACGGCAATATAACAAAGTAGAAAGATGTGAGTATTTCTCATGTCATACTGTAAGATATAAAAATGGTAGAACGTTCCATTCTCTGTTTCATCCCGTTGTTATAATTAACACAAACCATCTTGTGGGAATGGAGTGACCTACTTCGATGTATCTTGCTTTGTGTGTGATAGTTTAACAAGTTAGATATTCATAGACACAAACAAATGGCCAAGAACTTCCAACCCCACTTCCATTGGATTATGCAAAGGTTCTTGGCACAATGGCTTATAAGGCCCTCAAAAAACTAATCTCTGCCTCTCCAGCATCTTATCACTATGCCGCTTCCCATCTTGTATTCAGCCGTTCTGAATTATTTGCTGTCCCACTGATACTCTAGGCTGTTTTATAGCTCCATGTCCTTTGCTCATGCCATGACACCCGTCCCAAATATCCTTTTCTCCATTTGTGCATCTAAAGTACTTACCGTTAAGACCAAGTTTCAACAATCCCTCTTATGAAGATTTTTTAACTCCCTACTTTTCCCTGTACCCTGGGTATTAGCCAGTTCATCCACCATGTACAATGGTATAACACACACACACACACACACACACACACACACACACACCTATACCTATACTAATCTGTAAGATCCTTTAGGTCACATACGATATTTGTTTTATTTCTTTACCCCTGCATCTAGCACAGTGACTGGCACATAGTAGGGTTTTTAAAAAAGATTTTATTTATTTACTTGAGAGCAAGAAAGAGAGAGGGAGAGAGCACAAGCAGAGGGAAAAGGAGGAGCAGGTTCCCGGATAACCTAGACCCCAATGCAGGGCTCGATCCCAGAACCCCAGGATCATGACCTGAGCTGAAGGCAGATGCTTAACCAACTGAGCCACCCATGCACCCTCAGAGTAGGGTTTTTTTTTTTTTTATTTTATTTATTTAGTTGATAGAGAGATCATAAGCACGCAGAGGCAGGCAGAGAGAAAGGGGGAAGCAGGCTCCCTGCGGAGCAGAGAGCCCGATGCACGGCTCGATCCCAGTACCCCGAGATCATGACCTGAGCCAAAGGCAGAGGCTTTACCCACTGAGCACGCAGGCACCCCCCAGAGTAGGTTTTTTTAAAAAAGCCTATGAAATGAATATAATAGGTCAGCTTAGTTTTCAAATGTTTAGTTGTTCCTCTTGTCAACAGAGAAAAATATTATGCAGTTATACAACATGCCAGGAACATACCAGTGAAAAGATTAGCTCAACATACTTTTCTTTTTCAATTTAGAGAAATTTTAACATAAATTCTTTTCCAGCCTGGTTATAATTTTGAACAACATAAGTTACAGTGGAGGGGTGCCTGGATGGCTCTGTTGTGTTAGCATTTTGGCTCAGGTCATGATCCTCAATCCCAGGATGGAGCCAGCATTGGGCTCCCTGCTCAGTGGGGAGTCTGCTTCTCCCTCTGCCTGTCGAACGCTCATTCATTTTCTCTTTCACTCTCTCTCAAATAAATAAATAAAATCTTGAAAAAAAATAGAGGTACTAGAAGGAGTACTATATTAGATCTGTCTTCTAAATTTTTTTTTGTTTGAGGTTATCTATTTTTACAATTTACATAAAAGTTACAAAGAATTCTTATATACTCTCATTGCGATTTCCTACATTAACAACTCTCCAGCTTGCTTTTAAAAAGGTGTTTGAGAGGCGCCTGGGTGGCTCAGTGGGTTAAAGCCCCTGCCTTCGGTTCAGGTCATGATCCCGGGTTCCTGGGATCGAGCCCCACATCGGGCTCTCTGCTCAGCAGGGAGCCTGCTTCCTCCTCTCTCTCTGCCTGCCTCTCTGTCTACTTGTGATCTCTCTCTCTGTCAAATAAAAAGAAAGAAAGAAAGAAAGAAAGGTGTTTGAGAGTAACTTGCAGACATGAGGCTTAACCACTTCAAAACAAAACAGAAAGCATTTTCTTATATTACCATGGTACAGTGATCAAAATCAGGAAGTTAATATTGATACAATGTTCTTATAAAATCTACAGATTAAAATTTCACCAGTTGTCCCATTAGTGTACTTTTATAGTAAAAGAAAAAAAGTATTTCTGGTCCAGGATACAATCCACTATCAAACATTGTATTTAGTTTCTGTGTCTTATTTTTCTCTTATAACATGAAATAGTTAAAAAAAAGGAAAAGAAAGTTTGTTGCTGGGGTTTGTTTGTTTGTTTTTGGTCTTTCATGATCTTGACATCTTGAAGCATATAGGCCAGTTACTTCTCAGCAAGTCCATGCCTTGACTTGGATTGTGTGATATTTCTTCACAATTAGATTCAGATTATGAATTTTTGCCAGGAATACCAAAGATTGATGCTGTGTCCTTTTCAGTTCTTCATACTAAGAAGCATTACTCCTGATGCTAATTCTGCACATTTTATCAAGGTGGTTCCTGCAAATTGTCTCTGCTGTAATTTACTGTTTTTCTCTATGTAATTAAATATTATATGGGAATTACATAAATACCTTATGGAGATGAGGTTATATTTACAGCTAAACAAAACAGAGCAAGTTTTCTAAGCGATATAATGAGAAATTGTTTAGCTCTGTATTTGAACTTCCTGGAGATTATTTATAAAAATTAGAAGACTGGCAGCACCTGGTGGCTCAGTTTGTTGAGTGATAGACTCTGGATTTCAGCTCGGGTAGTGATCTTGGAATTGAGCCCTGCCTCGGGCTCTGCCTTCAGTGCAGAGTCTGCTGCACTCAAGTCTCCCTCTCCCTCTGCCCCTTCCCCTGCTTTCTCTCTCCCTCTCCCTCTGCCCCTTCCCCTGCTCTCGCGCTCTCTCTCCCTCTCAAAAGTAAAAATAAGTAAAATCTTTTAAAAATATTAGAAGACTGTTTAAAATGGAAATCTTCTGATATTTTAGAGGGTTTAGCCTCAAAATTATTTCCAAAAACAGGGTGTGTCTCTGTATTCTGTCGAACTGAATTTTAAAACCTTAAGTAAATGGAAGTTTTGCATTCAGCAGCTCCTGGGGGATTACACTTGAAGAGGAATAGCAGTAGAACTCCTGTTTCTATGATGTCTATGCATTTGGCTCCTCCAAAACCCTCTGACAGGAAGATAATGTCCTATGTTATTAGTCATACTTTATAATAAAAAAACCAGGCTTATGTTGGTGTTGATGAATCCTGAGTTCTGGTCTGTTTGTTCTTCCACATATTCTTAAAAAGAGAACGATGGGGGTGCCTGGGTGGCTCAGTGGGTTAAAGCCTCTGCCTTCGGCTCAGGTCATGATCCCAGGGTCCTGGGATCAAGCCCTGCATGGGGCTCTCTGCTCAGCAGGGAGCTGCTTCCTCCTCTCTCTCTGTCTGCCTCTATGCCTACTTGTGATCTCTGTCTGTCAAATAAATAAATAAAATCTTTAAAAAAAGAGAGAGAGAGAGAACTATGCTGAAATTGTGATTTGATGCATGTTTACTTGTTTTCTGGAGCTATATATCTAGCACGATAAATAGGATATTTCAAATTATTCTTTCAAATGCATCTATGCCATTGTAAAGGAATCATGGAGTTCTTTTAGATCCCTAATTGTTAATTTTTTTTTTGCTTTATTGAAGTATGATTTTTGCAAATAAAAATTGCATATATTTAAGGTATATAATGTGATGTTTTGATATACATATACATTATGAAACAATTACTACTATCAAGCTAATTAAAGTATCCATCACCTCACATTTTTTGTGTGTGTATAGCGAGAATACTTAAGATGTACTCTCTTACCAAATTTCAAGTACAGTATTATTAACTATAGTCACCATGCTTATACTAGATCTACAAAACTTACTTATCTTGCATAACTGAAACTTTGTACACTTTGATCAACATCTCTCCATTTCTCCCACCCCACTCCCTATCCTAGCCCTGACAACCACCACTCTACTCTGTTTCCATGAATTATATGGTTTTAGATTCCACATGAGATCATGCAGTATTTGGTTTTCTGTGTCCAGCTTATTTCACTTAGTGTAATGTCTTCCACGTTCATTCCTGTCACAAATGATGGGATTTCCTTAATTTTTTTAAAGACCAAATAGTATTTCATTTTATGTACATATATATACACGATACATATACACATATGTATCGTATGTATGTATCTAGCTCACATTCTCTTTATTTATTCACTTCTTGATGGACACTTAGATTGATTCCATATCTTGGCTATTCTGAATTAGCTGCAGTGAACATGGGAGTGCCGATATCTCTTTGAGATCCTGATTTCATTTCCTTTGGATATGTACCTAGAAGTAGGATTACTGGATCCTATGGTAGTTCTAGTTCTATTTTTTTGAGGGACTTCCATACTGTTTTCCAAAATGGATGTACCAGTTCACATTCCCACAAAAGGTATATGAGGGTTCCTTTTTTTGCATATCCTCACCAATGCTTATTATCTTTTAGCCTTAATACCCATTTCAACATATGTGAGGTGCTATCTCTCGGTTTTGATTTGCATTTCCTTGGTAACTAGTGATGTTGAGGGTTTTTTCATATATCTGTTGGCCATTTGTATGCCTTCTTTTTTTATTTTTATTTTTATTTATTTTTCAATTTTTTTTTAAGAAGAGAGCCCGATGTGGGACTCCATCCCAGGACCCGAGGATCATGACCCGAGCCGAAGGCAGAGGCTTAACCCACTGAGCCACCCAGGTGCCTGTATGCCTTCTTTTGAGTACTGTCTATTCAAGTACTTGGCCCATTTTAAAATTGGGTTATTTGCTTTCCTGCTTTGAGTTGTTTGAGTTCCTTCTATATTTTGGATATTAACCCTTTATCAGATGTATAGTTTGCAAGTGTTTTCTCTCATTTCATAGGGTTTTTTTTACTTGCTGATTGTTTTCCTTGCTGTGAGAAACTTTTTAGTTTGATGCAATCTCTCTATGTACTTTTGTTTTTGTTGCCAATGCCTTTGGGGTCATATTAAAAAAGTCATTTCCCAGACCAAGTCAAGAAATATTTTCCCTCTTTTCTTCTAGTTGTCTTACAGTTTCAGGTAAACATTGAAGTCTTTAATCCATCTTGAGTCAATTTTTGTATTATGTTGTGAGATAGGCTCCAATTTCATTCTTCTGCATGTGGATACCCAGTTTTCTCAATACTATTTATGGAAGAGACTACCTTTCCCCTTCGAGTGTTCTTGAGATCTTTATGGAAGATCAATTGACCATAAATGTGTAGATTTATTCTGGGCCCCCTATTCTGTTTCATTATCCTTTATGTCTATCTTTATACTGGTACCATACTGTATGGATTACTATAGCTCTGTAATATAGTTTGAAATCAGGATGTGAGAACCTCAAGTTTGTTCCTGTTGCTCAAAAATACTCAGGCTACTTGAGGACTTTTGTCACCTATGAATTTTAGGATTTTTTTTTTTAATTTGTGAAAAATAGCTCTGGAATTTGAATAGGAATTACATTGTGTCTGTAGATCTCTTTGGATATTAGTGGACATTTTAACAATATTAATTCTTCTAATCTATGAACATGGGGTGTCTTTCCATTTATTTCTGTCTTCTTTGGTTTCTTTCACCAGTGTTTCATAGTTTTCAGTGTACTGATCTTTCATCTTTTTGGTTAAATTTATTCCCAAGTATTTAATTATTTTTGCATGCTATTGCAAATGGGATTGTTTTCTTAATTTCTTTTTTGAATAGTTTGTTATTAGTGCATAAAAGTGCAATTGACTTTTGTATATTGATTTTGTGTCCTGCAGCTTTTCTACATTTGTTTATTTATCTGTGCTAATAGTTTTTTGGTGGAGACTTTAGGGTTTCTTTTTTCTTTTTAATATTTTATTTATTTATTTGACAGAAAGAAATCACAAGTAGGCAGAGAGGCAGGCAGATAGAGAGGGGGGGATGCAGGCTCCCCGCTGAGCAGGGAGCCCGATGCGGGGCTCGATCCCAGGACCCTGAGACCATGACCTGAACTGAAGGCAGAGGCTTAACCCACTGAGCCACCCAGGTGCCCCTAGGATTTTTTTGTAGATAAGGTCATGTCTTTGACAGAGACCATTTCACTTCTTTCTTTCAGATTTGAATGCCTTTGATTTCTTTTTCTTGCCTATCTGCTCTGGCTAGGACTTCTAGCACCATGTTAAACAGAAGTGGTGAGAGTGGACATCCTTGTCTTGTTTCTCATCTTTGAGGAAAAAATTTCAGCTTTTTGCCATTGAGTATGATGTTAGCTGTGGGTTTTTCATATATGGCCTTTGTTATGCTGAGGTATGTTCCCTCTAAACCCACTTTGTTTAGTTTTTTATCGAATGGTTGTTGCACTTTGTCAAATGCTTTTTTTGCATCTATTGAAACGATCATATGATTTTTATCCTTCATTCTGTTAATATCATGTCTCACATTTATTGATTTGCATATGTTGAATCATCCTTGTATCCAAAGGATAAATCCCACTTGATCATGGTGTGTGATCCTCTTAATGTGCTCCTGAATTCAGTTTGGTAGTGTTTTGTTGAAGATTTTTGCATCTATATTCATCAGGGATATCGGCCTGTAATTTTCTTTTTTGTAGTGTCCTTGTTTGGCTTTGATCTCAGGGTAATGGTGGCCTTATTACTTGACTTCTAAAGTGTTCCCTTCAATTTTTTGGAAGAGTTTGAGAAGGGTTGGCATTAAATTTCTCTAAATACCTGTAGAAGTCACCAGTGAGGCCATTACGTTCTGTACTTTTTATTAAGGGGGAGTTGATTACTGATTAAATCTCCTTACTTATTATTCTATTCATATTTTTAAAAATTTCTTTATGATTCAATATTGGTAGGTTACATTTCTAGGAGTTAAGCTTTTTCTTGTAAGTTATCTAATTTGTTGGCATATAATTGTTCATGGTAGTCTCTTATGATCGTTTGTATTTCTTTTTTGTTTTTTTAAGATTTTATTTATTTATTTGTCAGAGAGAGAGGGAGAGTGAGAGAGAACACAAGCAGGGGGAGAAGGGGGTGCTGCAGAGGCAGAGGGAGAAGCAGTCTCTCCACTGAGCATGGAGCCCAATGCGGGACTTGATCCCAAGATTCTGGGATCATGACCTGAGCTGAAGGCAGAGGCTTAACCGACTGAGCCACCCAGACGTCCCGATCGTTTGTATTTCTGTGGTATTAAATGTAATGACTCTTCTTTCATTTACAGTTTTATTTATATGCGTTTTCTCTATTTTTTTTTTATTAATCTAGGTAAAGGTTTCTCAATTTTGTTTATCTTTTCAAAAAACCAACCCTAGTTTCATTGATTTTTTAAAAAATTTTATTATTCATTACTTTGAGAGAGCGTGTAAGTGAGCGAGCATGAGGAGGAGCAGAGAGTAAGGGACAAGCAGACTCTGGGCCGATGCGGGGCTCAGTCCCCATGACCCTGAGATCATGACCTGAGTCAAAATCAAAGGCCAGCCGCCAACTGACTGAGCCACCCAGATGCCCCTCATTGATCTTGTCTATTTTATCTCTGTTCATTATTTCTGCTTTGATCTTTATTATTGTCTTCCTTCTGCGAAGTTTGTACTTTTTCTAGTTCCTTGAAGTGTAAAGTTAGTTGTTTATTTGAGATTTTAATTTTTTATTATATTTTATTTTTTATTATTTTTATTTTTTTTTAAAGTAGGTTCCGTGCTGAGCATGGGGCCCAATGTGGGGCTTGAACTCAAGACCCTGAGATTGAGAACTGAGCTGAGATTAAGAGTCAGACACTTAACTAACTGAGCCACCTAGAAGCCCCTCTTTTTTTTTAGATGTAGGCCGTTAGCACTATAAATGTCCCCTTTAGACCTGCTTTTGCTGCATACTGTAAATTTTGGTATGCTTTGTGCTTATTTTTGTTTGTTTCAAGTACTTTTGATTACCCTTTTGATGTCTTCTTTGACCCATTGGTTATTCAGGAGTGTAATTTCTACATATTTATGAATTTCTAATTTTCCTTTAGTTATAGACTTCTAGTTTCATACCATTGTATTCAGAAAAGATAATTCGTATGGTATCTTTTGATACTTAAATTTGTTAAGATTTGTATCATAACCTAATATTTGGTCTGTTTTGGATAATGATCTATGTGTGTTTGAAAAGAATGTGCATACTGCTACTGTTGGATGAAATGTTCCACATATGGCTCTTGGTTCTACAGTGTTGCTCAAGTTTGCTGTTTCCTTATTAATCATGTCTTGATGATTTATCCACTGATGAAAATGGGATTGAAGTCCCCTACTGTTACTATTTCTTCCTTCAATTCTGTTAACATTTGCTTTATAAATATTGGTGTTCCAATGTTAGATGCATCCTCTTGAGAAATTGACCCCTTTATTATTATATGATGACCTTTGTCTCTTGTGACAGTTTTTGGCAATTTTGTTTGATAGCCATCTTTCTCCGTGTCTTCACATGGTCTTTCTTGTGTGTGTATCTATTTCCTAGTCTCTGCTTCTTATAATAACATTAGTCCTGTTGGATAGGGCCCACCTATATGATCTCATTCTACATTATTTACCTCTTTAAAGGCTCCATCTCAAAATATATAGTCACTTTCTGAGGTACTAGGGGCTGGGATCTCAACATATTAATTTGGAGGGACACAATTCAACCCCTAACACTGCTCTTCCTCTCTTCTGGTTCCACTGGCTTGGTAAAAAATACTTCAGCTATACAGGATTTAAAAGAAAGTGATCAAACATCTTAAAGTCTCTTAATAGACTTTGTAATACATATTTAAATGTGTTTAATTTTTAAAAGGAAGCCATTTACAAAATTCTCAATTATGAGGGAATTATATATGAGAAACATTCATTTTTAAAGTAATGATGGCTCCAAGGAAAATATCTGTTTTCTCTCTTTAAAGATTTATTTCTTTATTTGACAGAGAGAGAAATCACAAGTAGGCAGAGAGGCAGGCAGAGAGAGAGAGGGTGAAGCAGGCTTCCCCCCTGAGCAGAGAGTCTGATGCGGGGCTCAATCCTAGGACCCTGAGACCATATCTGAGCTGAAGGCAGAGGCTTAACCCACTGAGCCACCCAGGCGCCCCTGTTTTCTCTTTGTATATACTTGAAGGTAACTTGACCATAAAGAACTTTTATAGTCTGAACTTTAAAAAAAAACAAAACTTAAAAACTTAAAAAAATATATTTTTTCAGGAAAAATTCTAAAGCGTAATATAGAGTTCTCCTTGTGTAACTGTGTAGTAATTCAAGTACTTTCTTTTTTTAAAATTTTTTAAAAAAGATTTTATTTTTTTATTTATTTGACAGAGAGAGATCACAAGTAGGCAGAGAGAGAGAGAGAGAGAGAGAGATAGAGAGAGAAGGAAGCAGGCTCCCTGCTGAGCAGACAGCCCAATATGGGACTTGATCCCAGCACCCTGAGATCATGACCTGAGCTGAAGGCAGAGGCTTAACCCACTGAGCCACCCAGGCGCCCTAAAGTACTTTCCATATCTCATTTCTTCTTAATAGTGGTATAAATGTGAATAATGACCAAATATTTTAGAAGGGACTTCCTTGCCCTTTGGGAAACAATCAGTTAAGATATGCTTAATTATAGTAGACTGAAAACAACTCTCAAATATCAGTGGCTTGGAATAATGAGTTTATTTTGTGTTCATGCTGTTAGGTTAAAACACATGAGAGTAGCAATATTTTAATCACTTTTGAACTAGGGATACTGCAAGTTTGTGTAGTTAACCCTAACCCATAACAGTTATAGATTGATTGGGGTCTCTTCTCCGTGCTGTCCTTATTGCTCTCTTTTTACCAGCGAAGATGTTACTGGTTACTTTGAGAAAAGGAAAGGAACCTAAGAAAGTACACACATTCCACTTATACTCAAACAGTATTGGCCAAAAACGTCACAACTCTATGTCTAACTTCAGTTGGGTGGGGGAGTACTATCTAAATGTTAGGAAGAAAGAGAACTGGAAATACTTGTGACTACCAGATCTGGTAATATTTATGTCACCATCAGCCAGTAATAATGATTCTTTTATATACTTTTCTAGTCCTCCCATGCATCATAGAACCTGATTTGAAAAATCACAAGACTTCATTATTCAGATCATTGTTGTTGGCTTTTGTGTGTTGTAAAAATGGAAACACCCTTGACATTGTTAATCCCAGATGAATTTGATGTTATTTACATAGACTTTGTCACAGAGTTTCACAAATAGTTTTTGGACCTTGCTGTTGTTGAAATAGTAATTCTGCAATAATTGTCGTGTTCCTCCATGATATATAATGTAATTCCTATGCTAGGGGTATTTTTTCAAACTTTTGCTGGGCCTAGAATTGGAATTACACAACAGACGTTGAAGAAACCATGTTTTGATAGTTTCTTTACTTTTCTCGGTCTCTCTTATTCCAAACTTGTCATATAATATGATATAATATAAATAATATAAAATATAATAGTTCAGATAACACC
Source organism: Enhydra lutris kenyoni (assembly GCF_002288905.1). Classification (NCBI taxonomy): domain Eukaryota; kingdom Metazoa; phylum Chordata; class Mammalia; order Carnivora; family Mustelidae; genus Enhydra; species Enhydra lutris. The sequence continues at coordinate 40,344,770 of NW_019154087.1, read as the reverse complement.
TATGTTTAATAATGAAATAGATGACATCTTTATTAAACTGGCTGGTCCTATTTGTCAGAAAGTAGTCGCTGGTCTAGTGAAATTCTAGTTCTAATTTTGTATTCTTTGTTAGAATAGTGGTGTAAGAATTGTGTTATAATTTTTTGGTTAAAAATTATAACAAGTATCTAGTTACTGTATCATATGAACCAATATCAAAGGAATGTATACTTGTAACTTTCAGTAATGGCTTTCTTTCTTTATTTTTATTTAAAATTTAGTTAACATACAGTGCAGTATTGATTTCTGGAGTGGAATTCAGTGATTCATCACTTTCATATAACACCCAGTACTCATCACAAAAGTGCCCTCTTTAATACCCTCGGACATCTAGTCCAATCCCCACCCACTTCCCTCCATCAACCTTCTGTTTGTTCTCTATCCTTAAGGGTGTTTTATGGTATGTTTCAGTCTCTCCCTTTTTCCCCTCTTCCAATATGTTCATCTGTTTTCTTTCTTAAATTCTACATGTGAGTGAGATCATTTGGTATTTGACTTTCTTTGACTGACTTAGCTCATGTAGCATAATACACTCTAGCTCCATCCACATTGTTGCACATGGCAAGATTTCATTTTTTTTTTTTAAAGATTTTATTTATTTATTTGACAGAGCGAGATCATAAGTAGGCAGAGAGGCAGGCAGAGGGAGAGAGGAGGAAGCAGGCTCCCTGCCAAGCAGAGAGCCCAATGCGGACTCGATCCCAGGACCCTGAGATCATGACCTGAGCCGAAGGCAGAGGCTTAACCCACTGAGCCACCCAGGCGCCCCAAAATTTCATTTTTTAAAAAAGATTTTATTTTCTTATCTGAGAGAGAGACAGAGAGAGCATGAGTGGTGTGAGGGACAGAGGAAAAGGGAGAGGGACTAGCAGACTTCCCGCTGAGCAGAGAGTCCCACATGGGACTCAATTCCAGGACCCTGAGATCATGATCTGAGCCAAAGTCAGATGCTTAACTGACTGAGCCAGCCAGGTGCCCCAAGATTTCATTCTTTTTCATGGCTGAGTAATATTCCATCATATATATATGTGTGTGTGTATATATACATATATACACACACACATGTATATATCTCTCTAGATATATATAGATACATATATATATATATCACTCTTCTTTATCCATTCATCAGTCAATGGACATTTGGATTCTGTCTATAGTTTGGCTATTGTTGATCATGCTACTGTAAAAATCAGGGTGCATATACCCCTTCAAATCTGTATTTTTGTATTCTTTGTGTAAATACCTAGTTGTGTAATTGCTGGATAATAGGGTAGTTCTTTTTTTAACTTTTTGTGGAGCTTCTGTACTGTTCTCCAGAGTGGTTGTACCAATTTGCATTCCCACCAACTATGCAAGAGGGTTCCCCTTTCTCCACATCATTGCCAACACTTGTTTCTTATGTTGTTAATTTTAGCCATTCTGACAGGTGTGAGAGTAACAGCTTTTTTTTTTTTTTAAAGATTACTTATTTATTTATTTATTTTGACAGACAGAGATTACAAGTAGGCAGAGAGGCAGACAGAGAGAGAGGGAAGGAAACAGGCTCCCTGCTGAGCAGAGAGCCTGATGCGGGGCTCGATTCCAGGACCCTGGGATCATGACCTGAGCCGAAGGCAGAGGCTTTAACCCACTGAGCCACCCAGGTGCCCCGAGTGACAGCTTTATTGAGATAAATTCATGTATATACAGTTTACACATTTAAAGTGTACAATTCAATGGTTTTTAGTATATTCACAGAGCTGCACACCCATCACCAAGATCAATTTTGAAACATTTTCATCATTTTGAGGAGAAACCCTGTACCTATTAGGAGTTACTCTTCATTTCCTCACTCCTATCCCACCCCTGGCCCTAGGCAACCACTAATACACTTTCTATCTCTACAGATTTGCCTATTCTGGATATTTCCTATAAATGGAATAGTACAATAGATAGTTTTTGTGACTGGTTTCTTCAATTTAGCATAATGTTTTCTAGGTCCATCCATGTTGTAGCATGTAAATCAGTACTTCATTCCTCTTTATTGCCAAATAATATCCAATTCTATGGACATACCACATTTATTTATCCATTCATTGGTTGATAGACATTGGATTGTTTCCAAGTTTTGGCTATGAATAATGCTGTTATGAACATGTGCTAAATTTTTGTATACCTTTACATGTGTTCTTATTTTATTTGTGTATGTACCTAGGAGTAGAATTGTTAGGCTATATGATAACTCTGTATTTGACTTTTAGAGGAACTTGCAGATTGTTTCAAAACAGATGTACCACATTACAGTCCTTTTTAAAGTTTTTTTTAAAAAACACGTTTACATAATATCTATACACAACATGGGGCTTGAACTCATAACCTGGAGATTAAGAGTTGCACACTCTACAGACTGAGCCATCTAGGTGACCCCACTATTTTAGATTCTTAGCAGCAATGTTTGAGAGTTTCATTTTCCACATCCTTGCTAGAACTTGTTATAAGTCTTTCTGATTATAGTCATTTTAGTGGGTGTGGTGTAGTAATTCCATGTGGTTTTGACTTACATTTCCCTAATAGCTAATGATACTGAGCATCTTTTTGTTTGTTTGTTTGTTTATGGCCATTTATGTGTATGTTTATTGACCATTTGCGTATCTTCTTTGGAGAAATGTCTGCTCAGCTCCTTTAGACATTTTTCAATTGTGTTCTTTGTCTTTTTATTATTGAGTTGTAAGAGTTTTATATTCTGCATACAAATCTCCTGTGAAATATATGATTTGCAAATATTTTCTCTCAATCTTTTCATTGTCTTTTCACTTTTTGGTGGTGTCCTTTGAAGCACAAAGTTTTTCTATTTTTCTTTGTTTGTGGCTTTTCTGTTTTGCTCTGAGAAACTATTGCCTAATCCAAATTCACAGAGATTTATACCTATGTTTTCTTCTATGACTTTCATAATTGTAGATCTTACCTTTAGATCTTAGAACAATTTTGTTAAATTTTTTATATGGTGTGAGGTAGAGTCTACTTTTAATCATTTGGAAGCAAATATATAGTTATCCCAGCACCATTTGTTGAAAAGACTATTCTATACCCTTAATGTATCGTCTTTGGACCTTGGTTGAAAATCAACTGACTATAAATGTGAGGGTTTATTTCTGGACTCTCAATTCTATTGCATTGATGGATATGCCAGTACCACACTGTCTTGATTACTTGTAGCTTTGTAGTAAGTTTTAAAATTGGGGACTATGAGTCCTCCAATTGTGTTCATTTTCAAGACATTATTTTGGCTACTCTGGATCCCTTGAAATTCCATATGAATTTTAGGATTAACTTGTCAATTTCTCCAAAGAAGCCAGTTGGATTTTTTGCTAAGGAGTATTGCTATCTTTATAATATAAAGTCTTCTGATCCATGGACATAGGATGTCATTCTATTTTTTTTTTTAGGCCTTTAAAATTTTTTTTAAATGACTTGTAGCTCTCAGAGTATGAGTTTCACACTTTTTGTTACATTTATTCCTAAGTATTTTATTCCTTTTGATGCTATTACAAGTGAAACTTCTCCTTAATTTTCAGTTTGTTAGGGAAACATAAAGCTACTATAGACATTTAGACATAATATTACATAATTTAGACATTTAGACATAATTGATTCTTATTTGTTTATTTTTAAAGATTTTATGTATTCGTTTGACAGGGAGAGAGAGAGTACAAGCCGGCGAGCAGCAGGCAGAGGGAGAGGGAGAAGCAAGCTTCCCATGGAGCAGAGAGCCTGATACGGTGCTGGATCCCAGGACCCTGAGATCATGACCTGAGCTGGAGGTAGACGCTTACCTGACTGAGCCACCCAGGTACCCCTATAATTGATTTTTATATGAGTCTTATATTGTACAACCTTGCAGAACTTATTTATAATTTTAGTAGTTTGTTTTTCACTAGATTCCTTAGGATTTTCTGTATATAAGATTATAACATCTGCAAATAGAGATACTTGTACTACTTCATTTCTTTTTTTTTTTTTTAATACTACTTCATTTCTAATCTGGATGCCTTTTACTTTACTTTATTGCCTAATTTCCCTTTCCAGAACCTCTAGCACAATGTTGAATAGAAGTGGCAGGGGCAGATATCCTTTGTTCCTGATCTTAGGTGGGGAAATTCAGACTTTCACCATTAAGTATTATGTTCGCTATGGGTGTTTTGTAGGTGCTATAAACAATCTTTTTTTTTAAATTTTGATTTATTTATTTGAGAGAGAGAGAGAGGTGGTGAGAGAGACCACAAGCACAGAGGAGAGGGAGAAGGAGGTTCCCAGCAAGCAGGGAGCATGATGTGGGGCTCGATTTCAGGACCTGAGTTCATGACCAGAGCCGAAGGCAGACACTTAATGGACTGAGCCACCCAGGAACCCTGTAAAGAATTTATAATTGTCACATTCTTCTCTTACACAGTTGGATTACCTAAATATATTAGTAGAACAGAACTTGGTAAAATTGAGAGAAACATTAAGCAAAGAATAGGGTTACTTCTTGTTGTCTACTATGTAACTATTGAACATCTTCATCTTTGTTCTTGCCCTGTCTGTAATCTCCACTGAGGAAAGTGACCCACCATTGAACCCCACTGTCTGAGCAGCCATATTTGATACTGTGCTATGTTCCTTCCTTCCCCACCTTCCAATCCCCTTTATTGGACTGGAATAACCATCTAACCTAAGAACAGCTAATCCTTAGGTGAGATCGTTATCTTCACCCTCTGAAGCCAGATTCAGAAACATTATTTTCATCAAGTGAATACTCTTTCTCATGACTGAACTTAAGAAACAAAGGGAAGAATTTGTCGATTACTGGTGCAAATTCTAGCTGAAAATTTAGGTGGGAACAGAATCAGGTTGGCAGGCCATAATAGATCATGTATAAGCTAAAATTATTTTTTTAAATAGAAATTATAAATAAGCAGAAATAGTTATTAAAGCAGGACAGAAATAAGTGGGTGCATAGGCTACAACTAAGTAACACAAATAGCTGAATAGTAGAGGGAAAATTCTTGAACTCTCACATCTCAGGTTTCTAGAATGAGCTTAAATTCAAAACCAGTCTTCTTTGGCCCTCGTTCTTGGAATCCCATGTAATCCTAGTCTTCTTATTCCTTCACATGAGCTAACTTTAAAGTCTTTATTGCTAGTAAATAAACGAAATAGCTGAAAGACTCAGGATAAGTTAATTACATTTGACAATTTTTTTTTTCTCAAGTGAACTGAACTCTAAAGAGAAAGACATGGGAAAAGAGAATGGATAGTAAAGTATGAAATCTATGAAAATAATGAAGAAGGAAAATAGAAGAACCTTAAGGTCCTTGCCCATAAGCAATCCATGTTGCCTAATGTTTTTGCTGTTAGTTGTTAGAAATGTGTTTAGTACTGACTAAATAATTCCTATCCAGGAGAAATATTTGCTAAGGTGGTAATAATGAGATTATTAAAATGACAATACTGTGCTTGATAAATTATTCAAGGATAAGGCATTTGGGAAGAAACCTTGTTAATGGCAAACATCTCTTAAGGGTTTAAAATGTTATGGTGACATTATGAATTGCAGACTATATAAATGGTAAGAGGCTGTGTCTTGGCAGCTAGCATATGGTTTTAGATGAAGAATAAAGTAATTGTGAAGACGAGGTAAATAAAATGATTGAGATTAATTACAGTTGGTCTTTAAACAATAATGACTATTTAGTCTTGGTGAACAATTGAGGTGTAGGCTATAATTTTTCCAGTTAAATTGGATTAATCCTTCTCAGCTGCCAAATAAAGGACTTTGCTAATTAAAGATAGGAAGAGTTAATGATGGGAAGAATTTATCTGTCATTGAGATGGGGGCAACTTTTTATATGTTAGAGGAGTGTACGAGAAGTTAATGAGATACCTTGGCAGGTAGTTGGGAAAAAGATAAGGCCTAGCTTCAAGGGTATCATCAGATTTATGGTAATTGAGGTATGGGGCTTACATTCCATTTATTGGCCCAGTAATCATGCCTTGTTAATTATAGCAAATATACTAAAATGTACTGCTTTTGGATGGTGGTTTTTGGCTAGGGTGTTAGTTTCTAGGCTTCTTCAAGCTAATAGTCATGGAAAGCCAAACACAGGATCTAGAATTGAACTAAATAAAACAATTACCACAAGGCGAATTTTAGTACTGTAATAATATGCTATAAACCTATATTTTCAGAGTATGGATTCAACAATTTAATTAATTGAGTTCACTGAATTGTAGTGGAGTATAAAAACATGGAAGTTTTGCATTTTCCTGCAGGTGTGAGTCCTTCAAAATAACTCTTGTCATTCATATTTATGATTGCATATTATATTAATGAGTGTTCTCCGGAGAAACTGAGCCAATAAGATATAAATATAGAGATATAGATATATAAAAGATTTATTATATGAATTGGTTCATGCAAATATACTTCGAGAAGTCCCATAATCTGCCATCTGCAAGCTGGAGAACCAGAAAGCTGGTGGGATAATTCAGTCCTAGTCTAAAGGCTGAGAACCAGAAGAATTGATGTCTTAGTTCATGCAAAGAGAACAAATTCTCCCTTTCCCTGCCTTTGTGTTCTATTCAGGTCCTCAAAGGGAATGGGGTGATTTTTATCCATGTTAGTGATGGGTAAAAAACCAAGATGGTGACTCTTCACTTAGTCTACCAATTCAAATGCAAATGTCTTCCAGAAACATCCTTACAGGCACGCCAGAATGTTTACCAGCCATCTGGGCATCTGTTAGCCCAATCAAGTTCACATGCAAAATTGACCACACATATGCAAGTTATTATGAGGCAGTTTGAGACATGTCAAAACACATGGTTTTTTAACATGCAGGGTTTGCTTTCAAGGGGCCATTGAGTGTGCCACAAGTAGGGACTTGATTAAACTCATGAAATTATGGTGTTATGTTTTTATATGCTAATTATTCATCATTGTAATAGAGTTTGACATAAAATGCTCTTGAGAAAAAAAGAATGAAGGGCACCTGGGTGGCTCAGTTGGTTAAGCAACTGCCTTTGGCTCAGGTCATGATCCTGGAGTCCGGGGATCGAGTCCCACATGCAGGCTCCCTGGGAGCCTCTTCTCCCGCTGACTCCTCTCTTCTCATGCTTTCTCTCTCTCATTCTCTCTCTCTCTCAAATAAATAAATAAAATCTTTAAAAAAAGAAAAAAAGAATGATATTTAGTATATTTATTAAGAATAAAATCGTCATATTTTACTAGCAAGACATTTCAAGTGGGCAGGAAGAATTTTTCATATAGCCCAAAATGAATTTAAATTTACTTATCATTCTGGTGTGATTATGGTTGCTTAAGTCAGGATGCAGATAAATCCCATCATCATCAGAGACTAATATATTCCTTAGTTAAGTTTGATATGATGAGAAAAAGAAGAGAGAAAAAGTATAGTAAATGTTACCGTACAGCAAATTAGTGGCTTGTTAAGGTCTGGTGAGAAGATTCTTAGTTTGTAAGCTTATCTAGGTGGGAGAATAGAGTAGCCTGACAAGTTATATATAGTGCCTATGAACAGAAGTTTCCAATTTATATTTATAATTGGATCAAATTTGGGGAGATGGGTCAGAACAGGAGTTCAGAGTCAGACTCAGGTAGGGGTTAGGAGCTTTGAAACTGATTCTATTGGAAGCTCTAAAAGTATGGAAAAGAATTGTGGTTGTTCATTCTTTGTTGATGCTAGCTTTCCACACAACTCCTTGGCATGATGCATAGTATCTTTCTCTTTTTTAAAGAAGATTTTATTTATTTATTTGATCAGGGGGAAGCCAGGGAGAGGAGAAGCAGGAGAGGGACAAGCAGACTCTGACTGAGCCACCCAGGTACCCCGATACATAATATCTTTCTAGATTTTCAAACATCTTGCCATTCTCCAATATTCTTTTTTTTTTTTTCAAGATTTTATTTATTTGAGCGAGAGAAAGAGAGAGAGAGAGAGAGAGCGCACGCGCGCGAGCTAGAGCATGAGCAGGGGGAGGGGCAGAGGGAGAAACAGACTCCCCGGTGGGTGCAGCGCCCCTAGCGGGGCTTGATCCCGGACCCTGAGATCATGACCTAAGCCAAAATCAAAAGTTGGACACTTAACTGACTGAGCCACCCAGGCACCCCTCCAATATTACTTATTGAAAAATGAAGCAATCCAGGTAGCAGTAATTGTATTACAGGAGATGCCCTAGAATTCCTAAACCACAAGTGTAATTGTGAAAAGCGATAATTTTGAATTTAGCACTCTAACTGTCCAAAAGTTTGTGCAAACATTTGCAATTATGGATTAAAACACAAATAAAATGATAGTAAACCCTAGGAGTTCTAAACCACACTTTTTTGCAACATCAATTGCAAATACACTTGTTTTGGAAGATGAGTTGGTTGAGACAAACACTTTCAAAGGAAATAAGCAATTTGGCTACATGCAATCAACATTTCTGAGTGCCTGTTAGGTGAGAATAATCACTGCGGTAAGAGCTGTGGAACAGGCATCCTTCAACTACCACCTTCTTGCAAACCTCTGCCTCAGGTCAGTCACAAATCCTGTAAGTTCTCCTTCTTTATCCTGGCCTTGACTTAGACCCTCACTTGCACTCAGTTCAACCTCATGACTGATCTTGCTTGCTCATCCTTCTATAAACCAGCCTCCATCCTGCCACCATAGCTATCTTTGTAAAACACCAATTAGGTCAAGTTAAATGCCTGCCTAAATTTCTTCGATGGTGCCCTGCAGCCTTCAGAATTAATTTTCCACTCCTCTGTATGGCACAAGCCCTTTTTATTCCCATTTGGGTTTCTCGAGCCTTGTTTCTCACCGCATGTTCTCATGTACCTTCTGTTCACACGCAGCAAGCTATTTGCAGTTTTGCAGAATGATGTTACATCACTCCTTTCCCTCTATGTAGCTCTTCCAGGTTCATTTCTTTCCCCTCCCCTTCTTACCCTTCTTCTTTCTCTTTCTTTCCCCAGTCTGAGTTAATCACATCTTCTCTGGGCAACCAGAGCCACCCACTCATACTGCTATCATAACGCTCTCTGTATTGACCTGTAATTGGTTAAACTGCTTGCATCTGTCACTGGACAAGGAGTTACTTAAATACAAGGGCTGTTTATTTCCTTTCTATTTACTTAGTGTTGGTGCAGTGCCTGGCTCATAGCGTGGACTCACTAAGTGCTCAAATGTGCAGTCAAACCTGCTTCCTTAACATCTCTCATCTAAGTCCTCCCTTCAGTCTCCACTGTCATCATCTTAACTTAGTCCCTGTTGCTCACTTGGAATCCCAACACAACCTCTGTCACCACTGTGTTTAGTCCTTCCCAGTGATGATTCACTCTTCATACTGTCACTACTTTATATATTTTTAAAATACATAGACTGATGATTTCACCGAACGACTTAAAATCATCTCTGCCTCTTCATTATGTTAAGAATGAAGCCTAAAAAAGCCAAACTCATAGAAACAGACCCTGGTGGTTACCAGGGCCTGTGGATGGGGGTTGAGGGGGACAGTGTTGGAGAGGGAAATGTTGGTCAAAGAAGACAAACTTCCAGTTGGACGATGAACAGGTTCTGAGGATGTCATGTACAGCAATGTGATTATCGATAACTATGCTGTATTATATATTTGAAAGCTTATTAAGAGTAAATCTTAGGGCGCTTGGGTAGCTCAGTGGGTTAAGTCTCTGCCTTTGGCTCAGATCACGAGCTCAGGGTCCTGGGATCGAGCCCTGCATCAGGCTCCCTGCTCCGTGGGGAGCCTGCTTCCCCCTCTCTCTCTGCCTGTTTCTGCCTGCTTGTGATCTGTCTCCTTCTGTCAAATAAATAAATAAAATCTTAAAAAAAAAAAAGTAAATCTTAAATGTCCTCACCACAAACAAAGAAACGGTAATTACGTGCTGTCATGAAGGTATGAGCTAATGCTATGGTGGTAGCCATTTTGTAATATATACATGTATCAAATAGATACATTGTATACCTTAAAGTTACACAGTGTTATACCTCAATTATATCTCAATAAACGGGGGAAAAAGAGTAAGTTCCAACTCTTTAGCAAAGCATCTAAAGGCGTTCAGGATAGCGTTCTTGTCACCCCTTCTAGTCTTGTCATCCACCATGACTCATACCAGGTGCAGCCCATGTTCGGCAGGCACTCTTGATCTCCAGCCTTCATTCCTTTGCATACTTGGCTGTCTCTGCTAGTGCTCTTGTCCCCACACCCACTGTATCATAATGCTTTCTTTTCTACTCTTTCTCTGGGACAGTTCTCCACCGACAGGGATTTTGTCCTGTTCATTTGTCCAGTTGCTGATCGGTCAACATCTGTTGACCATGCAAATGAAGGACATATTTGATACAACTCAATATATTACAGTGGAATTTTATTTACTTCTTCATTTTCCAATGATAATTGCTTTGTTGATCTAAGAACTCTTAATGGCTTTCAGTTAAGCAACTGGCTCAGAACAAAAGTGTCATATTTGTATTCATTCCAAGAGACTTTTTGCATCCTGGCTGTGTTTCAGCTAATATGCTATATTGCTACACTTGATTTTGTTTTCCTTAGCTGTACAGTCTCAAAATTATTCCTGTTAGACTTCTTCTGACCATCTGTTTATCAGTCACTTTGAATTTTCTTTATTCAAAACATTAGTAACCCTTTTCAACCTAGTTATAACTACAAACCAAATAAGCCTGCTTGCTATTCCACTATTTCAGATCAAGCACAAAAATCTTAAACGGCATTAGCAAAAGAATGACTTCCAGTGACTGCCTTGCCTTTTGATCCCTCTGCGAGTGTAATAGGAGGTCAGTGACAATTACTGTGACTTAACTTCTAATCTGTTGTGTTTCTACTTAATAATATCACTAATAAGGTTTTGTTTTGATTTCTCAATAATGATCACGCGATTTCCACACCAAATTCAAATAGGAAATTTTCTTTGCTAGGAGTTGACAGTCTCTATTAGAAGACGATGCTTGGGGGCACGTGGGTGGCTCAGGGGTTGAGCAACTGGCTCTTGATTTCAGCAGGGGTCATGATCTTAGGGTTATGGGACTGAGCCACAGTCGGGGTCATACTTACTGGGGAGTCTGCTTGAGATTCTCTTTCTCCCTCTCCCCCTCCACCTGCTTGCATTCTTTCTCTCTTTTTCTTTCTCTAAAATAAGTAAATAAATCTTTTTAAAAAAGGATGCTTGTTCAGAAAATCCATAGCAGTATTTCAAAGTAAATGTTTTTCTTTTGAAATGTGAACTGCTATTTACTTTGGTTGACTTTTTGGGATACATAATGGGATACAAAGTTATGAATTCTTGTTCAACTAAAATAAAGTGGTATTGATTTCCATCTTATTAAATATAATGGCCTAGTATTCTATTTTTATGTTTCTAGTTATTTTTTATTCATTAATATGAGACCTGAATTGGGGCCTCTGGGTAGCACAGTTGATTAAGCAACCGACTCTTGGTTTCTGCTCAGGTCATGATCTCAGGGTTTTGAGGCTAAGCCCTGTGTTGGGCTCTGTGCTCAGTGCAGAGTCGGCTTAGGATGACTCTCTCTCCCTCTGCTTCTCCTCCCACTCCCACATTCACGCTATCTATCTCCCTCTCTCTATCTCTCAAATAAATAAATAAATATATATATTAAAAAATATACGAGGGGGCGCCTGGGTGGCTTAGTGGGTTAAGGCTCTGTCTTCGGCTCAGGTCATGATCTCAGGGTCCTGGGATTGAGCCCCACATCGGGCTCTCTGCTCAGCGAGGAGTCTGCTTCCTTCTCTCTCTCTCTCTGCCTGTCTCTCTGCCTACTTGTGATCTCTCTGTCAAATAAATAAAATCTTTAAATATATATATATATATATATATATATATATATGAAACCTATATTTTGGACACAGATCTACAAGCAACTTATTAAATTGTCCAATTGCTTCATGGTTCTATAAAATATTTATATAATAATAAATATAGCATTTATATAGTAATAAATATAGTATTTATTTATTACTGACTCATTAATATCATAGAATTAATGCTTTTTTGTCTAGAGTGCTTGTTTTTGTTTCCTAGGGCTACTGTAATAAGGTACAACATAGTGGGTACCTTAAACAACAGAAATTTATTGTCTCACAGGTCTAGAGACTGGAAGTCTGAGATCAAGGTTTTGCAGATTTTGTTCCTCCTGAGGGATGTAAAGTAGAACTTGTTCTATGCCTCTTACCTAATCTCTAGTAGCCTTAAGCATTCCTTGGCTCATGGATGGCATTCTCCTTGAGTCCTCCTGTTGTCTTCCCTTTTTTACATGTCTCCGTATCCCAATTGTCTCTTTTATCAGTACACAGTAATGTTGGATTAGGATCCCACCCAATGACTTCATCTTAACTTGATCATCTACAAGGACCCTATTTCTGAATAAGGTCACATTCACAGATACTGAGGGGTTAGGACTTCAACATATATTTTAAAATACATTTTAAAGATGATTATTATTTTAAAAATCCAAATTACATAGAAGATGTCTCTTCTCTTACCCTTCCTAGGTTTTATGAATGGTAACTTCTGAATCCCAGTCATTTTAGCTGTTTGACTGTTTCCACAGTTCTAGACATTGAGGTTTGTAGAATGAATGAAGAACACCTTCCTGAAAATACAATCTCTGCTCCTAGATTGCAAGTGATATGGTTTGGAAAACCTCAGTAATTCTTTCAGGATACCAACATATTCTTGGTTTTGTTTTTAGTACCAATCTCTCTTTAATAATAACATTGGGGAGTGTCTAGGTGGCTCAGTCAGTTAAGCTTCCAATTCTTGCTCTCATCCCAGGTCTTGATCTCAGGGTGGTGAGCTCAAGCCCCTTGTTGGGGTCCACCCTGAGTGTGGAAGCTATTTGTTTGTTTAAACAAACAAACAAACAAATAACATTGACATTTAAGGAGATGCAATTAATGTTTAAGGGTACAGTTCACAGCCCTGCTATGAACGATACTATAGCATCATGTCATGTGGTTTGTTGAGTGAGTTTATTGGTAGATGGTTGCAGTTTCGGGTAAGGTAGTAAGTTATGCTCCATGGAGCCTAGCTGGTTTCACTTTTCTCGTGGTTACAGACTGCTTACACCAACTGGCCATCTTGAAATGTAGGCCATGGGAAGAGATGAGGAAAATGGCAAAAAGGAGTCCAAATGGTTTAGCATCAGCCGGTTATCACTGGAAGGAACAAACCTCTGTCTTCCATTTCTCCAATGCCATTTTACCTTTAAAGAACTATTGTAATGTCCTCATCATAATTCTGAAATAATATGGCTTCGCTGCTCCTAGTTGACTATCTTGGAGTGATTTAAGTATTGGAAGGCTGGTTCTTATCACCTGGAATTCAAACAATCATAGAATCCAAAAACTTTGAATTAGAAGTAATTTTCCCATTGGTGGGTTCAAAGTTCCAACCTAGTGCACAGAACCGGGCCAGAGCACCCTGCAAATGGGATTTTGTGCTGCTTTAAAATAGGGAGAAATCAACTATGACTGACAACTACTACAATATGATACTAAACAGTAAATACTAAGTCTAATGACAATAATATAATGACTTCCACTCAAGAATTTATGTTTATCCGTGCCACGGTTAAAAAAAAATATCGAAGGCTTAGATGTATCCAGGTACTTGGATATGACATTAAGCAAGACGGATACCAACTTGGTTTTCTAGGCATTTGTAGTCCCTCAGAGAATGAATGTTTTATTTCAGTCAAGTGTGGAAAGTTACAAATGAGGAAGTTAAGAGTGTAACAAGATTTGTAAATTTCTCTGGGGTAAGGCAAGGAAAGCTTCCATGATGAAGTGACATTTATGCCAACACTGTGAGGATGAGAAGTTAAGCATTGACAGAAGAAGGAGAAAAGTGTTGGGAACAAAATCTACAGTGTGCACAAAGGCCTGGAGGTCAGAGGGGGATGTTATTGATGATTCTTGCAAAGAATATAACCAGTTATTCCATATTGTATTTATTTTACTTATTCAATTACAGCGTGGCTAATAGTCATGAACAGAGATATGTAGATATAGAAAACTTAAAAAAATATTTTATTTATTTTTATATGAGAGAGCAAGCAGGGTGTGCACAGAGGGAGAGAATCTCAAGCAGACTTCGTGCCTAGCACAGAGCCCAGCGAGGGACTGGATCTCATGACTCTGAGATCATGACATGAGCTGAAATCACAAGTTGGATGCTTAACTGACTGAGCCATCCAGGCACCTCTAGAAAGCTTTCTTTACAATGAGCTTAATTGTGAATCATCATCTACTCCTTTCATTTTTTTATAGTGTTCTCCCTCCATCATCTCAGTGAAATTTCTCAGTGATAGTCAGTGGTTCAAGGTCCCCCAGTTCAGGTTTTATTTATTTCTTGAATATGATGAACTGTGTCTGTTATTATGAGTTTTCTCATAATTCTCACAACAACCTTGCCAGCAAGTATTATTATCTCCAACTTATAAATTGGGAAACTGAGTCTCAAAGAAGTTAAATAATATATCCAAGATCACACATGGCCAGATGCCAACTCCCACCCTCGGCTTCCCTAGTCCATTCTCTTTCCATTCTGCTTTACTGCCTATAAATTACACAGTGGATTGTGAGAGGCCAAGTTCCCAAGCATGAGTTAAGCTTTTTGAAATTGAAAGTCTCAGTCACAAGACTCCCCTTTTCTTTCTTTCTTTTTTTTTTTTTTAAGACTTTATTTATTTATTTGTCAGAGAGATAGAGTACAGGCAGGCAGAGTGACAGGCAGAGGCAGAGGGAGAAGCAGGCTCCCTGCAGAGCAAGGAGCCTGATATGGGACTTGATCCCAGGACGCTGGGATCATGACCTGAGCCAAAGGCAGACACTTAACCAACTGAGCTACCTATGCATCCCAAGACTCCCCTTTTCTATTCTCCTCTCATTCCAGTGAGTCTTTACTCCATTCTCCCATGTATGTCACTGCCTCTGAAAAACTCATCTTCACTGAAGAAAATGAGCAATTCTTTAAGCCCCAAAGTGCTTGATTTACCTGTTTTAATAATTAAAAATGCACACCATCAGGACTTTTGTTTCTCTAGATAAATTCATTCTTTCATGCATCAGTTTAAATCAGATGTTTTATTGAGGTAGTCAATGGCAGAGAAAGAAAAGAGAGGAAAGGGAACTAATAATTCAGAGCCCCTATGCTAGGACCTTTATGTTAGACCCTTTAAAAGACAGTAGCTCATTTCATCCTTAGCATAAATGTAGGGTTGATATTATAATTCCCACCTAACCAGTAAGGAAATGTCGGCACAGCTGCGTTAGTTGTAGAACTAGGATTTGAACTCTCATCTCTAAGTATCTAGTGTCCATGGCTTTTCTATTGTGCTATGCTGATCATTCATTTATTTCTTTAAACATTTTCATTGAGAGATTCTATGTGATAGAGACTATTGAGATGAGAACCGAACTCAGTATTTTATGTTCCAACTGATTCCTTATGGGTGATTGGTAATTTGTGGCATTAGCCCCTGGCACATAATAGGAAACTAACTATTTGATACGTGGCATACTAATTTAATTTTCACCCCAGAATTTGGCCACTTGTCACCATGTCTCCATGCAGTTTATATCGTTTAACTTTGCTCCTTAAGGATACCATTTGGACTTATTATTAATTTGCCCCCACTGGATGCAGTCACATATCCAAAGGACCCATGAAAGTCATTGTGTGTGTGCCTTGAACGTTGATCCTCTGCTCTCCAGACCATATACTTCTGTTCTTCCAGGTCTTTGTATCTGGCCAGGAGAAGGATCTTGAAGTGTACGGACCTGGTGGCATTCCCCAGCATCCTAGTTGCTTGTGTTTGGGAATTGGACAGCTTCTGCTCATGTAGGACTGTCCATGTGTCTGTTGAGGACTTCTACTTCAGTTTTCTCCTTTGGTTGGTCTATTGGTTATCATGCTGCCCCCCTAATTTAATTCTGAGTGGGTGGGAACATGTCTTTGTAGAGTATACTGTGTGCTTCTCTCTACTTTATTTATTTTTTTTAACACTCCTGTTTCTACACCTCACCTTCCCAAAGTGGTGTGTGAACTGGAGGTTCAGGTACAGAGTCTCAGGTATATCTAACCAGAGGCTTTACACATGTAAGAATTTGATTTATATTATACCTGGGACCCCATTATTCCTAATAGTCCTTTGATATCCTCAGGCTTTTGAGATTTGTTGGTCCAAAAATCTGCCATCCTTAATGATAAGCATTTTGGAATCTTCAAGTAACCTATACTTGTGCTGTAATCTGACTCCAGTTTGAATATCATTTAGATGTAATTTTTCTGTAAATTTTCTGACTATTTTATTCCACCTAAACCAAATGAAAAACATGGGAAGTCTATGAATTGATGTTAAAATTAAATACAAAACGGAGACCAGACTTGCAAATTCTCTGGGTGATAAAACCATGTAAACTCTATAAGCAAAACTAAATATAACTTATTTCATGGACACAAATAATAACTAACTTAGATAATTTCTTGCAAAGACCTCTGTTATCATAGAAGAATTGTCATTTTCCTAAAAACAGTATAAGGTAATCACTTTTAACCAATTCCCTGCCCTGTGGAAACCCCCCACTGTAATAGCCAATCATTGTAAAGGTTAAACAACTTCCTGATTTTCACTTTCTAAGCCATCCTGTAACATCCTGTAACCTGGGCTTCATATTAGTTTTAAATTTGAAAGCTCCCAGTTCTAGAACTGTCCTTACATGCACGGTAAAGTCTTATTAAATACTATTTATTGATCTGGTGGTTTTAATTTTGCTGTTTCTGAATTTTTGGCCATGTTATATGCTCAACTGTGTCCCTCCAAAATTCATATGTTGAGGCCCCAATCTCTATCACCTCAGAATGTGACTATATTTGGAGATAGGCTCTTTCTAGAGGTAATTAATTAAAATGAGGTTGGGTGGGCCCTAATCCAATATTATTAGTGTTTTCATAAGAAGAGGAAATTAGGATGGAGACATACAGAAGGAAAAGACCATGTGAAGATGGAGAGAAGGTAGTCATCTATAAGATAAGGAGAGAGACCTCAGAATAAACCAATCCTGCTGATACCTTAATCCCAGACTTCTAAGCTCCAGAACTGTGTGAAAACAAAGTTCTATTGTTTCAACCACCAGTCTATGGTAATTTGTCGTGGCAGCCCTAGCAAACTAATACAACTGACTTTCAAACGTGGCCAAAAAGTGTTGAGGATTTTCAGTTTAGACACACTCAATTTAGGTAATACAATACAGTACCAAAAAATAAATCCTCCAAAATAATCAGCTTTGACAATGTAGTTTTCCTGATGATGTAAATTTATACTCTACTAAGGAATAAGCACTCAGAAATTTGGACTGATGGCCCTTGTTCCCTTGGTTGCTGTTAATGAATAAGGCCTTAAGCCATCTCTAACTAAAAATTCTTTTCAAGATTTTATTTTCAAGTAATCTCTACACCCAAAGTGGGGTTCCAACTCACAACCCTGAGATCAAGAGCCTCACGCTCCACCAACTGAGACAGCCAGGTTGCCCCTAAAAATGTATTTATCAGTATGTAAAACTGATATAAGTGCAGTTTTTTTCCCCTTCACGAAGCCTATAAAGTTACATAAATGGGGAAATTTTAATCATAGATTCTACATTCAAGATAGAGTTGGTAATTTGATTCTGTTATCTGAAAATTATATTCTGGAGATACTTTCTCTTGGGTATCAGATGCAAAAAGTATGGGACAAGACTGTATAGGGAGGAAAAGAACAGGAAAAGCATTCACTGGATTTTAATCAAAACAGAATTTGTTGAGGATTGCGCTTTACTAGAATGAAAGATATGTATGTTATAAAAACTAATTAAGACTGCTTTTGGTGGCAAAGAGAAGCAGCTGGGTTTTAGCATTTGTGTGTATTCAAGATCGGTGTTCACTAGAAAAAGGAAATCCATGGCCATTTTAGAAGGAAAATAAAAACGTAGCTTACTCATCAGTCATTAAAAACATTCTTTATGTGCACACGGAGCATAAAGCTCATTAGGTTTATAATCCAGCTACTTTCAGTTTTTATAAAGCTTGATCTCTTGATCAGATGCATTTTTAGTTGAGGAGTTTAAACCTGATGTTAGAAATTTGTATGATGTAATTATCTATTTTCACTGCCACCAGGTAGTATCACTAGGGCCCCTTGAACCATGAAATTCTGACTTCTGGAATTCTGGGATAGGGTGATAGGATGGAGACCCAAAGAGCTCGGGGCTTCCTTTCACCCCCACGTCTTTAGACTGATTTGAAATCTAACAACTCTGTGAATCTGGGAAAAGGAAAATCCTCCCAACAGATTCACTGATAGCCATAAAGGAGAGTTTCGTGCTGTAATCTGCCCTTTCCAAAACAAATCAGCAGGAATAAAGAGAAAGTAATGATTTTAATCTTTTTTTTTTTTTAAAGAGATTTTATTTATATATTTGACACACAGAGAAAGCAAGGGCCGGAACACAAGCAGGGGGAGTGGGAGAGGGAAAAGGAGAAGCAGGCTTCCCCGCAGAGCAGGGAGCCCAATGAGGGGCTCCATCCCAGGACACTGGGATCATGACCCGAGCCGAAGGCGGATGCATAGCGGACTGAGCCACCCAGGTGCCCCAAGAAAGTTATAATTTCAAAGGCCACCTGACCTGCAGCTGTTACAGCTTTTCCTTGCTGTCAACAACAAACCCATGATGTTCCAGAAAAGATGAAAACTTCAAACTCCCCTTCCAAAAATGGTAGGGTTTCAGAGTCTATTGACAGGATCTAAAAAGAATTTCCACCACCCTTGAAGCAGCACAACAAAATTGAAAAATGAAAATAGTTGACGGATCCTGTGCCTATGCTGCCGGAAATGGAATGCTCCTTCCTATTTGAAAGCAGTTGTAGAAGCCCCTCTCTCATGTTCTCTTCCTCCCATGCCCCGAGTGGGCGGGCACCACCTTCGGAAGCAGGCGGATTGCAGGTTTCCCTAGTCCCACCTCCCTCCACCCTCCATGTGTCTTATCCCCTCCTACAGGATAAAATCGCTCATATGACAGACCACTTACTCTTTAAAGTAGTAATCACAATTATTGTACTTAATTGTGATAAAATACACATACAATAAAATTTACCATTTTAACCATTTAAAAATGTACAGCTCAGTAGAGGGAAATATAGTCACTTGACGTGTGCAACCATCCCCACTACTTATCTTTAGAACGTTTTTTTCTTCCCAAATTAAAACTCTGTTTCCATTAAATACTAACTCTCCAATTCTCCCTGGCAGTGACCATTCCACTTTCTGTCTCCATGAATTTGACCAGTTTGTATGATATAGGTACCTCGTAAAATGAAATTATACAATATTTGCCTTTTTTAATAGCTGGCTTATTTCACTTAATATAATGTGTTCAAAGCTCATCGATGTTATACCATTTCCTTCATTTTTAAGGCTTTATCATATTCCATTGTACATATAGATCACGTCTTTTTATCCAGTCATCGATTGATGGACACGGTTTACTTTTACTTTTTGGCTATTGTGAATAGTGCTGCTATGAACATTGTGTACAAATATCTTTCTGAGACCTTGGTTTCAACTCTTTTGGGTGTATACCCAGAAGTGGAATTGCTAGATTGTGTGGAATTAACAATTGTTTTTAATACTTCCAGAAATTTTTTTTAAAGAGTTATCTATTTATTTGAGAGAGAGAGAGAAACAGGTGAGCAGGGAGAGGGGTTGAGAGAGAAAGGGAGAGGGAGAGAATCCCAAGCAGGCTCCCTGCTGAGCACAATTCCAAGAGTTTCACCACATTATCTCATCTAAACTGAGACCACCCTATGAGGTAGGTACTCTTACCATCTCCACTTCACAACTGAAGAAATGGAGACACTAAAAGGTAAGGCAGGGGTCCACTTTTAAGTCAAATTGAATCAAATCTCATAACCCTGAGATTATGACCAGAGCTGAAATCAAGAATTGGATGCTTAAACGACTGAGCCACCCAGGTGCCTCAATCTCCATAATATTTTTAAAAAATATTTTGCTTGGGTATCCTGGAGAATTTTTGTTTGTTTTTGTTTCACATCTTACTTAGACAAGATATAAAACTTCAGATCTAGATAAATTTAACTCAGTTTGAAGTCTCTGATCAGATTTGATTTTCAACAATAGCTGGTGCCAACTTCTAAAAAGGCTTTATTGGAATAGTAAGGACACTAGATGCCAATCACCTGTTGAAAAGTATTGAAGTCTAGATACCTTTGGTAGAACACCAATGAAGATCCTTTTGTATAGGATTTCTCCTTTTCACACAATGCATAATCTGTATTCTAGAGAGTTGGGACATGCAAATCGCATGTCAATGTGATTATGCTAAACACCATGTGGCCCTCAGAGTTTAAAAGCTGAATACTTATTTGGTCTCACTGTCATTTGAGGGCTCCTCTTTACCCTGTCTAATTCGACAAGCACCAGCGGCTGACACAAAGGTGATGTCATTTGCTCTCCTGTTTGCTCCCCTGTCTACTAAAAGCCAGCAGCGTGAGGCTACAGTGCCTTTAAGAGTCAAGTCTCTAAAACAATAGAATTTAATAACCTCAAATAATAATAAAAAGCCCTCATCTACATTGAAGTTCTTATGACTTTTTTCTTCCTAAAGTACCAATTCACAGAATGAATTGGTACATAAAATATTCTGTACATAAATATTTACATAAAATATTCTGTAAAAATTTGCTTTATATAAGGCTCATTTATGTGGAAGGCATTAACTTATCAC
Organism: Enhydra lutris kenyoni; assembly: GCF_002288905.1. Taxonomy (NCBI): domain Eukaryota; kingdom Metazoa; phylum Chordata; class Mammalia; order Carnivora; family Mustelidae; genus Enhydra; species Enhydra lutris. The sequence continues at coordinate 40,323,869 of NW_019154087.1, read as the reverse complement.
TGTCACTTTATTCATAAATTTGAAATGTGAATCTTTTAATTTTTTTTAAGATTTATTATTTATTTTAGAGAGACAGAGAGTTTGATTGGGGGGAGGGGCAGAGGAAGGGAGAGAGAATCCCAAACAGACTTCCCTCTGAGCTTGGAGCCTGATTTGGGGCTCCATCTCATGACCCTGAGATCATGACCTGAGCCGAAATCAAGAATCAGTTGCTCAATTGACTGAGCCACCCAGATGCCCCAAAACGTGAATCTTTTGAATTATGTATATCCCATATCCATTTAATATTTCCCTTACATTCACCGAACCCCTCTTATAAGTGGTGAATTATCAGGATGTCACAGGATGGACAAACCCAATTCAAGTAGTATTCATTGTGTCAGCCAGTGTGCTGTGTGCTGGATGTATACTGCTAAGCAAAGTTTAAACACAGATGCCCCCTCAAGGATCTTATCCTCCTGATTTACATTCTAAAACCTGTACCTCTTTCAATCTGCTTCATCTTAGGAAAGGGCATTACTATCCAACCAGCAGCTTTAGCCAGAAATCTAGGACTTTTCTTTGGTTTCCTCTCTCTCAAACCCCCGCTCCCACTCCCTTCTCTTCTTCCTCCAAAATAGATCTTGGTGATATTCACTTCTTTTCATCTCGTTGTCATGATCTGAACCCAAGCCACTACGATTTAGAGCCTGGATTACTGTAATAGCCTTGATGATTTCCTAACTCGTCTTTCAGGGTCTGCTATTCCTCCCTTTCCATCCCCCTTTTTGTTTAATTATTCTTATTTTTTATTATGTTATGTTAGTCACCATACACTATGCCATTAGTTTCTGATGCAGTGTTCCAAGATTCATTGTTTACATATAACACCCAGTGCTCCATGAAGTACGTGCCCTCCTTAATACCCATCACTGGTCCAATCCATTCCCCCACCCCTCTCCCCTCTAAAACCATCAGTTTGTTTCTTGGAGTCCACAGTCTCTCATGGTTCATCTCCCCCTCTGATTTTGCCCCCCCCATTTTCCCCTTTCTTCTCTTAATGTCCTCCATGCTATTCCTTATATTCCATAAGTAAGTGAAACCATTGAATTGACTTTCTCTGCTTGACTTTGTTTCACTCAGCATAATCTCCTCCAGTCCCGTCCATGTTGATGCTGAAGTTGGGTATTCATCCTTTCTGATGGCTGATTAATATTCCATTGTGTATATGGACCATATCTTCTTTATCCATTTGCCTGCTGAAGGGCATCTCAGCTCTTTCTACTGTTTGGCTATTGTGGACATTGCTGCTATGAACATTGGGGTGCATATGGCCCTTCTTTTCACTACATCTGTATCTTTGGGGTAAATACCCAGTAGTGCAATTGCCAGGTCATAGGGTAGCTCTATTTTTAATGTTTTGAGGAACCTCCACACCGTTTTCCAAAGTGGCTGCACCAACTTGCATTCCCACCCTTCCATCTCTTGCCATCTATCCAGGAACGGGTGATCTGTTTAACACTTCTGCCCACTCTGCTCCTGCCACTCTGGCGAGCTGGCAATCCTTTCAGGACTTGGACAAGGAAGAGCTCTTCTTAGACTCAGAACTTTGACACATGCTGTTCCCTCTGCCAGGGATGATCTTTCCCAGCCTGGCAACTCCTCACATCCTTAAGACTTAATCTTAAATGTTTTCTCTTCAGGGAATGATTCCCTGAAAATGCTGGATAGGTCTCCCCATTAATGTGTGTGTGCGTTTTACCTCATCAAGACTTCTGCTATTTCTTAGAGTATTTTTTCTTATTTCTTATTATCTTATCTTATTTTCTTATTTCTTATTGTAAAAGCCTTTGTCATACACAGAACAGATATTTTCCTAGTAAAATGTTGCCTTTTAACTTTTTTCGGGTTTAATTTTCTGTTCTAAGTTTCAAGTAATAAAGCCCATTAATCTTTTCCATTTTGTTTCATGGTACCATGCTTAGAGCCTTTCTTCTCCACAAAGTTTTGTAAGAAATCACTTATTATTTTTTTTTTCTGAAGTTTTTGTTGTTTCTTAAACTTCTCTGGAATTTATTTGCTATATGGTGTAAAGGCGGAATTCCTCGAGTTGGCTGTGGCAATTTCTTCTCTCCTCTAAGGAGGAGGAGTTGCTATGGATTGGTAAAGTTTTTGTTTGTTTGTTTGCTTTGGATTGGTAAAGTTAAAGGACATTAATTGAGTCATGCTTTCTCAGAGTAGAGTCTTATGGTCGATGCATAAATAAGATTGTAGTGGCATTAGAATAGGAAGATCTAAGACTTGGATGTGAGTGTTGGGGCAGAAATAGAGGACACAGGAAATAATAAGCTTAGGCAAAGGCACTTGTTCACCAAGCTTCTGACTATTCCCTAAAGTTCTGCATTGAAGTCTGGCATTAAAGCCTTATCTAATAGCAAATGTGTTTGTTTGTTGTGGCTTCTGTTTTGTTTTTTTTTAACAAAATGCTTATTTTTATTTGCATCTTTCCTTGTGGACCTTAAGGGGAGAGGTTGTTGACTTAGTTCCAGGTGTTTCTGGCCAAAGATCATATTAATTACATCTTCCTTTTTCAACTCCCATTATACATTTGTTTCTAAAAGTTTTTTTATGATATTATCTTCAATCAAGTGAATATTTATGTGAGTGCTACATATATATGTTGATTTAGAAAATTTTTGCCTTAGAATAAAGGATACTTTATGCATGTATAAAGTAGGGTTTTAATACTGAAGATAGTTTCAGGTAATAGCTATTTAAGTAATAGCTGTAGACCTAATCATATCTAGCAGTAAGTGGAATAGACTTTTCTGTCTCCATAAACAGACATGTTATCATAAATTGGCCCTGTAGAATGGTGATACCAAAGTGAGAGCAGTGTTTGAGGAAATGATTTAAAGGTAAGAAAGGGCCCTAGCCTCAGCAGTCAGACAACAAAAAGAAATAAAAGGCATCCAAATCAGCAAGGAAGAAGTCAAACTTTCAGTCTTTGCAGATGACATGATACTCTATGTAGAAAACCCAAAAAAGTCCACCAAAAAACTGCTAGAACCAATACATGAATTCAGCAAAGTCACAGGATATAAGATCAATGTACAGAAACCTGTTGCATTTCCATATACCAACAGTAGCAGAAAGAGAAATCAGAGAATCTATACCATTTATGATTGCACCAGAAACCATAAGATGCCTAGGAATAAACCCACCCAAGAGGTAAAAGATCTGTACTCTGAAAACTATAGAACACTTATGAAATTGAAAACGACACAAAGAAATAGAAAAACATTCCACGCTCATGGCTTGGAAGAACCAATATTGTTAAAATGTCTATACTACTCAAAGCAATCTACACATTCAGAGAAATCCCTATCAAATAACAACACCAACACATTTTTAGAGCTAGAACAAACAATTCTAAAATTTGTGTGGAACCAGAAAATACCCTGAATAGCCAAAGAAATGCTGAAAAAAAAAAAAAAAAACAAATCTGGCAGCATCATAATTACAGACTTCAAACTGTATTACAAAGCTATAATCATCAAGACAGTCTAGTACTGACACAAAAACAGACACACAGATCAATGGAACAGAATAGAGAACCGGGAAATGGACCCTCAACTATACTGTCAACTAATCTTCAACAAAGCAGGAAAGAATATCCAGTAGAAAAAAGACAGTTTCTTCAACAAATGGTGTTAGAAAAATTGGACAGCCACATGCAGAAGAATGAAACTGGACCACTTTTTTACATCATACACAAAAAAATCCAAAATGGATGAAAGACATAAATGTGAGATAGGAATCTACCAACGTCTTAGAGGAGAACACAGGCAGCAACCACTTTGACTTCAGCTGTAGCAACTTCTTACTAGATACATCTCTGGAAACAAGGGAAACAAAAACAAAAATGAACTATTAGGACTTCCTCAAGATAAAAAAAACTTCTGCAAAGTGAAGGAAATAAACAACAAAACTAAAAGACAACATTCAAAATGGGAGAAGATATTTGCAAATGATATCTCTGATAAAGATTTGGTATCCAAAATATATGAAGAACTTATGAACCTCAACACCTAAAAAACAAATAATCCAGTTAAGAAATGGGCAGAGACATGAATAGACATTTTTCCAAATAAGATGTTCAGATGGTCCACAGACCATTGAAAAAATGCTCAACATCACTCATCATCAGAGAAATACAAATCAAAACCATGATGAGATACCACCTCACACCTGTCAGAATGGCTAAAATTAACAACATGGGAAACAATAGGTCTAGGCGAGGGTGGAGAGAAAGGGGAACACTGTTACACCGTTGGTGGGAATGCAACTGGTGCAGCCACTCTGTAAAACAGTGTGCAGGTTCATCAAAAAGTTAAAAAGAGAACTACCTTATGATCTAGCAACTGCAATACTAGGTATTTATCCTAAGGATAAAAAATACTGATTCAAAGGGGCACATGCACCCCAATGTTTATAGCAACATTAGCAACAATAGGCAAACTATGGAGAGATCCCAAATGTCCACTGACTGATGAATGGATAAAGAAGATGTGGTATACATATACAATGGAATATTACTCAGCCATCAAAAAGAATGAAATCTTTCTATTTGCAATGATGTGGATGGAACTACAGTATATTATGCTAAGTGAAATAAGTCAGTCAGAGAAAGACAAGTACTGTATGATTTCACTCATCTGTGAAATTTAAGAAACAAACCAGATAAACATAGGGGAAGAGAAGGAAAAATAAAATGAGATAAAAACAGAGAGGGAGGCAAACTGTAAGAGACTCTTAATGATAGAGAACAAAGTGAGGGTTGCCAGAGGGGAAGTGTGGGATGGTTAAAAGGGTGATAGACATTAAGGAGGGCACTTGTGATGCACTGGGGTATTTTTGTAAGTGATGAATCACTATAGTCTACTCCTGAAACTAATACTACACTATATGTTAACTAATTTGAATTTAAATAAAATCTTGGAGAGAAAAAATAAACATAAGAAAGGGTTATATCTTGGTCAAAGTAGCTTCTTACTCTATTCACAGGATTATAGGAATAGTGGATTTTAGAGATTCAAAGGGCTGTGAGGTTAATCAAATACAACTTCTTCCTTTTTCTTTATTTAAAAAATTTTTTAAAAAAGATTTTATTTATTTATTTGACAGAGAGAGAGATCACAAGTAGACAGAGAGGCAGGAAGCAGGCTCCCTGCTGAGCAGAGAGCCTGACGCGGGGCTCGGGGCTCGATCCCAGGACTCTGAAATCTTGACCTAAGCCAAAGGCAGTGGCTTAACCCACTGAGCCACCCAGGCACCTCATCCTCTTCCTTTTTCAAATGATAACTCAGAAGTAAAGAAAGCAATGCAACAGGCAGCTTCTTGACCACAGATTAATTCTTTGTGCCAATACTTGATCAAGATCCGCTATTTGCCAGCCATTACCCTTAGGTGTTTCCATAGTTAATCAAGTATAAATATTCTCTAAATATCTTAATAGAAATGTAAATAGTTTGATGGAAGAGAAGGTGTTCATTTGTACTCCAGAATGGGAAATAGAAAGTGGGAAGGACCAAATTGGATTCTGAAACATTATTGGAATCATCTCTTATATGATAATTATTGTCATCGACAGTAATAGTGATAAAAGATGTACCTATTGATCTTACAATGTATATGGTATATTTTAATGCATAAGAAATAGTCCCTTCCCTGAAAGAATTTTTAATATGGCTCATATGCTAAAGAAAGTAAATAGAAGAAAAAGGAAGGGGAGTTAACATTTATTAAGTGCTGTATGCTGAGCATTTTAAGTGCATTGTTATTACATTGAAAGATCAGAACATTCCTATGATGAGAATACAAATATCAGTTTTATAGATAGGGAAACAGAGGCACGAGAATGGAAATTGACTTCTCTAAGTTCGTATGGTGGGAAACTGGTGGAGACACACAAATAGCATGTAATAAATGCTAGGGACATCATGTTCACAAAAAGTGCTATAGGAAGTCAAATTGTGGGTTGGACCTCCAGAGGGTTTCATGGAAGAAGTGGGACTCATGTCAGACTCTAGCATAATGGGAGAATTTTAGAGGTGAGAGGAGGTGTGATCTGAACAAATATAGGAATATCCTTGGTTTGTGTAGATAGGGGGACATTATGATCAGTTTGACAGGAGAGAGCAGTTCTGGGCCAAGGTATGTTAAGGTCAGCATTTTGGCCATTCAAGATAATGACAAATATTCATTAAAACTTGGCTCATATACAGAATGGCCAAGGAATTGGGAGAGAGGCTGAGGTCACAAAAGCCAGTTAGGGAAATGTTGAAGTAGTCCAGGGGTACAGATAAGAACCAAAACTAGGGTTGAGGAAGAGGTGATGTAGAGTGTGGTAGGCTGAATAATGGTTCCCCAAAGATGTCTGCATCCTAATCTCTGGAACCTGTAAATATGTTCTCTTATATGGTAAAAGGGACTTTGCAAATGTGATTAAGGATCTTGAGATGGGGACATTATCCTAGATTTGAAATTCCTTCTAGGAGAGAATAGCCAAATATTAAGCCTTATTGCATTTAAGACATATGAGCTTATCTGATTCTTAGATCTGGTAAGCAGTTAAGGCAAAGGTTCATAATGAAGAGGATGAGGAGTACATAGGTCCATCCCTAGATGGAAAGAGTCCATAAAAACTCTTAGAATGGTATTCATAATTATGTGAGCAAATGCACTATTTTTGTGGAGACAACATGTAATGCCATCAGATTCTCGAAAGGGTAGAAGATTGAAAACGAAAGCTTAGAATCATGCGCTAATGGCGTGGGGTACCAGAAGGTGGAGGAGGAAGGGCAAAGGGGAAGAAGCAGCAGAAAGGGCAACATGGAAACTCCATATTCATTTCTTTTTTGCTGTAGATTGATACCACGAATTCCTGCTCCTCTTTTCCCATACTAGACCCTTACAGCAGGACTTTTTGTGTTTCTAGACCCAGTTTGCAAAGAGGCTGCAGAGCCCATTCTCTTAACAGTTCTTTTATTTGCTGACAATGTGTTCTTTAAAAAATTGTGTTTTGGTGTTTTACCAAATATTTCATCTATATTTCTCAAAGGACTTTTCTCAATATTACAAACACTATTATCTCCACAAAGTGGATATTAAAATAACTTGATATATTATCATTGGCAATCTCTTCAAAGAATAGATAAGGTATGGAAAGCTTAGGGAGCTTCTAATTAACAGCCACTGTTTTGTTTTTTATTTTTTTTTTTCAGTGATATAAATCATGGAGTTGCTTAGTTGATCTCCTAAGTAAAATGTCTCTGTGGTTAAATTTGATGTCTGTTCTGTATACTAAGAGATCCTTCTCAGCATAGCTTAGATTCAGCATAGCCAAGTCCACTGAATGCTTCAGAGGCTGACCTGGGGTCAGAATTTCTTCCCTAAACAATAAATAAACAATAAATTATATTATTATACTATAAATATTTATTAAACAATAAATAACAATAAATAAATAAAATAATAAGCAATAAACAATTTTTAAAGATATTTATTTATTTATTTATTTGACGAGAGAGAGAGAGAGAGAGAGAGAGAGATCACAAGTAGGCAGAAAGGCAGGCAGAGAGAGAGAGGGGGAAGCAGGCTCCCCGCCAAGCAGAGAGCCCGATGTGGGACTCAATCCCAGGACCCTGAGATCATGACCTGAGCCGAAGGCAGAGGCTCAACCCACTGAGCCACCCAGGCACCCCTAAATAAACAATTTATTTAAGTAACTCTTTTTTGACCTCTGTATGGATCAAAACAGTTTGTATTTTGTTTTACAATGTAATTCTCACCTGGGGCACCTGGATAGCTCAGTTGGTTAAGTGTCTGCCTTTGGCTCTGGTCCATCAAGGTCATGGGATCAAGCCTGCATTGTGCTCCTTGCTCAACAGAGAGCCTGCTTCTCCCTCTCCCTCTGCTGCTCCCCCTGCTTGTGTGTACCCTCTCTCTGTGTCAAATGAATAAATAAAATTGTAAAAAAAAAAAAAAAAAAAAAACCAAAACAACATAATGTTGGCTTGTTATTTATTTATTTAAAAAAAAAGATTTTATTTATTTATTTGACAGAGAGAGAGAGATCACAAACAGGCATTGAGGCAGGCAGAGAGAGAGGGGGAAGCAGGCTCCCCGCTGAGCAGAGAGCCTGATGCCGGGCTCGGATCCCAGGACCCTGAGGTCATGACCTGAGCCGAAGGCAGAGGCTTAACCCACTGAGCCACCCAGGTGCCCCTAATGTTGTCTTTTTAAAAAATAAAAATGATTGTCAAGATTTCCTTTAAAAATACTATGAAAAATCATTAAAAAGTTCTACAAGGGGGGCACCTGGGTGGCTCAGTGGGTTAAAGCCTCTGCCTTCAGCTCAGGTCATGATCCCAGGGTCCTGGGATCAAGCCCCGCATCAGGCTCTCTGCTCAGCAGGAAGCCTGCTTCCTTCTCTCTCTCTCTGCCTGCCTCTCTGCCTACTCGCGATCTCTGTCTGTCAAATAAATAAATAAAATCTTAAAAAAAAAAGGTCTACAAGGGAATGGGCTTGATGGAGTTTCCTACGGTTATGACTGATTTTCTTGGGTCCTCCACTGACATGAAATTTCACTTTAACAAAGTCTTACATTGTGGGATAAATAAAATAAATTTAAATATTTCCCAGCTTCTATGTTACACTCATTCATAAAGGGTACCCGTTCTGCTGTAAGATCAAGGAAAACATGATTTGTCTTTGAAAAGACTAGAATTTCAAGGTCAAGTCTTATATACATGCAATCTTACATAATTTATATGTTTTCTGGATGAAATTAATATGGAACTCTGGGTTTACTGCTACTATAATAAAATACCAGGTGGATGGGGCATCTGGATGGCTCAGTGGGTTAAGCCTCTGCCTTCAGCTCAGGTCATGATCCCAGGGTCCTGGGATTGAGCCCTGCATTGGGCTCTCTGCTCATCGGGGAGCCTGCTTCCACCTCTCTCTCTCTCTGCCTGCCTCTCTGCCTACCTGTGAGCTCGTCTGTCGAGTGAATAAATAAAATCTTTAAAAAAATAAAATAAAATACCAGGTGGAGAAAGTATACTTTGTAAAATGGACTTGGCTAACCTACATTCGCTTGCAAAAGGATGTCAATGTTTATTGGAAAGATCTAGCCAGGGAGTATAACTCCCTGTATATCTTGATTGAGAATAGACTTTGTCAGTTTGCAAATGTCATTCTTTTTGATTGCATTGATACTTTGGGAAGGACACATACAGAGCTCTCAGGGAAAGGGAACTCTCGGCTAAGATGCCAGATCTCTAAGTCAATCCTGGCAATCACCCTGGTCACAGATGCCACAGCTACTGCATTAAAAGCCTATTATACTTTTTGCAGCAATGTACCTACCTCTGTACCACATACTGGGTGGCTTAAAACAACAGAAATGTATTCTCTCACAATTCTGGAGGCTGAAGTCCAAAATCAAGGTGTTGGCAGTTTGATGCCCTCAGGAGGTTCTGAGGGAGAATCTACTCTCTATGCCTCTCTTCTTGCTTCTGGTGGTTACTTGGCATTTCTTGGCTGGGAGATACCCATCACTCCAATCTCTATTTTCATATGATGTTTTTCTTATTTGTCTCTGTGTATTCACATGGCTATTTTTTTTAAAGGATTTTAAAAAAATTTATTCATTTGAGAGAGATACAGAGACAGAGACTGAGAGAGCACAAGTAGAGGGAGAGGCAGAGGGAGAGGAAAAAGCAGACTCCCTGCTGAGCCAGGAGCCCAACATGGGGCTTGATTCCAGGACCTGGAGATCATGACCTGAGCCAAAGGCAGATGCTCAACCATCTGAGCCCCCACATGGCTTTCTTAAAAGGACATTAGTTCGGTGCCTAGGTGGCTCAGTGGGTTAAGCCTCTGCCTTTGGCTCAGGTCGTGATCTCAGGCCTGGGATCGAGCCCCACATCGGGCTCTCTGGTCAGTGGGCAGCCTGCTTCCCACCCCACCCCACCCCCCCGCCGCCACCTGCCTCTCCACCTGTGATCTCTGTCAGTTAAATAAATAAAATCTTTTTTAAAAAAAAAAAAAAAGGACATTGGTTATTGGATTTAGAATCTTCCTAATTCTCATTTTATGATCTATCTCATTTTAATGAAACTAATTACATCTGTGAAGACCCTCTTCCAAATAATTCACATTCTGAAGTTCCAGGTAGACATGGATTTTGGGAGAAACTATTTAATTCACTACACCTTCCAAGCTACTTACCCTAAGTACAGGGTCCATCAGTACAATCCATCAGAACATAATGCATAACATCCAGCATGCATGTTTCTTTCCAGGTACTGGTCAGGTGGTTCTCTCTGGTTCTAGGCTGATAGCCATATATCTACGTTGAAATTTTATCCAGTTACTCAAAAAGGGAACCAGGCAAGAACTTGGATGGAATAGTACAAATCTACTTCTGAAGGCTATGAAAGAACTCGAAGTACATGCTTATCTGATGGTTGGTCAATAAGGTCATTTTCTTCTTCTTCTTCTTTTTTTTTTTTTTTAAGATTTTTTATTTATTTGTCAGAGAGAGTACACACAAGCAGGCAGAGAAGCAGGCAGAGAGAGAGGAGGAAGCAGGCTCCCTTCTGAGCAAGTAGGCCTATGCGGGACTTGATCCCAGGACCTCAGGATCATGAACTGAGCCGAAGGCAGCTGCTTAACCAACTGAGCCACCCAGGCGTCCTGGTCATTTTCTTCTATAAAGCCTGGGACACACTGGTACACATAAGGTGACTGATGACAAAGGTGACTGAACCACAATGGATTATTACAAGTCATGACACTACGTTTTCTTTTTGAGAAATGCACAATAAAGTGCCTTCTTTGGCTACCATTCTATTGATGGATGAAATAAATTCTGATACTTCGTCCCCCCCCCTTTTTTTTAAGATTTACTTATTTGTTGGGTAGAGAGGGGCAGATGGAGACGGAGAGAGAGAATCTTAAGCAGGCTCCATGCTCAGCATGAGACTGACAGAGAACTCAATCTCGATCTCACGACCCTGAGATCATGATCTGAGCCGAAATCAAGAGTCCACTGCTTAACTGACTGAGCCACCCACGTGCCCCACTTTCTCTGCTTTTTATTTTTCTGTGGAACTTGGCGAACCATCAACTGATTGTTATTGGTATGTGCGTGTGTGTGAATAAGAATATGATTAACAACAGTCTAAGTTTGTACAGAACTTCCTTCCTGGAACCTTTTATTTCTGGAAGGTGTGTGGGAAGATTGAGGAGTCACATGACATTAAACAATTTTAGAAAGGACCAACAACCCTACTCATAGATTTTTATGCATTTAAGTGATTTTTGATGTTCATGTTTAGAAACATCGTACCTAAGCTGATTTTCAGATGTGGGCTATGTGGCTTTTTATTTTATTAGAATTTTTTTGTTTTAATTTTAATTATTTAAAATTCTAGTCAAGTATAATTCTTTTAATTAACAAGATTAAATCTTGTTAATCCACATATTCTAGTCAAGACATAAGGTGACTTATTAATAAAAACAATAAAATGAAAACCAAACCAAAACAACCCCATTATTGGTAAGGGGGTTGGACAAGGGCTACTTAGACATTGTATGTGTATTTAGCTGGTACCATCTTTTGTTAGGGAATATTGGCAATATTCTATAAAGCCTTAAGACTCTGCATTCTTCCTGACCTAGCGATTATTCTCTTAGGAATTTTTCTTAAGGAAATAATCAAAGGCAAGGGCAAATATTTAGTTATATTCACTATGTGTAGCTACGTTTGCACTACTGCTTATAATGGCAAAGAATGGAAAATGAATACACAATAAGAAATTGGTTAAATTACAGTATATTCATTTTGTAGGTATATGTAATTTACATACAATTTAAAATGATGTTGTAGAATACTATTTAATTCTCTTGAAGATGTTAAATATATTGTTAAATTCAGAAATCATTGTGTGAAATGTAGAAAATGAGCCACTTTTAGAAATGTATATATGTGTGGGGAAAGGACAAAATAATAAGAACTAAAAAAAGGTGGTAGATGGACTGATCATTTTTATTTTATTCTTTCCTTATATATACTTTACATATCTTCTGTAGTGAATATTACCTTTGTGAAGAGAAAAGCAAGTTTGTTTTTCTTTAAGTAGGTAAGAAAATGAGTACAATGGGAATATGTCATAGAAAAGTTACAATGAATCTTGAATTGAGGTTACTTCTCAAAATGTATGCAGTAAGCTTCTGTACAGATGGGACATACATTTTGTTCCAGGCTTTCAAAAGCCAATGGAAAGAGGGAAACAGAAATAGCCATAGTATCTATAAGATGATTCTATAGTATCTTAAATATCTGTAAGGTAAGAACAATTTGTTAGTCAACAATTTAAAAGCAAATATAATGGTTGACTTCACTGGGCTTTTACCTACATGTGGGATGAAGACAAATGCTGGAGACCAATGGAAAGTTAAATACCAATTATCAGTTCCCCTTTATATAACGGGTAGCCATAAAGTTTGGAAACACGATACTATTTTATTTTTTTACAGATTCTTATTGTTATATTATATTACAACTTTACAGATAGAACCCCCTCTGATTACTTGCTTCTTCTGGAGTATGGTAAAGATATAGGTTCATTTATTTATTTTTAAAAATTATTTATTTATTTATTATTTATTTGACCGACAGAGATCACAAGTAGGCAGAGAGGCAGGCAGAGAGAGAGGCGGGAAGCAGGCTCCCTGCTGAGCAAAGAGCTTGATGTGGGGCTCAATCCCAGAACCCGGGGATCATGACCTGAGATGAAGGCAGAGGCTTTAACCCACTGAGCCACCCAGGCGCCCCCATTTATTTATTTTTAAAGATTTTATTTACTTGAGAGAGACAGAAACAGAGACAGCTAGCACTAAAGGGCAGGGGCAGAGGCAGAGGGAGAAGCAGACTCCCTGCCGAATAGGGAGCCCAGCTTGGGGCTCAATCCCAGGACTCTGGGATCACCACCCAAGCCAAAGGTAAACACTTAGCCAACTGAGCCACCCAGGTGCCCCAAAGTTTATTTAGTAAAAATGAGAGAAGTCAACTGAGACAACACATTAAATATGCTTCTGCTAGGATTGAGGAAAATGAATTTACTGCATCACACTCAATGCAACCCGAACTATGCATTGCCCCAAGGGATAACACAGTGTATCAGGTAATGTCATGGAACATATGATGTATCATAACGGTAGAGCAAGAAACCATTTATTATGCATATTCACCTGTGTTCCTTGAATTTATGGCCAAGTTATAAAGCTGTCTAATACTGTTTTATGCATGCCCCTTTATAATTCCATAGGGTCACTTTAGCTCATTTGACCCAGATTTCATCTTTAACTTCAAAGAAAAGGGGTTTTTCATTTTGATGATTTTATTTTGATTTGACACAAGTGAACTTCTGGAGATTTTTTTTTTTTTTTTTTTTTTTTTTTTTGCATCTAGAAGGGTAAAACAATTGCCTGATTTTTGGCAGTTAAAATCTGCACACTCTGCAGCTACACAGCAATAGACATGCTTTTTGCTGTAATCCCCCAAGGTCTTATTTTGTCAGTGCAGTCCTAGTGCTAGGTTGGATGCCACTTCCAAGGGTACAAGTTTTGGGACCTTGTAAGAAGAGAAATTTTCATGAAAGATGTCACTTCCTAAAGACTTTATTGCATGGGTCTTCAGGGACAAACTAAAGCTCACCCTAAAGGCTTTCTTAGGAAATCTCAATCATCCAATGTTTTTTTGTAACATTAATTGATATTAGCCTATATGATATTACTGAGTTTCTAATATTTAAGGTAAGGTGTTTGTGCTTCATCCAAATGGACTGATTTAAAAAAAATGCAAAATTAAACTATGAATAGTTTCAAGAAACACAAAGGAATAGTCATAAAGCCTGTAAGCTCTTTGCAGTGAGGAATAATGCTTCTTATCCAGCAATATATATAGAAGACATTGACTAAATATCTAATAATTATTTGATTGATGGCAATATTGATTTACCATGATATTTTTCTTCCAAGTTATTTTTCACAGTAATAAATCAATGCTGTATGTTATAGGACAGTTTTCAATAAGCTTAGATAATGTAGCCTGGGCATATATGGGCTTCTTGGGTAAACTGTATTAAGCAACAAAAAACAGTGAAAACATGTAAAAAATGTTTAAGAATGAATTTTTCCTTTGAATATTGACTACATGGACAAAATGAGTATTTTGGGCAGTGGAGGGACCAAGAAACACCTTTGTCATTATGTAGCTTTACAGAGTATGCACATACTATCTGTCAAATAATCATTGGTTTCCTTTCCCAGAGGTGAAGACACTTATCTTTTCAAAAGTATACCTGAAAGACAGAATGTTGTGGCCAACCTATTTTTTCCCCACAAGTCTGATCTGTCTCTAAGTTTACCAAGTTCATGTTTGTCTGCCAGGTAAGTAAGTTAAACACAGAAAACAATCATCATTAAACAGTATTCCTATTGTACTGAGAATTTCTTTCAATTTGAAATAGGCACAAGCATTTCAAAAAGTGAGCTGTAAAAAATGGTGCGAATGGGTATCTGTTCAGGTGGAGGTGTAGCAGCACTGGGTATCATCCCCTTGTCACTGGGGATTCCTCATCTGTCCAGGGCTAGAGCTGGACTACATGATCCCTTCTGCCTGTCAAAGGTTACAGTTACAATTTATCACATCTCTTATTTATTTTTTGTTTTCCAACACTTGTTATTGTAAAAAATTTTTAAAAAGATTTTATTTATTTATTTGACAGAGATAGATAGTGAGAGAGGGAACCCAAGCAGGGGGAACGGGAGAGGGAGAAGCAGGCTCCCCACTGAGCAGGGAGCCCCATATGGGGCTCCATCCCAAACATGACCTGAGTTGAAGGCAGTTATTTAACCAACTGAGCCACCCAGGAATTCCAAAAACCCCACCCATCTACCTACCATGAGAGTCTATAATTAACATTTTGGGCTACTGGATTTATTACATGTATATCTAGCTATCCATCTCTCTATCCAGCCTTCAATCCATCTTTTCAAAATAACTTGCAGATATCAGTATACTTCCTCCTAAATACGTTAGTGTACATAGCATTAACCGGAAGTCAATTTTGTTTACAGTTGTTTTTTAGGTTAAATCTTTTATATTTAACATGAATGTTTTCTTTCCATAACATTTATCTTAGTTAGCAACTATGTACTCCTTGGTGCAATGAGGTGGTTAATGTTTGCCTCCCCCTTGAAGGCAACAGAAACTGTGCCATTTTCCTCACCAAGATATCTGCAGGAGCTGGTATTACAGTAGACACTCAGTATACAGTATATTTGTTGGGGGAACATATGGGAAGTCAGAAAGAAATGGATGGAAGATGGAGCTATAGAAATGCAAAGAAAAAGTAAAGTATGGTCTCTCAAACCAGTTTAAATATGTTATTAAGACTATTGTTGGTGCTCAGTCAGGACTGCTAAAATGAACAAGTCAGGAAACGACAGATGCTGGCGAGGATGCAGAGAAAGGGGAACCCTCCTACACTGTTGGTGGGAATGTGAGCTGGTGCAGCCACTCTGGAAAACAGCATGGAGGTTCCTCAAAAAGTTTAAATAGAGCCTCCCTATGACCCAGCAATCGCACTACCAGGTATTTACCCTAAAGATACAAATGTAGTGATTTGAAGGGGCACATGCACTCGAATGTTTATAGCAACAATGTCCACAATAGCTAAACTATGGAAAGAACCTAGATGTCCATCAACAGATGAATGGATAAAGAAGATGTGGTATAGATACACAATGGAATACTATGCAGCCATCAAAAAAATGAAATCTTGTCATTTGCAACGACATGGATGGAACTAGAGGGTATTATGCTTAGCGAAGTAAGTTAATCAGAGAAAGACAACAATCATATGATCTCTCTGATATGAGGAATTTGAGAGGTAGGGTGGGAGTTTGGTGGGTAGGGAAGGAAAAAATGAACAAGATGGGATCCGGAGGGAGACAAATCATAAGAGACTCTTAATCTCACAAACTGAGGGCTGCTGGGGGGTGGGGTGTAGGGAGAGGGTGGCTGGGTTATGGACATTGGGGAGGGTATGTGCTATGGTGAGTGCTGTGAAATGTGTAAGCCTGATGATTCACAGACCTGTACCCCTGGGGCAAATAATACATTATATGTTAATAAAAATAATTTTTAAAAATCCTAAAAAAAAAAAAAAAAGAAAGACTATTGTTGGTGCTGTGGCCATTCAAAGCCATTTTGGTAAACGGAGCAGGACATGCTTATTAAGGAAATAGGCATTTTATGTTGGTTCAATTAAGAAAATAAAATGAAGTACTCCAAGTATCTTCACTGATCATTCTACATGTAAGTAATTTCCTAGGGTTCTGGATGTTTATTTGGTAAGGAAGCTTACAGTACTCCGGTTTGTACATACTTAAATCCCACCTCCAGGCTTGAGTCTTTGATAACCAACTTCTTCCTTAAGATGAAATTGCTTATGAAAACACTTAAGCCATGGGACAAATATATTGACCTAAATGCTGACTGATTACAGTCTGGGTCTGCCGGCCGGCTCCTGGCATGAATCACATGAATCACATGAATCACACAGAATCTTGCTCTCTCCTTCTCAACCATGGGAAACCTCCCTTCCTACCATGACTCCTCTCTGGCTATTTCCCCAGTTCCTTTTTGTGGTACCATCTCTTAACTGGGATTATGTCTTTGTAGGATATCTAGATTTCTGTGAAACTGTATAAGGGAATCTTGCTAATATTGTCCCCACTGTTTCTAAAGGTGTCCAGTGTGATTCAAACTTCAAAGGCTGAAATTTTCTCAGATGACCTTAGCTACCTGATAATTTGAGATTTTGCTTTTCTTATCTTTCTTGTCCCAGGAGCATTTGACAACCTGCTTTATTTCATTGAGAGTTCCTAGGTCAGCCAAGATTGACCCATCCCCACGCCTCAAAACTTTTTTTTTTTTTGGCTTGGTGAATCTATTAGATTTCCAGAACAGGTAATTGCAGACTTGACCTGATTTGAACGTCCTTGGGAAGAATCTGGCCTCCTTCCCAGTTCAAATGACAGGTTACAGAAATTCATCCACTAGGAAAGCCATTCTTTGGGGTTAGAGTGGTACTTCCCCAGTGTGTTCTGCTTCTGTGCTTCAAATTCAAGGGACGGAGTGGGGGGGGGACAACAGATACATGAAGCCGTGTCTGTGAGAACGTTTACTTCAAAAGGACAAGGACCACGGGAACTCTGACAGCACTGTGACCTTGGGGAGGAGAAGAAAGCTCTGAGATTCAGTGCCAGGGAAAGTAGGGGAGGACAGATTTCTTTATCCACTAAAGAAGCCACATGGTGTCTTTCAGATGATTTAAGATCTACTCAGTGACTTCTCTTCATGCCCCGCCAGCCCCCACTCTGCAGCCTCCCAAGCCCCGCTTGCTCCTGCAGCACCGTTCTCCTGTTCGACCCCCAACTCTCCTGGACGGCCCAGGCGGTGCGGGCCTCTGCACCCTACTTCCTTCCCGCGTCTCTCCCACCGCGCAGCCCCGCGTTTCAAAGGCTCCGCGCCTCCTCCAGTCCTCCCGAGAGGTATGAAACAGAAGACTGCTCCACTGCGGGATAAAACGCTTCATAACTCACCCTCGGTTGTCACCCTCTAGATTTTCCTCCCATGCTCAAGGCTTTCGGTCACCTCTGCATAAATATTAAGACCCAGAACCCAGAACCTGAAAAACCGACCGCTGATCAGTCCCGCTCGCTTCCCCGTCGGTGAAAAGCAATCCCATTCCGGCGCGCGCGCTCTGGGTCTGCCGGCCGGCTCCTGGCCGACACACGCCCGCGCCGCTGTCCCTTCGCGGGGCCCGCGGGTTCTGTCACCTCGGGCTGCCCCCGCCTCCCTCCCCGGCCTGGGCCTCTCCCCGCCTCCTGCCCGCGGATCTCACCGCCCCGCCTCCGGCGTCGCCGCGGCCGCCATTGGTGCCCATCCGCCCCAGAAGGGCCCCCATTGGCCGGGAGGGAAGTCACTCTCCCAGCGCATTCCGCCGCCCTCAGGCTTGCGGGGAAACTTCCTTATTATTGTGACGCCGAAAACGGAGAAACCCCGAGCCGGGCCGGAGGGGCTGTCACAGTCGGAATCCCGAGCGGCGGTTCGGCTGCCGCCGAGGTACGCGGGTCGGGGGCTGGGGTTCCCTGGAAGAAGTCAGCGCGGCGCTGCATGCGCGCGACCGCCGCGTTCCGCCCGGCAGGGCTGTCAGCGCGCTGCTCCTGGAGGGACTGCCGGGGCTGCTGGGGCTGCTGCGGCTGCAGGGCGCTCCCCGCGACGACCCGGAGCCGCGCGCGCGGGGAGGTCGGGGCGCGGTGGCTGCAGCGCCTGCGGGGCGCAGGAGGCGGGCGGCGGGGCTGCGCCGGGCCGGGCGCGCTAGGTGCCCTTCGGCTTCGCGCGCGCCTCCCCGGCGTTCTCGGGGCTTGCCCTGGGACCGAAAGAGCCCCCGCGCCCAGAAAGGCCGGAAGCAGCCTTAGAAATGGGAGCGCCCCCCACCCCAACTCGGCTGCGTGCAGACCAGGAGGAATTGCGACGCAGAAAGTCAAAAAGAGGATCCTCCCCTTCCTCCTCGCCTGTCCCCATTTGAATGCCGGGGCTCCGGTGACACCCTCGCGGTGAGGGACACGGACGTTTCCCGGCGTAAAGGGAGCCGGCGAGGCCTCCGCGTTTGGGGGGAGCCCCGGCGGCCGCGAGGAGTTTGCACTGAGGACGCGGGGCTCGGAGTCCGAGCTGACAGCGCCGGCGGGGCTGCGGCGCCCGGCACCACCCACCCGGCGGAGGCCGTACCCGGCTCGCTTCGCCCGAGTCCGCCTGCGGGGCGGAGCCGGGGCGAGGGTGTGTGTGGACACGTGTGTGTGCGTGTGTGTGTGCGGACACGTAAGTGCGTGGACGGACGCGGGGGTGTCAGGAGCTGGGACGTTCGGGGGCAGGTGGCACTTGGAGTCCTGTGTAAACGTGTGGAGTGGGCAAACGGGACAATTGACAGGGACGAGCGTGTGTGACCTGAAACAGACGAGCCCGCGAGCGCGGTAGAGCAGCACCTGAGGCAACGGTGCAGTGACTCTGGGTATGCACCGCAGCCCCGGGGAATGTGTATTTGAACTTTGCTTTTGGTCTGTCACGGTTTTTGTCCGTTTTCTGATTACATTGTTCTTTAGCTTTTAAATCAGCCCCGTTAGGAAATACCTTGGATTCATAGCTAAGCGAGCCTTCCAGGATTTTGCTTGCATTCGTTACACACGGAATGTTTTAGCAAAGACGATTCGAGAGCTCTCTTCCATTTTTGTATGTCTTCTGGCTCCTTCCACAAATAGGAGGCTATTTCTAGACCCTTTCATTTGATGATCTGATAACATCAAGTGAGCTGATTTTTAACTCCAGACTGAGAAGAAAGAAAAGTGAAATAAAATGAGGATTGGCAGTCTTTTAAAATGCAGTGACTCTGGAGAGAGAGGTCTTGTTTTAGTAGGCAGATTACTGTGAAGCTCACTCTTCTTGTACTTTATTTTATCCCGGGGCCAGGGAATGCCATTATAAATCAGAAAAGGGGAGTAATATGTTTAACCTCCTTTTAAAGCAAAATAGATGAATTACACATTAATGTCTTACCACACCAAGGCTAGAAACCTTCTGGAGAAGGTATGCAGGAATCAAGGAGGAAGGCTCACAGCCTCTCTGGCAGAACTCCTCCTTCAGCATGTAAAAAAGAAACGGTCCATTAGCATACAGTTTTACTTGTTCTGTAAGTAGTTGGGTTTTTATTTTTGAAAAAAGAAACAGAGATTCTAAAATGTTCCCAATGGTGTGGGGAGTTGTTGGTTATAGCATTTCGTTCTGAGTAACTAATTTAAATTTCTTAAGATTTGCATAAGAATTAAAAAGATTTTTTAAAATGTGAGAGTTGCACTTCTCCTGGAGATACAAGATAGTTTTGCTGCAGTTTCAGAAATAAAAGTAATATTCTCCAAATTGGATGGGATTTTCTACATAAGAAGATAGAAATAAAGTGATGATAATACATTAAAATTATGGACCACTTTTTCTTTTGGGAGATTTAAGGTGCCTCTCAGACAGTCTCATCTTGTTTTGCATGAAAGAGGATGTGGTGATGACAGGAATGAAAGAGAAAGTCTTCAAAACAGTTCTGGCAAAATAAGCTATAATGTGTGTGGTACATGGAAAAAATGGAGGAACAGAGACAAAATTGAATTATTTTTCAAAATTTTCTCTTTTTAACGGAAATGGGAGATTTAAAAATAATGTAATTTTCCCTTTATATTTACTACAAATGCCAGTAATTTTCTAAGGTGCTATCTGTGTCTCAAGTTCACTTTTTTTTTTTTTAAGATTTTATTTATTTATTTGACAGAGATCACAAGTAGGCAGAGAGGTAGGTAGAGAGAGGGAGGGGGAGAAGCAGGCTCCCTGCTGAGCAGAGACCCTGATGCAGGACTCGATCCCAGGATCCTGGGATCATGACCTGAATGGAAGGCAGTGGCTTAACCCACTGAGCCATCCAGGCGCCCCTCAAGTTCACTTTTAAAGGTGACATCTTTGGAGTTGGTTAGAGATTACCTTATTTTGGTATTTAACCAAACTCCAGTTTTTAAGGTGCAGTTATTGGGGAATATTTAAGTTTGCATAAATATAAAGATGTTCTTATTTTCAGCAGCTTACTTCTCATTTTCTTTTCAATAACATGAAAGCACTTTGTAGCACTGTGCTAATGTTAATTATGATTTTTTTGAACTTGCAGGTCTTGGAAGTGAGGGAAAACTATTTTGGCTTCTAGTCTGAATGCCAAGGGTGTTACCTGTGGTGAGTTACCTAATTTCTCTGAATCCAGTTTCCTCCTCTTGTACGTGGAGATAATATCTGACTCACAGAATTGACAAGAGGATTAAACAAGATAAACTATGTAAAGGACTCAGGTTAGTATAGCTCCTAGAAAGGGACCTTAACAAATCCTTAATGACGTCCCTCTGCTGTGATGTAGTGAAGAGAACAAGGTGAGCCCAGGAAGTAGGAGACCTAGTTTCTGGTCTCTGCTTCAGCCACTCACTTCTCAGAGGACCAAAATCATTTGGCCTCGGAAGGTTTCAGCTGCCATTAAAATGAGGTTAGGAATGAAGTCTTTTGCCTAGAGGTTGGATCAAATGGACTTTGAAGGTGTTTTTAATAAGATGATCTCTTTGATAATATAACTCTGTTCTCTTTAGACATTTACTGCATTTGGAAATAGTACTTACCGGTGTCGGAGCCCTGTGTTTCTGTGTGTGAATCAGTAATTGGATTAATATTATTATAAGGGTGGATATGGAGGAAAGTCTGTCTGTCTATGAGATTGTTTCCCTTGCCTCTCCCCCATCTCTGGCTAACATAGGTTCTGTTTTCCTATAAAGATGGCCAGTGATTCAGCTAACATAAGCTCACTAACTGTAGGCAGTTTTCTTTAAACATTTATTTTCCGAAAGTGGTGAAGGGGTAGAACTTGGCTTCATTTTGTTTGTGAGATGGTATCGTGTCACGTTTAAGAGCATGGACTTTGGAGTCTGGATATGAATCCTGCCTTTGCCACTTACTAAGTTTCTATTTCAACTACTTATTTACATGTAATGTTTTGGGCACTTGACCTTGCTAAGCCTTGAGGTTACTGTAAAGGGCAAACTAAATAATCTGTGTGAAGTTTCTAGCAAGATTCAGATACATAGTAGGCTTGCAGTAATAGTAACTATTTTTCTTTATTTAGCAACTGTTTATTGAGCCCCTAACAGTGTGGCAGACACTTCTCTGAGGATTGGGAAATGAACAAAAGAGGCTCAGTCCTTCCTTCCCAGAGCTTATGTTCCTGAGTTCTAGCGTGCTGGGGGTACTGAGAACCACTACCCTGTAATGATCGTAGAATCTTCGATTGTAGAAGGCATTCTGCTTTCAGATCTGCTAAAACATGGTTAGGAGGGTGCATTTTAGAATGCAGGAAATACAGTATTATTTTTTTGTTACTGCATAGGGAATGTTTCTCTAGTATAACCTGGCGAACAAAACTGTTAACAAACTTACATTGTGGGAGTGCTGGTTTTCTCTGATCTGGGTTCAGGTCACTAGGATCCTTAGCAAGCAGCTGCTGGGCTCCTGCACTTTGCTGAGAACTGGAGACACAGAGATGAGTGAAACCTATCTCCGCCATGGAGAAGCTCCCAGCCTACGCACAGGGGGAGGAGTGGTGGATGAGATGCAGGAAGCAGCAACAGTACCTCCATAGTACTTTCCAGTTTCTTTTACTGTGAAGTAATTGTAGGCACAAGACAGTATATGTAATATATGTGCTAAGAGGCAACAATAAAAGAACAGAAGCAGAACATCAGCCATGCTATCGAAGCTCCCATCGTGCTCCTTATACTCTGTACCCTCCAACTCTCTTGGCTCCAAAATCATTACCTTGTATATTTTAGTTTTTTTTTTTTGTCTTGTTTTTGTTTTTTGCTTTTCTTCAAAGCTTTGCCACCACTAATATTTTTATCTACAAATACTTATTATACTTGTGTAACCTTTTTTCCCCCTCAACATTGCTTTCAAGGTTAGCTTCAGTGGTGGTTGTAGAGTGCATTTATTTTTGACTGCTGTGCCACAGGGTTTCCGTTTCCTGATTGATGGACATTTGGGTTGTCTTTGTTTTACCTGTTTCAAGCAGTGCTGACCTGTACATCCTTGTGCATATATCTTAAGGTACCTGGCCATGGGGTCCTTGCTTTATTGTACAATAAGGTCGCCACTAGCTATATATGACTTGGATTAAAATTAAAAGTAATTTCAGGTAATTTCAGTCCCTGAAGTGCATTAGCCACATTTCAAGTGTTTAGCGGCCGTGTGTAGCCAGTGGCTGCCTTACTGGACAGTGCAGGTGTGTAACATTTCCATCTTTGCTGAAAGTTCAGTTTGCAGTTCTCACTCATCTTTCTATCTCCAGTTCTCAGCATGGTGCAGGAGCCGCATAGGTCCTTGGTAAGTTGGACTGTGCTGGTCATATGTGTGGGAGTGAAACTGCCTTGCTGTGGGCTCTCTACATCTTCACTTCCACTGGATAATGCCAACTTGTTTTCCAAAGTGTTTATGTCAATTTACACTCCCACCGGCTGTGTGTAAGAGCCCTGGTTGCTCCATATTTTTGACTTGGCACTGTCAGACTTTTCAGTTCTTGCCAGGCTGGTCAAGTGTCTTTTGAAGGCAGCCCACAGTTTACACAGACAGCAGAGAGCTCGTTCTTCTAGTTTTATAGAGCCCAGCACCGGCTAGTGAAGAAGGTCCCACCTGTAATGGCATCATCTGGGGAGGGCTAGAAACAGTTCCTGTGCTGCCTAAAATAGAGAACCAAAGTCCAGCAGAAGTGAAGGAGAGAGAGAAAGCAGCAAGGAGCAAATTCTCATGATTGAAAACTCCTCCTGCTTTCTGTGCCATTTCTGTCTGGTAGCAACATTTTTAACAATATAGCGTGTCATCAGAATAATAAATCTCCTTTGTTACTGGAGTTAATTCTGCATTTGAATTTTGACTCCAGATTTATTTCAAGCTTGGATTTGGGGAGGGCCTGCAGAGCACTAAAGCCTTGGGCATTGCCTTTGCCTGCTGTTGAAAAAGAGCCCCCTTTTCCCCATACATCATGCAGGTAATGTCTTCTAAGCTTATTTGAAACAACGCTTATCCCTATTATAAATGAGATTAGAAGTCCTGCCCAAGTGTCATTTAGGTTTCAGTGACTTTCAGACAAGGAATAAGAATCAGTCATTGGGCTGCTGTGTGCCTGGTTTGATTCATAAGACAAAGTTTAGGAATTACAGCTTATCTTTTAGCACTCAACTTACTAGGACTAATAAAAAGAGCTTTATCTACTCCCACCCCACCCCCCACCCAGAATTTGAAAGAAAAGACATGCAAAAAACTTTCTCCTAGCAACCTGGAATCCCCTTCATCAAAGTTATGACAGATGGTGGTTTGTGCTGCTTTGCTGTAGCACGATTTGGTGGAACACAGCTAATGCTAACCACGGGGAGGATGAAAGGAGTCATACCCCCAGCCTCTTCTGGGGGCTGTCCTGTTTGCTGAGGGTCTCGGGGAGGTACAGGTACAGCAGTTGACATTTACCGCTCGCTTAGTCCTGTGTGTTGGGCATCATGCTAAGCGCTCTTCTCCCCATTTTAGAGACAGGAAACAGGAAACAGTGGCTAAATATCTTCCCCAAGGCTTCACGGCTAGCATGTGGTTAACTCAGGCTTGAACCTTAGTCCTTTTGACCCTTAAACCCTGCTGAGATTATCCTGAATCTTTTACCAAAAATAGATGAGGAGAAGGGCTGGGAAAAGTACCAGGTGTGACATAGACGGAACAGAACATCTTCCTTCCTTTTGCTTTGTGACCGGGAGATAAGGCAGGAAAAGGAGGGGCTGGGACTGCAGTGGCTGGCGTAGGTGCCCAGCCAGAGTGCAGTCCCGGATTCTTCTGCAGCACTGCTCGTAACTGTGTGTTCTGGAAGGAGGGAGAAGATTCCACTCCTCCAGGAGCAAGGGAGAGACGTGAGTGAGGAAAAATAGGTGGGAGGACCTGGGAGAGCAAAATGGCAAGTGATGAGGAACACTGCTGAAACTAGACCTTAAATTCACGGATGCCAGTCGCTACTAGATTTGCGGGTTCTTCCAGAGTGTAGTTTTAAGTGAAAGCGATATTTAACGGCTGGTCTCTGCACCGCCCTGAATTTCTCCCCTGAAAGCTAGATGATTTTAGTGCCTCCTGCTATAGTTTTGGCAGAGCTTCATGATGACCTAGATCACATTTCTAATTAGGATTTTTAATCCATTCATGGGAATACATTTTATTTGTGGTTCCTCATTTGTTACTCCTAGTAAGTAGTTGTTATTTGACTACTTGAAAATTCCATTACTGTAACTCAGGTGGGGAGGATTTTTGATGTTTTCTTGAATAACAGTTCTAGTTGTCTTTTTTGAAATAAACGGTAGTTAAATCAGGATGAGGCCATACGTCGGGCGGCTTCCTCAGGCTTGCAGCTGGCCAAAGCACCGAGAGTTCAGCTGACTCTCAAGGACCGACTCATGCCAAACAAACTTACAAGAAGCTAATACATCCAGGATGCCAAATTGATAATGAGGAGTAGAATGCCAGGAAGACTGGGACACTTGGGTCAGCTGGTCACGGTGTTCTTTCCCCATAGTGGAAGCTGCCTTGGAAACCAATCTACGTAAGACGAGTGGCTGGGTGAATTTAATGACTAACGTTATGGAGTCCGATCTACCCACCTTCACTCTTGGGCAGTGATTACGTAGCATTTCACATAGCTTGACAGGTAATGGTACCCTTTCTCTCTGCATGGTGCTGGAGACATTGGGAAGTTCTGACCCCTTGGCTGCTTCCTTATTTTCTAGGTTCCTTATTAGATGACATAATGGTCATGAGCATAGACTCTGGGCTTAAGTCCTAACTCTGCCATTGCCTAGTTGTGTGAATTAGTCAAGACCCTTCATTCTCTTTTTTTTTCTTTTTCTTTACCTTTATCCTTTTGTTTTGTTTTGTTTTTTTGGTTCCCCTTCTTTTCATTTATAAGTTAAACATGATAATAGTAGCACCTACCTCACAGAAGATGAAATAAGTTAATATCTGTGAAGCCCAGAGCAAAAGTGCCAGACTCAGAGTCAGCTCAAATTAAGTCTTACCTACTGTTATTAATAATGTAATTATTAATATTATTGGTCAGGACTTTTTAAAATTTCAAATGACAGAAATCTAAATTGAACAAATCTTTTTTTTTTTTTAATTTATTTATTTGATAGAGAGAGACACGGCTAGAGAGGGAATACAAGCAGGAGGAGTGGGAGAGGGAGAAGCAGGCTCCCCGCTGAGTGGGGAGCCTGATGCGGCCCCATCCCAGGACCCTGGGACCATGACCTTAGGTGAAGGCAGACGCCCAATGACTGAGCCACCCAGGCACCCCAATTTGAACAAATCTTAAATAAACAAAAAAGGGAGATTCCATTATCTACCGTTGATTTTTGTTGTTTGTGGTAGTTACTTTCCATAAAGCCGCTGCAAACACTGAATTCATGAGTACTGAGCTACGGCTTCTCTAGAGATATGGGGTAAGTGAGGTTCCTGCTAAGAGCCTCTGCTTAGTGGGTCCATGTATAACCTCATTTTGTGTGTGTTTTTTTGTGTATTTCTGTTTAGGCACCTAGGTTATTTATATATATTTTTTTCTTCTTTTTTTTTTTTTTTTACAAATGATCAGTTTGTATACAAGTGATCTATCTATCTATATATATATATAAACATTTACAAATTATATATATATTTACAAATGATCAATTGTAGACAATATTTCTTTATGACAAAACACTAGCCAAGAGAGTTTTTAGCATTTTTCAGATCCTTGGTAACGTGACGGTGTTTTCTTTGGCCCCTAGCCTGCCAGCAGTGCTGTCCGCCACGCATGCTGCTCATCTCATGAATCCCCAGATTCAGCTACTTTTCCATCTTCCCTGTGGCTTCCATGTGCACTGTATGTGTTACAGTAGCACTTTCCGCAGCCACTACGTGTATAGATCAGTGAATTCCTTCTTCCTTTCCTTAGATACATCCCACGCTTGATGGAGTATCATTGAACTCACAGCTGATAACAGTGTCCCTCAAGCTCGAGGGAAGCTCATCTAACCCATGTGTTTTCTCTCTGAGCTACAGCACAGCCTTCTTGGACTTAGGAACACTGGGCAGCTCCAGTGCTGTGCTTGGGGGCATTCTAAATAGCAAAATCACCAAAAAATCTATAAAAATCTGAAAAGTGTGGCACGAAATAGATAGCAGAAAGACCACATCTTTACAGTATGAGAGTTGAAACGAGAAGGTAGAGCGTCCTCTTGTTCGACTTCGGCTGGGAACGTGCGCCTGGGTGACTCAGATTTTTCTCCTCTCTGCCCCGATCTGAGAATGGCTGCAGAGATGCTTCAAGTATTGCTCGTGGATTACAAATACGTTGAGTGAGTAGGTAGATTCATGTGCATGGAGTCCACGAATAACGAAGAACAGCTGTAGCTAGGAAGAGGGAAGGGGGTGGTCTTGGTACCAGGCAAGGGGGGATCCCCCGCTAAGGAACAGTACTGGGACTCATTCTGTCTCTTGTGTTTGAAACTCTGGCTGGGAGAGTCGTAATGTCTCAAAGGCATCCTCGTGTGGCAGGGGACCAGATCTCTGTCTGTCAAATAAATAAATAAAATCTTAAAAAAAAAGATTTTATTTATTTATTTGAAACAAATAAATAAAATCTAAAAAAAAGATTTTATTTATTTATTTGAAACAGAGAGAGAGAGATCACAAGTAGGCAGAGAGGCAGGCAGGGGGCGGGGGGGCGGGGAAGCAGGCTCCCTGCTGAGCAGAGAGCCCGATGCGGGGCTCTATCCCAGGACCCTAAGACCATGACCCAGGCCAAAGGCAGAGGCCCAACCCACTGAGCCACCCAGGCACCCCTGGTTTTTTTAAAAAACATTTTATTCATTTATTTATTTGACAGAGAACACGAACAAGCAGAGGGAGCAGCAGAGAGGGAGGGAGAAGCAGGGAGAAGCTCAATCCCAGGATCCCGGGATCATGACCTGAGCCAGCAGCAGCCACTTAACTGAGTGAGCCAGCCTCATGCCCCTGGAGTGGTGTTCTTTGATTGGCTTGGCCAATCTTATCTTTGTGCAAGAGAGTAGTGAATTTTTGTTACTAGGTGAAGAGGGACTTGGGTAAGAAAAAGCAGTTGATAACACCCTTGAGGAATAATTTTTAAACCTTTGTTATTCAGAAAGATTGCATCACATTGAGTTGCAGCTTTCTTTTAGGTTAAGTGGTTTTCAGCCATGTGCCTTCCCTTTTTGATGAGTGGTGTTCCTTGTATGAATATACTACAATCTGTTTATCCAGCTTCCTGTTGATGGACATTTGGGTTTCTGCCATTTTTGTTTAGTATGAATAAAGCTGCTGTGAGCATTGTTTGTAGATCTTCTTGCAGACATACAATAATAGCTTCTTGATGTCATATTTTTAGATGCACTCTTTGTACTTAGCTGGTTAAGGGGATGGCTTAATGCTACAGCTGCCCAATCTCAGCCATTATCTCTTAATTCTGACTAGTTTCACTCTCAGAGGGCAACTTTACTTTCAACTTTGCAGGGCATCCTGAATTGTATCCTGACGACAGTTAGTCGTTCTGCAAGTAATTTTTGTGTCCTTGCCCCTGTAGGTGACTGGAAAATCTGCTTGGGTAGCAGTGCAGCCCAGTGGGTAAGACTGTGGACATTGGCATCAGGCCTAGATTCGTAGCCTGGTTCTGGCGCCTTCTAGCTGTGTGACCTTGGGCATGCTTCTCAGTCTCTCTGAGGCTTGCTTTACCTGAAAATGAAGCTAAAAATAGTACTTATGGCACACGGTTGTTGTGAGGATGAAATAATATAAAATGCTTATTAGCACAGCGAATGTTGTGTAGTAAGCTCTATGATGCTGCTTATGTAATTATTGGTAGGTGGGATAAGGTGAATTCATGAAACATTAAAAATGATGAGAGAAGTTAGTTGGGAAAATTAAATTATGAAAAGATTATGTGATTTTGCTGGTCTTTTAACATGTATATCCTACCCCTCTGCCCCAGCTTGTGTTTCATCTTATGTCCCTTTGTAATTAACTCAAAGAATAACAAGCTGAATGTCCTTTTAGTTTGAGAGTCTAGACAAGGAATAAAAATCTTGGGAAGAAACAGAACTTTGTGGTTAAGAAAGCATCTTGAGATTCAGTTTTATATTTTATTTTGAGTTTTCATACCTTTCCTGAAAGCCTTAGGAGTTCAAAGAATAAGTCAGATAACGTTACTATAGGTAGCCAAATAATATTCTCTTGTATGCAAGTGCCCCATTTTGTTGATCCATTCCTCAATTGATAGGTATTTGGGTTTATTCTTGCCTTTTGGTATTACGAGTAATGCTGCTATGAACACTTGTATACTAGTTTTTTTTTTGTTTGTTTGTTTTTTTAAGATTTATTTGAGAGAGAGCAAAAAAGAGCATGCGTGCACGTGAGCCTGAAGCAAGGGGAGTGGTGGAGAATCAAGCAGACTCCCTGCTGAGCAGGGAGCCTGACACTGGACTCAGTCTCAGGAACCTGAGATCATGACCTGAGCCAAAGTCAGACGTTTTACTGACTGAGCCACCCAGGTGCCCCTTCTGTGCAAGTTCTTGTGTGGACATATGTTTGCAATTCTCTTGGCTATACACCTAGGAGTGAAATTGCCAGATCATATGATAGCTATATATTTAGGCTTTTGACAAAGTGCCAGAATATTCTCCAAAGGACCAGCAAATTTTTTACGTTCCTCCCAGCAACCTAGAAGTCTCTGGTTTCTCCACATCCTCACCAACATTTGTTATTATCTGTCCTTTTGATTATAGCCATTCTAGTGAGTGTGAACTGGTAGAGAGCAATGAGATTTTGGTTTTGTTTGTATTGAAAGGGAAGTATAAATTTCTAAAAGGTGGGGAAACTTTGGACTGGAGTCAGCAACGATCAGCCAAAAGTTGATTGAGTAGCTGCTAAAGCAAAGAGGTCTCTTATACTGGGGTCCCTAATGAAGGGAGTTAAAATCTGGCTGAAGAGTTAAGATATAGAGAAAGCCTCCAATCAAGGCAAGACAGTAGTTGTGTCAGAGGGATGCAGGCCACCTGTGGCTGGAATGACCCCTAGAGGCTTTTAGGTAAGAAGTGAAGCTTGACTCAGAGCCACAAGGATGAATAAGAAGAAACCACAGAGAAGATAATATTTTTTTCTTCATTTTTTGTTTTTGTTTCAAGTGGTGAATTATTACTATCCAAGCTAACCTAAAGGAGTTAATTAGTTCAAAAAATTTCAAAACATGAAATAAGCAGAAAACTCAAAAGGGGCACGGTGAAATGACAAGATGAAGTTAGTAGGGTAATTTCCAGACTTATTGCCATAATGGTTTGCAAATATTGTTTTAGCGAGTCTCCTGTACTCGGAGTTTCTTATCAGCGATCTAAAAGTCACATTCGGTCTGTGTTCACTATTCATTTATACAAACAAAATTTGTTTAGAAATGTTTTTTTAAACTCCTACTGAAACACAAAAATAGCATCATTACTGTAAATATTTTCCATGATATGAATATGTATTATTTTGAGATGCAAGGTATCTGAAGAGTATTAAGAGGAGTGTTGTTTTTTTTTAAATGATTATATTTATTACTTAAAAGTGATTTTCTCTGACCTGTTTTTTTCTTTAACCTTTTTTTTACAGAACTCTCTTCTAGGCTACATGACTGCCTGAAGGATCAGAACAATGTTATGTTGGGGATATTGGTCTCTGGGCCAACCTGGGATCAGTACCAACCTGCAGGGGATTGTGGCAGAGCCACAGGTGTGTGGATTCATATCCGATAGAAGCGTCAAGGAAGTGGCCTGTGGAGGAAACCACTCCGTGTTCCTGCTGGAGGATGGGGAAGTTTACACCTGCGGTTTGAACACCAAGGGGCAGCTGGGCCACGAGAGGGAAGGAAATAAGCCAGGTGAGCATACCTAGTCCGCCTCCATGATTGGTGAGAAAGGCTGAGGAAAGGAGGAGAGCAGGTTGAAGATCACCTATGGAGTAGATTACCTGCACCTCCCTGGTGCAGGGATCCCTTACTGTTTGGAACTTTTGTGTTCAAATCAAGTCTTTTTGTGAGATATCCTTTTTTGTCTTATTAGATAACGTATGTAATATCATTGGCCAGGGGAGGGAGGTTGATGAGTTAGTTCAGAGTTAGAGAAGGATTTTCCCCAGTAATCGAATGCTACGACAGTATGATCATTTTGTGGATTTGTAACCCTCACAGTCAACATCAGAAACGTTTTCCCTGATTGCGTATTCACTTACCAGTTTTTGGCAACACACTTTTGGGTAGCATTGTGGGATGAGCACTGTGCTGGGTATGAAGAGATAGGTGAATGGGAGGTGGTGATGGTGTGGCTGTAGGAATTCCCCGTGGAAGGATGTGTGAGGTAAGTTGAAGACTATGCTGGAAGGAGCCGGGGAGCAGGACCCATTCTGCCTTCGGGGGTCAAGTAAGAGGCACAGTTGGACTTCAGCAAGTGTGTGAGTATGTATGCGTTTGGCAGGAACACCCAGTTATTGCTCACACCTGAGTGTACCCTGTGACTTTTTTTTTTTTTTAAAGGCATAGCTGTCAAGGTGCCATCCTTGTTGAGGGAATGTTGAATAGTGTGGCAAGATGGTGATGGAAGGTGAAAAGGGCTGTACATATAGGGTCTGTCCAGTGATTTCAGTTTATTTTCTTACCACTTTTTCTGTGTGAGTTTGACCTTCAGTATAGATGTAGGAAGAATTTATGAGGTACTTCTCAGTCTTGGATTTTGGAAGGGGTGGTGATGATGTTTAAATGGGTCTCCCTTTGGTGAGAAATGATAAGGAAGTGTGTTCAGGTGTGGCCATTTGTGTTTTTTACACTAATGTGGGTGTGTGTCATTTTGTTGTTACTTGTTATCTTTTTTATTCAATCCAAATCAAGTGAAGGTACAGAAGCTTCATTAAAGAACAGCCTTGATTTTTTTTTTCTAGATAATTTTACTCTTTTGTGTTTGTCTAGGAGGGTCAGTTTGGCATCAGGATGAACTAAAATTTTTTCATGTTTTTTTTCTAGATAATTTTACCCTTTCATGTTTATCTAGGAAGGTCAGTTTGGCATCAGGATGAGCTCAATTTTTTCCATGACACATTGTCTCCCTCCTTTCTCATATTTATTCCCTCCCATAGCAAGTGGCTGTGTTCCATAGTTCACCTGCCCAAATGTCAGTATTAATTTATAAATTAATAATTTAACCATTGGATAAAGGGCTGTAGGGCTTTTTTTTTTTTTAAGATTTTATTTATTTATTTGGCAGAGAGAGAGAGAGCCAGAGAGGGAACACAAGTTGGGGGAGTGGGAGAGGGAGAAGCAGGTTCCCTGCTGAGCAGGAAGCCTGATGCAGGGCTCCATCCCAGGACCCCGGGATCACGACCTGAGCTGAAGGCAGACGCTTAATGACTGAGCCACTTGGGCACCCCCGGAGGGCTAATCTTAAGCAAAATTATGAAGTATGTGAAGTATGATTTGTGGGCTCCTTCCCCATTCTTTGCCTCAAGGTTCCCTCTTTGGAGCCCTCCCTAAGACATCCCATCAGGCCTACTCACCTGGAGCAAATCTCAATGTTCTGTCAGGGCTTTATGGGCCCTGGGCTCTTAGGATTTCAAGGAAGGAGTTTGTAGCATGGGCCGTATGTTTGTACACCTTTATATGTATAATGTACCTGATACTACCGGTTTTCAAATGCTATTAGATTCTGTTATTCATTAAAATAAAAATTCGATAATGGTGCTGCCAATTCTTAATTGAATTAATAATTCCTATCCATTATGTGTTTTACCAATGAACATAAAAGAATAATATGTGGGAAAGTTTTTTGATTTCTAAAAATGGTTTTCTTTTTGGAAAAGAGTAAAAACTAAGGCCTTCTCTCCCTTCCTTCTATTAAAACTCACACGAAGTTCCTATTCTTGCTCTTTCCCCAAGTGAGAGCTGGAATCTAACCATTAATGCCTGGAGAGGGATTAATGGCAAGTCACAGTCCAACAGCTCACTTCTTCCTGTGGGAATGCGAATGTTCAGCCAGGACTTAGAGGCATTTAAGGCCCATTTTATACCAACGACCCTCGAAGGGTTTGTCCTCACCATGGCCAGCCTCGGAGGGAGGATTTTGGGGACCAGGAGGAGATCTTTCCAGGACTGCAGAGATGACGCAGTTAGGGTGGACTCTGGAGTCAGGCAAAGCTGGTGTAGGTGTTAACCGTCTCTGACTGCGTTTCTGAGCTCAGTTCCCTTTCCTGTAAAAGGAGACTGACTCCCTGTTGTAATGTAGCTCTTGACGGAGTAGATTGAAATGGTAAAGACGACTCAGCAAAGCTACCAGTGGCCTGTGAAGGCTGCCTTGCTCCCTACTCCTGTCTGTCTGCTCTGTGACTCTGCCCTCTTTGGCGGCCTCCCCCACCCCACCTTTGTCTTAGAACCTGGGGTGAGAGGATCCGACCTGGGGTGGCTGGTTAGAAAGGAAACAAAAAGCTTACAGTCCAATGATCGCAAGGACCCGTGGGAGGCACCATGGTGAATGCATCTCAGTGCACTGCGACATTGTTCCGGAGGAGCCTCCTGTCAGCTCTGTGAAGCTGGCGGTGGGTGGTCTATGGGCTCTGGGAGTGAGTGAGCAGGAGCAGTCCCTGCTCTTGCCTGCACACTGGGTCAGGCCAGTGCCTAAGCCTGTAGCCACTCCCTGTAGGCAAGGCTGAGTGATTCCAAGAGACTTGAGCTAGAAGTGCGTGGAGAAGGCTTTTGGATTCAGCCACAGAATCCAGCCCATGCTTGTAATCTAAATTTGTAATAAGCAAGGCCCTAGTGTAAATTACAGTAGATTCCAGAAACTTCTGTTGTTGGTTAAGCTTGTCTGTTAATTATAAACTCCATAGCAGCTGTGGAATAGTTCCTCTTTGAATGGAAAGATTATGTGGGTGGGCACCTCCCTCTCTTTTAACTTTTTTTCATTGGTAGGTGTGTTCTAAATTGGGCACTGTTTGGGTTTATTTTTAATGACTGGAAAAAAGAGAATGAGCTTATTTTCTCCATGTGTTTATTGAGAACTGTGACCTGGAGAGCCACTAGGCAGAGAGGGGGAAGTCAGTGACAGACCCTTTTCAGGCAGCTACTGCTGGCCCCGGCCCGCAGAAATGCTACTGCCAAGGAATCTCCATGCTGTTTGGGGAGGGAACTTGATAGAAGACCACTTTCTCAGGACACTTCTGGGGACAGTGGGTGGGTTTGTGATTTCAATTCCACACCATTGCCCAGACCAAAGGACTTTGTAGGGTTAAGGATTAAAGAGAGGGAGGGGGAAGGAAGGTTGGAAGAAGATGGGGTAGGGGACGCACTGGGATGACGGGATGAGACTCTTCTGTCAGAACATGTTCCTTGAGGGGCACCTGGGTGGCTTAGTTGTTAAGTGTCTGCCTTGGGCTCAGGTCATGATCCCAGGGTCCTAGGATCAGGCCCCACATCAAGCCCCCACATCGGGCTCCCTGCTCGGTGGGAAGCCTGCCTCTCCCTCCCTGTGTGTCTCTGTGTTGGATAAAGAAATTAAATCTTAAAAAAAAAAAAAAAAAAAACCATGCGCCTTGAGTCTGTCCTGCTGGTGGATCAGCTTGTACACACTGTCTCTAATTGGCACGGTTGCAAGGGACACAAACTCATTTTTCGAGGAGGAATCCTAGACCTGTGACACAGCAGTGGTCTAAAGTACTCCACAGTGATTTTTTTTTTTTTTTAAGATTTTTTTATTTATTTGACAGAGGGAGAGAGAGATCACAAGTAGAGCAGCAGGCAGAGAGAGAGGGGGAAGCAGGCTCCCTGCTGAGCAGAGAGCCCGATGTGGGGCTTGATCCCAGGACCCTGAGATCATGACCCGAGCCAAAGGCAGAGGCCTAACCCACTGAGCCACCCAGGCACCCCTCCACAGTGATTTTAAAGGGTTTCTTTTTTTTTCTCCTTGAGAACATGTAATAGTTACCTATTGCTTTTGCTGTTCCTGAGGCTACTGTGCTTTTCTTGTTGTCTCATTTCTCTTACTTCTTGGTACTTGTGTGACCAACTTCGTGTGTGTCTCCGTGTGTGATGGAGAGAGGGCAATTCAAGGACACAGCAAATCCTGAAACTCCTGGATATGAAGGTCTGAGATTTTCCCAGTGCGTTGGGCAGCCGGGGCTTCTAGCTTAGCTGTCTCTGTGACGCATTCATTTGTGCTTTGGCCAAAGGCAAAGAGCCCTGTGATTCCCAGAAGCATTTTCTATGGGCAGAATTTCAACGTCCCATCTAAACTCAGTGTCCCACTTAAAAAACGAAACAAAACAAAAACCAGTTGGATTATAACTGTTCTGTATGTTCTGTATGACTTTTCTCTCCTTCATTCTCCGCATCACAATTATCACAATTATTAGAGGTAAGGTGATTATCAACCTTACCTCTCCTCCCAAATCAGGGATAGTTTCAGTGATGAGGGCATTGTGAGATTATTACTAATTTCCTCATGTTTTTGCCCATGAATTCATCTCCTAATTTCTGACAATATAGAGTCACAGAATTATAGGAACACTTATGTGCCTCCCCTTCTTTTTAAATTTTTAATTTTCCCCCCTTCTTAAGAAAGCAAGCAAAATATGAGTTTTTTCCCCCAAATTATGATAGTTTTGTAAGTAAAGTGACTAAACTATAACTGAACATTAAGCACATCTTGAAGTATTTTTTGAACTAAAATAGAAACTGCTTGCCCATAGGAGAAAAATTCAAGAATTTTACCTTTGTTTACCCTGCTTCTCTTATTCCCACCCAGCCACATTCTCAGCACTGTATTCTTCAGCCAAACCCACAGGTCTCCTCTCCCCATGCATACTCAGGTTTTTCATACTGGGATTTTAGCTTCAGCTAATCCTTATGTTATTCGGGATATCTGCATTTATGTAAACCTCTTCCAACCTTTCTTTCTGTTTTGAGTAGGCAAGAACTGTGGTAGGTGCAATTATTTCATCTAACTTCACGATGTTAAATTTATCAAATTCTGCATTGACATTCTGGGAAGCCTTTTCATAGGAGACCTCAAAGGTAACCATTTATAAGCAGACTTTAACATTTCTGTGCAACCGGGTTTGATTCCTGTCTAGGATTGGTTCCTTTTATTTCCTTGCAGGTAATTTAATCCAATTCACATTCACATTTTGTATTCAACCTAAGCATTTCCATAATGCCCATTCCCCTATGTAACAGCTCTCCCGCTGTTTGATAAATGAGGTTTATAAAGCAGAATATCTCAAAAGCGTCAATTCCCAGAGCTGTGGTTGTTGCTAACCCTGGTAGAAGTAACACTTTCAACTAGCGTATCAAGTTCCTTTCGGGCATCTGAAGGACATGGTAACTCAGTCATGTTAATCAGCTTTTGGGGAAAAGCAAACTAGCTGAGCTGAAAGGAAAGGGAAGCCACCCTGTAATGACTTCCCATTACTGAAGTGCCTGTTTCTTTGGGCATGACTCAGAAACAAAAGGCAGAAGGTGCCATAGGAAATGTTCCTGTCTCAACACTGTCCTGTTAGGAACCCCATCCCTTTCTCATTAGGGGTGGCAGGTGGTCCAGGAGGCTGCGAAAACCTTTCTGATGATGATGATGATGACGATGGCGATGGGAGTAATCAAACCCTATGGGATGTGGTGACTTCCTTTTAGCTGAGTGGACAGCTTTCTAGTTCAGAGGCCTGGAACTCAGGAGCCAATGTCATTCAATAATTTTATTTTCTGGGGTAGGTCATCAAAATTTACTTTTTCCTGTCTGTACTCAGCCTAGTTTCATTTTCTTTCTTTCTCTCTTTTTTTTTTTTTTTGTCAGCCTACTTTCTTTAAAGATACCCGAAAGTTTTAGAAAATACGTACTTATTAATGAGCATATTCTTTATTTTTTAAGATTTTTAAAATTTTAATTGTTTGACAGAGCGTGAGCACACAAGCAGGGGGAGCAGAAGGTAGAGGGAGAAGCAGGCTCCTCGCTGAGCAGGGAGGCTGATGGGGGTCTCTATCCCAGGACCCTGGGATCATGACCTGAGCCCCAAGGCAGCTCCTTAACCGACTGAGTCACCCGGGCACCTCGGCATATTCTTTAATGTGAGGTGTTATTTGTGACTTTTAAAATTTGCAGTGTTACTTTTAACTAACAGTGGTTTGCATTGTGATAAAAGAGATTGAGTTCATTTGTTAATTTAGAAGTGGTTAACTATAGGTATTATAATCTCTCTTCCTCTGGATGAGCTTGACATTTTTAAGCTGATTAATCCTCATTATAGTTCTATAAAGTAGGTCAGTATTATATCATCCCAGGTATAGTAAAGGAGAACAGGAAAGGGAGTTGAGTTTCAGTTTTGCTTGGGTGCTGACAGTTTGGTTTTAGTAGTCATAGAATTTTGCTGGCTGCTTGGAAGAAAACAATAGAATTTTATTCTTAAACTGTTTCTCTTGTTTACTTTTAATCTCCCCTCATTCCTTACAAAAGAAACAAAAGGGTATAAACTGGGCTGCCAAGAAGCTTGTGTACTTGCATTTACTGGTTAAATGCCAGATATACTCAGGGTGTTTTGATTAAAGGTATAGAGAAACAATTAATTCCCTTTTTTCATCTTTAAAACCATCAGGTGACTGCCAGCCAGTTCTTTTATGCTCTTTTGACTGCCAGATATCTGGGGGAAAAACACACACGATCATTCATATCTCAGGCTGATATATTTTATTTTGCCTTGCAGTTTGCCTCTTGTTCTTCGTTCCTTTATTTCCTTGAATTACTTCTTATCATGCAGTCATTGATTCAGCTGATATTTACTGAGTGACGAGACTACTAGGTTCCTCATTTGTTGCCGTTACTGTCAGAACACACTGCATTTTATCTATCTATCTATCTATCTATTTATTTATTTATTTATTTAAGAACACACTGCATTTAGTGCAGATCCTACCCTTTGGGAGTTTACAGGCTAGGTGGGGATGTAAAATGTGTTCCTGTTGTTCCCGTAAAGATTACATGATCCCGTTCACTGTGTGTGGAGCAAATGACCAGGGTCCTAAGTGTGTCCAAATGGGAGTTGTAGTGAAGAGTCAGGTCTGAGTCAGGTCACCCACAGTGCTGCATTCACATTTCTCACGGATGCCATCTTTTACAACCACGCACATACAAAGTTCGAGTTTATCTTATGTTTGTGAGCTTGTGGGAGGAGGGAAATCTAGCCGTCAGAGAAGGGGCAGTTTTCAGAATAGTGTCATTCTCCAGGAATTTTCCATGACATTAGTGGGTAAGCCCAGCCTTTGCTTCTGAATTTTTGTGTTGCAGTAACAATTTTGTCATTTTGATGATCTCTGGTATACCTTGGTGGTCTGTGAGCTTGATGGGTCTAGGATAGGTAGAGTGTTTTTGGGAAATTTATCAGTCTGGATGCTATATGTTTATTTAGCTGGTATTTTACAGTTCTTCAGGAGCTACTGGAATCTGAGTAAATACCCTTCCATAGCATGTAATGTTGACATCTTTGGTAATTCTCCAGCAGATACACTGTCTCCTGTCCTTGTGGATTTTGTATTAGTTTTTCACTTGTTTTAAGACATGTCTTGCAATTTCTTTACAATTATTAGATGACTCATAGCAATTGAAATTGTTATTGTGAGTGATTTTAATTTGGAGTGTTAGCTAATTATGGGAGGCAGTCTAATGAGTAAGAACATGGACTCTGGGCCAGACTTTAATATTGTAATCCTGGCTTTGCCAGTCACTGGTTGTATGATTCTGGGAAAGTCGCTTAACGTCTCTGTGTCCCAGTTTTCTTAGTCATAAAACATGGATAATAATATTTACATATTAGGATTTTGTCAGGATTTAATAAGTTTATCTCAGGTGTTTGGAATAATGCCTGGCCTGAAGTTAGGACTGAGGTGCTCTCAGTAGTTGTAGTAGTTTGTGGTAACATCTTTCCCTACAATGTTTTTGATCTTATTATTCTAGCATATTAAATTAATAAATTCATTACATATATATACCTAAAAATGAGTACTTTGATTACTTTTTTAGTAATCACTATAGGATTTGATAAATGGTCTATGCATACAGGGGAGGAAGATGCTATAAACCAGGGTCATTAAGAGAACCTACACACATTATGCTAATTTTTGTATTTTGAGTTTTCAAGGGTAGTCTTTATTTCAACTTTTTGGGGTCTTTTACTTTAGGTCCCAAGAAAAATACCTTGCATATATATTGGGCACTGTGTAAAAATGGGTTATCCACATATGGACATACATACATACATACATGTTCTCTTTATGCCATGGTTAACATTGCCTCCAGCATTCTGGTCCAAAATTGCAAAGGGAAGTGAAGTGAATTAGGCCACTGTGGACATTACAGTACACTAAGGCTTACTGTGTGATGCTCCTAGAGGACTAGAAGTGGTTTGGCAACAGCTAGCCAGGTGATCTGATCTTGCCACAGTTCCGGAAAATAGGCTGCAGCCGATTTATGCTGAGCCCACCTGAATTCTGTGTGTGATTACTTTAGGCTTCTTGTTCGCTTTGATGGAGGTAGATCTTTGAGCAGGGATCCAAATGATCTGAAAGAAAGTAAGTGGTTTTCCTTTCTGTGTTCTGCGATTGCCTAAGAAGAAATCGCTTTGGAGTCTGAACCTGTCTGACCCTGGCTTTTTTTTTTTTTTTTTTTTTTTTTTTTTTTTAAATGGGTGTGTGTGTATGGCCAGGATGCTTTCAGCTGCAAGTAGCAGAATACTAAGCTACATTTCTGCAGGAGCAATGAATAAAATGTAGGCTCTCTTTATAGAAGGTTCTAGGATTGGTTAAATTAGCATAAGGACACTGTCGGGCTTGCAGGTGCCTGCCGTCTTTTTGTTCTGCCATTTTCAGTCTGTTTTCCTTCTTCCTTGGGCTTTTCCCTTCATGGTCATTAGGTGACTGCCGCAGTTCCAGGCATCACATTCTCACACAGCTGTATTCAAAGGCAGACGGGAAGGGGAGTTTTCTTTTGTGTCACCTTTCAAAAATGGGGAAAACCTTGCCTAGGAACCCCCTTGCATACACCCTCCCTTGTCTCATGGGCCTGGCCTGGGGCATGGGCCTACCATAGACCAGTCACTGGTGTGCCTGAGTTAGTGAAATAGGAACTATCAGTCTGGCATAGTCAAGTGTCATCTCCTAGGACTGGCGAGGAGCCCAGCAACCCTAAAGGTTCTAGTGCAAGGAGAAAGTGGGTGATGGCTAATGGGGAAGCAACACACAGCATCTTCCACAAGGCCAATTTCATATTGTGTGCAGTCTAGGCTCTTTGACACCTTAAAGTGGAATCATGGCATCTTCCTTTTGCTCATATTCTCATCTGTAGTTCCTTTTATGAAATCAACAGCAACACCTTAACATTGGCTCTGAACAAAATTGATGGCTGTCGGGGCGCCTGGGTGGCTCAGTGGGTTAAGCCGCTGCCTTCGGCTCATGTCGTGATCTCAGGTTTCCTGGGATCGAGTCCCGCATCGGGCTCTCTGCTCAGCAGGGAGCCTATTTCCCTCTCTCTCTCTCTCTGCCTGCCTCTCTTCCTACTTGTGATCTATCTCTGTCAAATAAATAAATAAAATCTTTAAAAAAAATTGATGGCTGTCATTATGAGGCAATGATTTGGTGGTGTTTAGTATATGACACGGAATTGGGTATTTCTTTCTTTTTTTTTTTTTTTTTTTAAAGATTTTATTTATTTCACAGAGAGAGATCACAAGCAGGCAGAGAGGCAGGCAGAGAGAGAAGGGGGAGCAGCCTCCCCGCTGAGCAGAGCGCGCAATGCGGGGCTCAATCCCAGGACCCTGGGATCATGACCTGAGCCAAAGGCAGAGGCTTAACCCACTGAGCCACCCAGGTGCCCCGGAATTGTGTATTTCTTAAGAGTGTCTTAGTTTTGTATTTAGGTGCTAAGCCCAGCATGGTGGGTACATAGGGTAGGAAATGTGTTAAATAAATACAGGTCTCATAGGTTTTACTATTTTGTTATGTTGCTGTGTTCTGTATGGATTCTGAGAGATTTCTGGGGTTAGGTCAGTAAAGATCAGAATGATCTTTATTTAAAGAAGATCACAGAATTTAAAGGATGGAGGATAAAAGAGTGACTTGAATGATCAATAGTTCCATTTATGAGGCTTCACAGAACTAACATTGGATTTAGTGTCACACAGCAGAACTTCTCTAAAGGGAGCTACAATAGACTCGGCTACTTCAGCTCAGTAAACTTTATCAGTTTAACCCATTTTTTTTTTTTAAAGATTTTTATTTATTTGTGAGAGAGAGAGAGGAAACACGCAGAGGGAGGGGCAGAGGGAGAAGCAGGCTCCCCACAGGGAGCCTGATCCCATGATGCAGGACTCCATCCCTGGACCCTGGGATCATGACCTGAGCTGAAGGGAGAAGGTTATAACCAACTGAGTCACCCAGGCGCCCCCAATTTAACCCATTTTTGGAAAGACTGCCAAGATCATGAGTGTCCTGAGAACAGTGCCTTTAGCAAGTAGTATCATCTGGGCCATGAATCAGGCATTCGTCAACCTAATTTAAAATCATGAAGTAATGCAAACACTAAAGTATACCCTTTCCCATACCTCCCAGCCCTTACCACCACACCTTACCCCAGGGGTAAGTACATTTCCAGGTGACTGTGAATATCCATTTGTTAATAGGATTGATACAAATACTTTCCAGTGACAGGGGTTTTTTTTTGTGTGTGTGTGTGTGTTTTTTTTTAAAGATTTTATTTATTTATTTGACAGACAAAGATCACAAGTAGGCAGAGAGGCAGGCAGAGAGAGAGGAGGAAGCAGGCACCCCGCCAAGCAGAAAGCCCGATGTGGGGCTCGATCCCAGGACCCTGAGATCATGACCTGAGCCGAAGGCAGAGGCCTTAACCCACTGAGCCACCCAGGTGCCCCGTTGTTTGTTTGTTTTTTTAAAAACCAGAATGTATAGGTATGAGTTTATGTATATGGAAGGGGTGGATAGATGGGAGTGGAATATTGTAGTGATGCAGAGTTATGCTCCTTGCCAATTCTCTAGCTCACTGATGTGGTTTAAGATTTTTTGGGTCTGATTTAGAGCCTGCATTTATCCCCAAGTGCTCTATCAGCAAGGGTCTGCTTTGCCAATATGTTGTTTTTTGGATGCCATCATTAGCCTGTTGTATGGAAGGTTTAATTTTCTTTCTTGTGATATTTTTCTCCGTTGATACTCTATCAGCT
The DNA here is from genome assembly GCF_002288905.1 of Enhydra lutris kenyoni. Taxonomy (NCBI): domain Eukaryota; kingdom Metazoa; phylum Chordata; class Mammalia; order Carnivora; family Mustelidae; genus Enhydra; species Enhydra lutris. Next base: position 40,281,762 of record NW_019154087.1, on the reverse strand, counting down.
ATTGAAATGAAAACATTTGCAGTGGACTCAGACTTTCAAAGGAATATGATTTACTTCATTAAAATTCGAGAGTGAGATCTTTCCATGAGGTCTAGTCACAATAGCATCTCAGCTGTCAACTATTTGGGGAGTTGTACATGTTGCTATAGGAAGAGAGTTATAAGGCTCTTTTTTTCCCCCTTAAGGTGACTACACTAACAGTGACTATATTTCTTGTGCTGTACTTTTCATCGCCGTGACTTATTCATTCTGTAACTGGAAACTTATACTGCCTACTCCCCTTCTCCCATTTTGCCCACCGTCCCCACCCCCCTTCCCTCTGGCAACCACCAGTTCTCTGTATTTATGGATCTGTTTCTGTTTTTTTGTTTTTTCTTGTTTATTCATTTGTTTTTTTAGATTCCACATATAAATGAAATCATATTTGTCTTTCTCTGAATTATTTCACTTAGTATAATACCCTCTAGGTCCATCCGTGTTGTCATAAATGGCAAGATCTCATTCTTACGGCTGAGTAATATTTTACTATATGTGTATACACCACATCTTCTTTATCCATTTATCTATCGATGGACACTGGGGTGCTTTCACATCTTGGCTATTGTAAATAATGCTACAGGACACAAAGGGGAGCATATGGCTTTTCTAATTAGTGTTCTTGCTTTCTTTGGGTAAATACCCACTAGTGAAATGAATAAAATTTTTGTTTTTAATTTTTTTGAGGTGCCTCCGTACCATTTTCCATAGTGGCTGCACCAATTTCAACCTTTTATTTTTTTTTAAAACCTCTTTTCAAAGTCATATTAATGAGAGCTTACAGAGAATTCTTAACCATTTAAAGAATCTGTTTCCCACTTGGCATGGATTTGTGTTTAATGTCCTTTATCACGCAAGAAGACTTTTTCACTGATCGGTTGAATTGGCCTAGTGCTGTATGGATAGTGCTGATCATGGTTGAATAGATTGAGCTGAAGGAGACGGCAAGTTCTCCGTTCTGCCTCTACGCAGAGGCAACGGGGCATAAAAGTCAAAGTAGCAGGGGAGTGTGGGGCTCATTATGGCCTTAGACACAACTTCCCTGGTTTCTTTTAAGGAGTCGTGGGCTGCTTGCTGATGGGCCGCTGTAGGTCTCCTCTAGCCCAGCTGAAAGTAAGAATATTGGCCACCAGGAGAAGAGAAAGGAAAGATAGGAAAAGTGGAGCTCGCAGTCATGCTGAGCTCAGCAGGAGGCACAAGTGAACCGCTCTTTTTCTTCACCTGGAGGAAAGAATGCTGAGGTAATTATGGAATGTTTTTGTTTGTTTACCGTGGGGTGGCACATGGTAGAGATGCCCCAAACCGGCTAGTCATTCGTGGGGAGTTGGAAGTTCTTGTGTGGTGTCATTATGAGTGTTAGGCCATGCTTTTCCCATCTTTCCGTTCTTTGTTCTTCATTGAAGATCATTTCTGAAGCACTGAAGCTTTGGTAATTAGTATTTCCACGTGGAGACATTAGTGGTGAACAGTATATGAATATACATTTTCTGGGTATTTTATGCTGTCCTTTTGGTCACTGCATATAATTCAGATCGACTGGATGCCTCTCTCTTTACATTCTAGCTTGTCATAAAGCATTGGCTGCCTTCTTATATCGAAGAGGACTCATCTATAGGCTTTGTAAAGCTTTCGCAAATAGCTACTTTTTATATTTCTAAACTGACATAAGGTGATTAGGAGTAGGAAGGGGTGGGCCAGGCCCCAGAGAGTAGTAAGTGATATTTCTTTTTCCCCCACTGTTCTGTCTCTCTATGTCTCTGTCTCTGTCTCTCTCTCTCTCTCACACACACACATACACACGTGCATCAGGAGCACAGGTTGAAGGTGGGGAGAGTGCCAGTACACTTCACCTGGGATTGGGCAGGACCATTGGACCCATAGAATTTCTTTCTCTTGTCATTCATTGTATAAGCTCAAGAAAAAACCAAACTCCTAGTCCATTTCTTCATTGCCCATCCTTTTGGTAAATCACTTTATGAATTAGCATTTACCAGCCTTGATTTGGATGTTTAGGGTCAGAAAAACACTATTTCAAATTTGTCCACAGTTTAAATGTGCCATTGACTTTGGCAGTGTTTCAGCTAAACAGAGCTGTCTAGAGACCTTCTTAGGACTGACCCTCAAGTGTCAGTGTTGGGAGTGGTAGTGGTATCAGGCTTCAGTGTATGTGGATGAAACCAACCAGTGAAAGCTCTGGGACAGGAAAGACTGGAGGGAGCCCAAGACTCAAATGAATTCTTCTCAGTTCTAGTTTAAGTGCCTCCTCTCTGTCCCTAGCCCTGGACTGGTTGTCATCATGACCAGACCAGAGCCACAAATCTAGAAGAAGCCGTCGGTCGTCCTTCGCTTCTGTTGTTCCTCTTCCCTTATGGAATTCTTGACTTGGAATTTTGTATGTCTCAGTCTTGTGTAATTTGCATGTTTATATTAAGGATGAGGGCACTTTACACTTTTATGCAGAATTTATTTTTGGTCAAGATTGCGTGGCTGCCCAGGTGAGTCGGACATATGATACCAGAGCATTTCAGTGGGAAAGGATAGTTTACTAAATAAGTGGTGTTGATATAGTTGGCTGTTTATCTGCAAATAGACCTAGACCCCCTAGCTCCTTCCTTAGTCAAAAGTAACTTCTAGATGTATGAAGGACGTAAATGTAAAAAGTAAAACTATGAAAATGATAGACAAAACTTAGGGGGATGTGTTTAGAATTGGGGGTTCTAAAGTGAGACAGGTGGTCCAGAAACCATAAAGGAAATGATTGGCAGATTTGCATGAAATTAAATTTTTTTTCTGTGATGTAAGGCATTCATGAACAAAACCGAAAGGTGAATCTAGACTGGGAGTAATCATGCCACAAATTGCCAGATGAAAGTTTCATATCTCAAATATAACAGAGCATCTTCAAATTGTTAAGAAAAAAATAAGCAACCCTGTCATAAAATGGACATTTTACAGAGAAGCACTTACAAATAGCCAATGAATAGATGCAGATATGTTCAGGGAAATGAAGATTAAAATGAGATACCATTTTTTTTCATCCATATGATTGGCAAGAAATTTCAGAGTAATATCCACTGCTCACCAGTATTGGAAAATGGGTGCTATCCTGTGCCAGTTGAGAGAGTGTGGGCTGCTGCAGTCTTTTTGTAAATCAGCTCGCTGTGTTTAGTAAAATTTAAAATGTTTATACCTTTTGAATAAGCAGTTCTATTTTTAAGCTTCCTTACACAAATAAAAATGCTAATCTATAGCAGAAAGAACTATTTCTAAGGATGCTTACTGTAGCAGTCTCTTAGCGGCAGAGTAATGGAAACGGCTTTCTCATACTCGAGGGAAGAGGTTGCAGAAATATAATGGACAGTCACAAGTTCAAGCTTTAGGTGCCATCTTTATACCATTGACCCACAGACCCACAAATTATTTCCAGCCTCATTTTCACCAAATTCCAGACTTGGTGTCCATTTAAGTCTCCACTTGGATGTGTAATTGGCATCTTAAATTTAACAGATCCCAAAGCCAAACCTGATTTTTCCCCTCAAGCCTGTTCCCCACCTTACTTTCTCAATTTTTGTAAATAGCAGTTCCAGTTGTCAGGTCAAAAACCTTGAAGCCATCCCTGAACCCACCTCCCTCACTTCACTATCCTGTGAGTTTCTCCCCGTGCCCTACCAACTCCCAGCACCTCCTGTTTCCCTTCCCCACTTTACTTTTCTTCACAGTGTAGGCCTATCTCATATACTGCTTTCTCTCTGTCTTGTCTCTCTCTTATATTTGTTTAAGCTTCATGAGGATCGAGGCTGTTTGTGTCTCCCAATACCTAGAATAGTGTCTGGCATCTGTAAGTGCAGCCTTCAGTAATTATTTCTTGAATAAATGAGTGATTATATTGTAGAAAGAAACAAATTGCTAATTAAGGAATATAAAATCCCTTTTTGTACAAGTGAAATCAAGCCAAATAAGTCAGAGAAAGACAAATGCTGTATAAGCTCTTATGTGTAGATCCAAAAAAAAAAAAAGAGAGAGAAAGGAAAAACTCAAGCTCAGAAGTGCAGAGATCAGATTAGTGGTTGCCAGGGGCAGGAGTGGGTGAAACAGGAGAAGGTGGTCAAAAGGTGCAAACTTCCGCTTAGAAAATAAGTTCCGAGGATGTGATATATAGCGTAATGACTTTAGCAGATAATATTGTATATTTGAAAGTTGCTAAGAGTAAGTCTTGAAAACTCTCATAACAAGAAAAAAAAATTGTAATTAAGTATGGTGATGGATGTTACCTAGACTTATTGCGGTGATCTTCCCACGGTATATATAAATATCACATCCTTATGTTGTACATACTCTAATATCGTCTGACAGTTACTCTTCAAATCAGGAAAGCTCACTGCAGCTCCCTGAAGAAGTCACGTCACAACTTTACTGGGAAAAAAATGATGTCCCTTTGATTTTTCCTTCCTGTGACTCCTCCGTGGAATTTATTTCTAGATAGGCTTATACAGCTTCAGCTGTCAGGCATTTGCTTGTTAGCTTGCAGTAATCTCCATATCTACAGGGGTGAAGCTGTGAGAAAGGAGGGTACTCCTAGAAAGACTGCCTGCACTCCTGTAGGAGACTTGCCTGATTTCCTTTGGGGGAGATGTTTATAAAATCAGCTGTAAGTACAGTTGACTCTTGAACAACCTGGGTTGGGGGTGCCGACCTTGTGCAGTCAAAAATCTGTGTATAACTTTTGCCTTCCCCAAAACTTAACTATTCATAACCTACTGTTGACTGTAAGCGTTACTAATAACATAAACCATCGATTAACGTGTGTGTTGTATAAGTATTATGTACTGTATTCTTAGAATAAAGTAGGCTAGAGAAAAGAGAATATCGTTAAGAAAATCATAAGGGAGAGAAAATACATGTATACTACCACACTGTATTGGTCAAAGAAAATCCACATGTGAGTGGGCCCATGTACTTCAAACCTATGGTATTTAGGGGTCAACTGTCTATCGTTGGTGTGGGGGACCCAAATATATTGAGTATTGATATCCTACAGGTCTTTAGTTCCCTCACCCAAATATATATTGAGTTTCTTTTCTATCTTAAAACTCTAAGTATTCCAGAATGAGAAATCACATGGTCACCTCTGTGCTAGATAATTATACTTGCATTGCAGTGACAGACTGCTGACTTAGGCTTGGACCCATCCTCTACCCTGAGACATCTTTGTTTTTAATAATAGCTTTATTGGGATATAATTCACATACCATATAATTTATCCAGTTAAGGTATACAGTTCAGTGGTTTTTAGTATATTCACAAAGTTATGCAACCATCACCACAATCAGTTCTAGAACATTTCATCACCCCAAAAGAGACCTCACCACCATTAGCAGTCATCTAACTTTTCTCCATGCTCCAGCCACTGGCCTTGGGCAACTGCTAATCTACTTTTGGCCTTCACAGATTTGCCTATTCTGGACATTTTCTATAAATGAAATCACACAGTATGTGGTCTTCTGTGACTGGCTGATTTTAATTTTAAGATTTATAGCATATATTTTAATTTCTTTTGTTGACAATATTTCATTGTATAGATATCCCACATTTAGTCTCTGTGTGGTCTATTGATGGGATTTTAGGATATTATTAATAATGCTGCTATGGACATCTGTGTACAAGTTTTTGTGTGGATATATGTTTTCATACCTGGGAGTGGAATTGTTTGGTCACAGGGTTAACTAGGTTTAACTTTGTTGAGGAATTGCTGACTACTTTTCCAAAGTGCACCATTTTACGTTCTTGTTAGCAGAGTATGAGGCTGTGAGAGACTTTTTAAAAATTGGGTCTGTCCATAAGAGTGCCTACCTCAAGAGTCCCTGGTACATAGGAAGCAGGGAATAAGTGCTAGAAATTTTAGTACTAATGATATAATGGGTGCTCCCTGTGCATAACAGGTTCAGAATCAATGCAGTGTTTTGTGTGGCAAAATGCATATAACGTAAAATTCACTATCCTAACTGTTTTTAAGTGTACAGTGCAGTGGTATTAAATGCATTTATAAATGTTATGCTACCATTACCATCATCTGTTTCTAAAATTCTCTTTCCATCTGAGAACTGAAACAGTCTCGTTCCATGTCCCTCTTCCCTCAGGCCCCTGGCAGCCACCATTCTGAGCTCTGATTTTTGAATACTTTAAACTATTTCATTTAAGTGGAATCGTACAGTGTTTGTCTTTTTGTGATTGTCTTATTTCATTTAGCCTTATTTCATTCTTATTTCATTGCCTCAAGTTTTGTCCGTGTTGTAGCATGTGTCAGAAGTTCCTTCCTTTTCAAGGCTGAGAGATATTCCATACTGTGATCTACTGCATTTCATCATCCATTCCTCTGTTAGTGGATGCTTTGATTGCTTCCATGTTTTAGGTATTGTGAATAGTACTTCTAAGAACTGGGGTATACAAATGTCTTTTTGAGACCCTGCTTTCAGATCTTTTGGGCATATGCCCGGGAGTGGAATTGCTGTATCATCTGGTAATTCTATTTTTAATCTTTCAAGGAACCCCCATCCTGTTTTCCATAGGGGCTGCACCATTTTACATTCCCATGCACAGTGCACAGGGCTTCCAGTTTCTCCCCATGCTCATCAACATTTGTTATTTTTGTTTTTCTGATAGTAGCCATCCTAATGGGTGTGAGGTGGTATCTCATTATAATTTTGATGTGTACTTCCCTAATGAGTGGCAGTGTTGAGCATCTTTTCATGTGCTCATGGGCCATTTAAGTATCTTTGGAGAAATGTGTGTTCAAGTTGTTTCTGCTTTTTGAATTGGGTTGTTTGTCTTTTTTGTTGTTAAGTCTTAGGAGTTTTCTATATATTCTGGATATTATTCTCTTTATCAGATAGGCAAGTTGAAAGATTTTCTCCCATTCTGTGGGTTGCCTTTTTATTCTGTTGAAAAGAGTCTTTTGATGCATATATATATATATTTTATTCTCATGAAGTCCAGTTCACCTTTCTGTTTTCTTTTTTTTTTTTTTTTTGCCTGTGCCTTTGGTGTCATAGCCAAGAAATCCAAATGCCAAATCCAGGGTCGTGAAGCTTTTCATTGCAGTCTTAACATTAGAATTGTTTGGACAATTAAAACACACACACACACACACACACACACACACACACACACACACACACAATATGTGTTCTTCCTAAATTTGCTGATTCAAGTGGCTAGGATGGACCCAGGTTTATGCATTCAGAGAAAAGTCTCCCTTTTTGAGTATTGACTCTAAGGAAGCTGTTCTGGGCCCTCTCAGGCTGGTTTGATTACTCATTCTTTGTCCTCATTATATGATGTACACAATTTTGTCATTGGATTTACCTCACTATAATATATAATCTTTGAGTCTGTCTCCTGTTAGAGATTTTGAGTCATGATGGGTGGATGAATGGATGGCTGGGTGGGTGGGTGAATAAATAACCAGGCATTTATCACTCAGGACACATCTTGGATGTTCCCTCTTCCAAGAATCCTCTCTGTGGTGCCTGGGTGGTTCAGTCAGTTAAGCCTCTGCCTTTGTCAGGGCATGATTCTGGGGTCCTGGAATCGAGCCCCCCATCAGGCTTCCTGCTCAGTGTGGAGCCTTCTTCTCCTTCTCCCTCCTCCTCCTCTCTTCCTGCTTATGCTCTCTTGCTCTCTCTGTCAAATAAATAAAATCTTTAAAAGAAAAAGTAGCAGCCTCTCCTCTCTCTCCCTCATGTGCAGGCTGGATTAGATGCCTGTCCCGTGGGCTGTCTTTTGCCCCCTGCATGTGGTGCTGTAACACGAGTTTGCCTGCCTTGTTTGCTCTTCAGTTAGAGGGAACTTGAGTTCAGAACCATATCTTGACAGCTTCCCAATGGTGTTGGGAAAACTGGACAGCAACATGCAGAGGAATGAAACTGGACCACTTTCTTACATCATACACAAAAATAAATTCAAAATGGATGAAAGACCTAAATGTGAGACAGGACTCCATCAAAATCCCAGAGGAGAACACAGTGGCCTCTGTGACTTTGGCTATAGCAATTCTTATTAAACACATTACTGGAGGCAAGGGAAAACAAAGCAAAAATGTATTATTGGGAGTTCATCAAGGTAAAAAGTTTCTGGCAGGAGTGCCTGGGTGGCTCATATGGTTAAGCGTCTGCCTTTGGGTCAAGTCATGATCTCATGGCCCTGTGACTAAGCCCCATGTCAGGATCCCTGCTCAGTGGGGAGTCTGTTTCTCTGTCTGCTTTTCCCTCTGCCCCTCACCCCCACCACTCATGCCGTCTCTCTCTCTCAAGTAAGTAAAATCTTAAAAAAAAAGTTTCTGCACACCGAAGGAAGCAATAAAACTAAAAGGCAGCCTTTGGGATGAGCAAAGATATTTGCAAATGATGTATCTGATAAGGGGTTAGTATCCAAAATTGGTAAAGAACTTAATAAACTCAACACCCCAAAACCACGTAATCCAGTTAAGAAATGAACAGAAGAGATGAATAGATATTTTTCCAAAGAAGACAACCAGATGGCTGAAAGACACATGAAAAGATGCTCAGCATCCCTTGGTATCAGGGACATGCAAATCAAAACCATGATGAGATACCACCTCACACCAGTCAGAATGGGTAAAATTAACAACACAGAAAACAATAGATGTTGGTTAGGATGTGAAGAAAGGGAACCCTCTTGCATTGTTGGTGGGAATACGAGCTGGTGCAGCTGCTCTGGAGAACAGTATGGAGTTTCCTCAAAAAGTTAAAAAGAGAACTACCTGCAATTGCACTACTAGGTATTTACCCAAAGGATACAAAGTACTGATTTGAAGGGATGCATGTACCCCAATGTTTATAGAAGCTGTACCAACAATAGCCAGACTATGGGGGTGCCTGGGTGGCTCAGTGGGTTAAAGCCTCTGCCTTCGGCTCAGGTCATGATCCCAGAGTCCTGGGATCGAGCCCCACATCGGGCTCTCTACTCAGCGGGGAGCCTGCTTCCTTCTCTCTCTCTCTGCCTGCCTCTCTGCCTACTTGTGATCTCTGTCAAATAAATAAATAAAATCTTAAAAAAAAAAAAAAAAACAATAGCCAGACTATGAAGAGAGCCCAAATGTCCATTGACTGATGAATGGATAAAAAATAAAGAATAAAGATGTGGTGTATATACACAATGGAGTATTATTCAGCCATCAAAAAGAATAAAATCTTGCCATTAGCAATGACCTGGGTGAAGCTAGTGTATAATGCTAAGTGAAGTAAGTCAGAGACAAATACCGTGTGACTTCACTCAGGTAGATTTATGAAACAAAACAGGTTAACATATGGGGGGGGGGAAGAGAGGGAAACAAACTATTTTTTGGGGGGAGGGCTTGATCAAAACAAATACATATGTATTTATAAATTTTTAGGTTTAAACAGATCATTAAGTAATTGGATAATTTTCTTTTTTTCCCCTTCTTTTTATTTAACATATAAGCTATTATTTGTTTCAGGAGTACAGGTCTGTAATTCATTAGTCTTAAACAACACCCACCTACCACAACACATACTGTCCCCACTGTCCATCATCCAGCCACCCCATCATCCCGCCCAACTCCTCTCCAGCCACCCTCGGTTTGTTTCCTAAGATTAAGAGTCTCTTAACCATAAAAGACTCTTAAAGATAGAGAACAAACAGAGGGTTGATGGAGGGAGGTGGGTGGGGGATAGGCTAGATGATGATGGGCATTAAAGAAGGCACTTGTTATGATGAGCACTAAGTAAGTGATGAATCACTAAATTCTGCTCCTGAAAGCAGTTTTGTACTGTGTGTGAACTAGAATTTAAATAAAAATTGGGGGGAAAACCCCATATCTTATTTGTTTTTTGATCTCTATATAGAATCATTTTTTAAAAATTTTTTAAAAAGATTTTATTTATTTGACAGACAGAGATCACAAGTAGGCAGAGAGGCAGGCAGAGAGAGAGGTAGAGGCAGGCTCCCTGCTGAGCAGAGAGCCCGATGTGGGGCTCAATCCCAGGGCCCTGGGATCATGACCTGAGCTGAAGGCAGAGGCTTAACCCACTGAGCCACCCAGGCGCCCCCTAAGTGTGTAATTTAATGGGTCTTAACAGTCATAGAGAAAAAGATGGCCACCATAATCATGATAGAGAACATTTCTTTTATCCCAAAACCTTTCTTGTGCTTCCAGTTTTTTCCCTACATCTGCTTTTTGTTGTTATAGTTTTGACTTTTCTAAGATTTTATATTAGTGGAATCATATATAATCTTTTGTGTCTGGCTTTTTAGATTAATGCTTTTGAGATTCATATATTATTGCATATGTTAGTAGTTTATAGGGTTTTTATTGCTGAACAGTATTCCACTTTATAGATCTATCACATTATCCATTTATCAGTTAATGGACATTTTTTTCCCCTAAATTTGGGCTGTTTTGAGCAAAACTGCTAAGAATATCTGAGTACGATTTTTTGGGTAGACAATGTATTTTGGTTTTTCTTGGGTAAATTCCTAGGAGCTGGTTTATATGGTAACTCTGAGAACCTGCCAGACTTCCACAGTGATAGTACTGTTTTAAGTTTGCCAGCAGTTCATTAGAGTTCTAGTTGCTCCCCATCCTCACCATCACTTGATATTGTCTATATTTTTAATTTTAGCCATTCAAATTGGTGTGCAATAGAATCTCATTGTGGTTTTAATGTGCATTTCACTAATGACTAATGATTTTGAGCAACTTTTCACATGCTTATTTTAGCACAAGAAATAATATATCTTAATAATGTACCTTATTTTTAGCAAAGTATATATTCAAGTATGTTGCCCATCAAAAAAGAAATCAAAGTGCTTATCTTAATCTCTTTTTTTGAAATAAATTTTATTTTTAAGAATCTCTACACCCAGTGTGGGGCTCAAACTCATAGTCCTGAGATCCAGAGTCATTTCCTCTTCTGACTGAGCCAGTCAGGCATTCCACTGCTTATCTTAGTCTTGAGATATGATAGTTATCTGTATATTCAGGGTATAAGATTTTTATCAAATATTTTGCAAATACCCCAATCTGTGGTTTTCCTTTTCATTTTTTTTTGACAGTGTCTTTAGAAGAGAAAAAAAAAAAAACAAACCCAAAACCGAAAGACTTCACTTTTCCAAAAAACAAAAATTTTTATTTTGATGAAATTCAATTATCAGTTTTTACTTTTAGGATTCATGTTTTTTGTGTTGTAAGAATTTTACCTAACCCAAGATTACAGTGATTTTTCTCCTAAGTTTTCTTCATCAAACATTATAGTTTAGGTCTTATTTACATCTGTCATCTTCAATTTGACATTTTGTGTGTTTGTGATATAATGGTCAAAGTTCATTTTTTGCATATGGATATCCATTTTCAGCACCATTGTTGAAAAAAAGACTTTAGCTCCCACTGAATTACCCTGACACCTTTGGAAATTAGTTGGCCAGGTGTGTACTGGTCTATCTCTAGACATTCTGTTCTGTTAATCTACTTATCTACCTTTAATCAGTACTACACTATGTCGATCACTGTAGCTCTGTAGTAAATTTTGAAAGTATGTAGTGCAGATAGTCTAAATCCTCTGACTTTGTTTTTCTTTTTCAGACTATTTTGGCTATTCTCAAAATAAGCCAGTCAGAGAAAGATAAATACCGTATGATTTCACTCATATGTGGGCTTTTTTTCAAGATTTTATTTATTTATTTGTCAGAGAGTGAGACAGAGTGAGTGAGGGAGAGAGCAGCAGCAGGGGGAGTGGCAGGCAGAGGGAGAAGCAGCCTCCCCGCCCAGCAAGGAGCCTGATGTGGGACTAGATTCCAGGAACCTGGGATCATGAGTTGAGCCGAAGGCAGATGCTCAACCAACTGAGCCGCATGGGCGTCCCTCATATGTGGAATTTAAGAAGCAAAACAGATTAACATAGAGGAAGGGAAGGAAAAATAAAACAAGACAAAAACAGAGAAGGCGGCAAACTGTAAGGGACCCTTAATTATAGGGAACAAACTGAGGGTTGCTAGAGGGGAGGTGGGTGGGTGGATGGGGTAACTGGGTGATGGACATTAAGGATGGCACATGATGGAATGAGTGCTGGGTGTTGTATGCAACTGATGAGTCACTGAACTGTAACTCTGAAACTGATAATACACTATATATTACTTAAATTGAATTTAAATAAAAAATTAAAAAAAGAATATTTTGGCTATTCTGGGTCCTTGGCTTTGCATATAAATTTGAGAATCAGCATTTCAGTTTTTATTAAAAAGACTTCTGGGATTTTCATTGGGATTACTTTGAATCACTAGACCAATTTGGGGAGATTGACTGTTTTTTTTCTTTTTAAAAGATTTTATATATTTGAGGGAGAGAGACAGAGATAGCGAGAGAGAGCACAAGCAGGGAGGAGAGGGAGAAGCAGACTCCCTGCTGAGCAGGGAGCCCGACATGGGGCTTGATCCTAGAACCCTGGGATCATGACGTGAACCACCCAGTTGCCCCTGAGATTGACATTTTAACAATATCGAATCATTTGACTCATGAACATGGTACATGCCTCCATTTTCTGGTCTTTAATTTCCTTAGCAATATATTGTACTTCCCAGTGAATAGGCTTTGTACATATTTTGTTTCTAAGTACTTCATATATTTGATTTTATTATACATGGTATTTTTAAAACAATTTAATTTTTAATTTCTTTGGTATTATATAGAAATATGGTTAATTTTCTGTAATTGATCTTGAATCACCTTGTTAAACTCTCTTAACAATTCTGGTAGCATTTTTTGTGGCTTCCTTATGAATTTCTACATAAATGATAGTGTTGTCTACGAGTCAGTTTTCTTCCTTCCATCCATCCTTCCTTCCTTTTATTTCTTCCTTCCTATGTGTTTTCTTTCATCTTTCTTCCTTATTTTACTGAGTGAACTCTAGTACAGTGATGAATAGAAGTGGTAAAAGTAGATATCCTTGCCTTGTTCCTGATCTTAGAGGGAAGGCATTCATTTTCATCATTACGTGTTTTGTTAGCAGTGGGTTTTTCTTGGATTCCTTTTATCAAGTTGTGAAAGATGCCTGATACACTTACTGATTTTTTTTTTTTAAGTCTGAGTGTTGAATTGTGTGAAATGCTATTTTGAACCTATTGAGGTGGTTATGGATTTTCATTTTTAGTCTGCTGAGTGATAAATTGTATGAATTGTTTTTGTATGTTAAATTGAACTTGCAGTGGCGCCTGGGAGGCTCAGTTGGTTAAGTGTCTTCCTTCGGCTCGGGTCATGATCCCAGTATCGAGCCCTGCATGGGGCTCCCTGCTCCGTGGGGAGCCTGCTTCTCCCTCTCCCTCTGCCTCCTTGTATTCTCTCTCTCTCTCTCTCTCTCTGTTAAATTAAAAAAAAAAAATCTTTTAAACAAATTGAATTTGCATTCCTGGGATAAATCTCACTTGATGACTTTGACATATTTTGATTTCTAAAAATTTGGCAAGGTTTGTGTGTCAGCATTCATGAGGATTATTGATTTTCTTTTCTTTTACTGTCTTTGGTTTTGTTCTATTGGTAATGCCAGCCTCATACAATGAGTTGGGACGTGTTCACTTTAGTTTTCTGGAAGAGTTTGTGTGTATTTTATATAGGCTTATTGCAGGTTATTATTTGTTCTTTAAATGGTTTCTAGAATCATGACTGAAGCCATCTGAGCCTAGAGATTTCTTTGGGGAGCATTTTTAGTTACAATTTAAATTAAAAAAGATACAGGGGTAGTCAGATTACCTATTTTGTCTTAGGTGAGTTTTCATAGCTTGTGTCTTTCAGGGAATTTGTTTACTTCACTTATATTGTCACGTTTTCATAATATTCCTGTTATTCTTTTCATGTCTGGAAGACCTGTTTTTCTGATATAGATAACTTGTGTATTGTCTCTTTGTTTCCTGATTAGACTAGGTAGAGCTTAGTCAATTTTACTGATAATTTTAAAGAGGAAGTTTTTGGATTCAATGATTTTTCTTTTTTTGTTTTCTATTTTATTGGTTTGTACTGTTAATATTTTCTTTCTTCTACTTACTTTGTGCTTAATGTACTGTTTTTTTCCAGTTTCTTAATGTAAGAATTTAAATCACTGGTTTGTCATTTAAATTCTTTTCTTGAGGCGCTTGGGTGTCTCAGTGGGTTAAGCCTCTGCCTTTGGCTCAGGTCATGATCTCAGGGTCCTGGGATTGAGCCTCACACCAGGCTCTCTGCTCTGCAAGGAGCCTGCTTCTCCCTCTCTCTCTGCCTGCTTGTGATCTCTCTCTCTCTCTGTCAAAAAATCTTTTAAAAAAATTCTTTTCTAATAAGCATTTCATGCTAAAAATTTCCTTTTAAGCTTCACTTTATTTAGTAGTATTCTACAAATTTTCACTGGATCTGTTCTTATGTAGTATTCAAAATACTTTGTAATAATTTCCCTTACGATTTCTTTTTTGACCTATGAGTTATTTAGAGTATGTAGTTTAATATACAAATACATGGATATTTTACTGACATTTTTCATTTAATGATTTCTAGTTTAATACTCTATGCTCAGAGTACGTATTTTGTATGATTCCAGGCCTCTTAAAATTATTTAGATTTGTATTATAGCCCCAAATATGGTCTATTTTGGTGAATGTTCTGTGTGCAGTTGGAAAGAATGTGTATTTTGCTGTTGATGTGTAGAGTGTTTTATAAATATCAATTAGGTCAAGTTGGCTGATAGTGTTGTTCAGTAGTCTATATACTTACTGATTTTGTGTCTGCCTGTTCTACGCAGTAGTGAGAATATAATGTTTATATCTTTAACTATCATTGTTTACTTGCTTATTCTTTTTGCTAAGTTTTGATACAGATATTTTGGAACTGTGTTATTAGGTATATACACATTGAAGATTATTAGGTTCTTGATGAATTGTTCCTTTTAATGTCATGAAATGTCAGTCTTTATCCCTGATAAAGTATTCACTGCTTTGAAGTCTACCTTACCTGATATGAATATAGTAGCTTCAGCTTTCTTTTGATTAGTGTTAGTATGATGTATTTTTCCCCATCCATTTACTTCTCATTTTTCTGTGTCTTTATGTTTGAAGTGGGTGTTTTTATTTGTATTTTTTTTAAGATTTTATTTATTTATTTGACAGACAGAGATCACAAGCAGGCAGAGAGACAGGCAGAGAGAGAGGAGGGAGCAGTCTCCCTACTGAGCAGAGAGCCCGATGCAGGGCTCAATCCCAGGCCCCTGGGATCATGACCTGAGCCGAAGGCAGTGGCTTAACCCACTGAGACACCCAGGCACCCTGGAAGTGGGTGTTTTAAAGACAGCATATAGTTGTGTCTTCACATCAGCGCAGTCTACCTTTGATTGGAGTTTTTACACAGATGTGTTTAAGAAAAAATGGACAGAAGACTGCCAATTTAAATATAAAGTAGATGGATCTCAATACAGAGATGTTTCACCTGCTGTGATAAAATTTTATCCAAATCTATGAAAATCAGTGGGATTAAGTATCTTTAGGAAGCCCCTCCAGGAGCATTTTATCTTACATTATGATTATACATTTTTACATTTATTGTTTATAAGGTAGCACACAGTCTAGAATTGGAAAAATAACCTGCAAGCTTGGAAATGGTCTCCTATTGTTAAGTCACATTAAAGGGAAAGGATTTGAATTGTTGAAAAAGAAAGTGACTAGGACAGGGAAGTGGTTAGGAGTTTAAAAAACTTTAACTTTTTTTTCATACTACGTAAGTAGTGTATGTATATTGCTCACAATTTAAATACCTATAAAAAAGCAAATAAAAAATACTCTTTAATTCTATCACCCTGAACAAAAAACAGTTATTGGTCTGAAATATATCCTTCCAGTATTTAAAACATAAATGTAATTTTTAAAAATGTAGTCATATCATATTACTTCTTTGTAACCCTTCTTTTCCATTTAATGTCTCATGAGTATTTTTATGATGATTGTTTATACTGATCTGTATCAGCCTTTTTAATGACTGCATATTTCTATTCAAATACCAATTCACTTCTAATTTTTTTCTGTTAATAGTAATGCAGTGTTCACTATTCCTTTAGGATACAGTTGTACAAATACAAAACGTTTTATTCCCATGATTTATTCATTCTATAACTGGGAGCCTGTTATTTCCCATTCCCCTTCATCCATTTCCCATCCTTCTACCCCTTGCCTCTGGCAACCACCAGTTTGTTTTCTCTGTTTATGGGTTTATCTCTGTTTTTTGGTTTTATTTTTTTTATTATTATTTTTTTAGATTCCACATGTAAGTGAAATTGTATGGTATTTGTCTTTGTCTGACTTATTTCACTTAGCATTGTGCGCTCTAGGTCCATCAGTGTTGTCGCAGATGGCAGGATGTCATTTTTGATGGCTCAGTAGTATTCCCCAGTACCTGTATACCACATCTTCTTTATCCATTCATCTGTTAGTGGATACTTGGATTGCTTCCGTAGTTGGTTCTTGGAAATAATGCTGTGGGATGTGTCTATCTTATCAGTGTTTTTGTTTTCTTTGGGTAAATACATAGTAGTAGAATGATTGGATCATACAGAATTTCTATTTTTAATTTTTTGAGGAAACTGTATACTTTTTACCATAATGGCCGCACCAGTTTACATTCCTACTGTGCACAAGTGTTCCTTTTTCTCCACATCCTCACCAATGTTGTTCTTTCTTGTCTTACTGATACTAGCTATTCTGAAGGTATAAGGTGATATCTTTTTTTTTTTTTAAGATTTTTTTTATTTATTTCACAGAGAGAGAGAAGTAGTAAGAGAGGGAACACAAGCAGGGGAAGTAGGAGAGGGAGAAGCAGTCTTCCTTGGGGCTCGATCACAGGACCCTGGGATCATGACCTGAGACAAAGGCAGACACTTAACGACTGAGCCACCCAGGCACCCCTGTAAGGTGATATCTTATTGTGGTTTTGGTTTGCATTTTCCTGATGATTGGTGATATTGAGCATTTTTTCATGTGTGTGTTTGCATCTGTAGGTCTTTTTTGGAAAAATATCTATTCAGGTCCTCTGCCCATGTTAAATCAGATTATTTATTTTTTGATACTAAGTTGTATAAGTTCTTTATATATTTTGGATATTAACCCCTTACTGGATATATCACTTGCAAATATCTTCTTCCAGTCAGTAGATTGCTTGTTGTTTCATTGATGGTTCCCTTTGCTGTGCAAAAGCTTTTTATTTTGGTGTAGTCCCAATAGTTTATTTTTTATTTTGTTTACCTTGTCTTTAGGAGACATATTTAGAAAAATGTTACTAAAGCCAATGTCAAAGAAATTATGTTTTCTACTAGGAGTTTTATGGTTTCAGGTCTTATATTCAGGTTTTTAATCCATTTTCAGTTTCTTTTTGTGTGTGGTGTAAGAAAGTGGTCTGTTTTCATTCTTTGAATATTGTCCCATTTTCCCAGCACCATTTATTGAAGAGACCGTGTTTTCCCCATTGTGTATTCTTGCCTCTTTTGATTAAATTGACCCCATATAAGCATGGGTTTATTTCTGGGTTCTCTGTTCTGTTCTGTTGACCTAAGTATCTGTTTTTTGGGCCAGTACCAAATTGTTTTGGTTACTACTACAGCTTTGTAGTATCTTGAAATTTGGGATTGTGATACCTCTAGCTTTGTTCTTCCTTCTCAAGATTCCTTTGGCTACTTGGGATCTTCTGTGGTTCCATAAAAATTCTAGTTCTGTGGAAAATGCTGTTGGTATTTTGATAGGAATTGCATCAAAACTATAGATTGCTTTATGTAGTATGGACATTTTAACAGTATTCTTCCAATTCATAAACATGGAATATATTCCCAGTTGTTTGTGTCATTTTAAATTTCTTTCATCATTATTTTATAGTTTTCAGAATATAGGTCTTTTCCTTCCTTGGTTAAATTTATTCTTAGATGTTTTATTATTTTTTGTGCAATTTTAAATGGAATTGTTTTAATTTCTCTTTTTGCTACCTTTGTTTTAGTGTATAGAAATGCAACCAATTTCTGTGTATTAATTTTATATCCCACAGCTCTCCTGAATTTATATATTACTTCAAGGGGAGTCTTTAGGGTTTTCTGTGTATTAGTATCATGTTATCTGTAAGTAGTGATAGTTTAACTTCTTATCAATTTGGATGTCTTTTATTTCTTTTTCTTGTCTGATTGCTGTGGCTAGGACTGCTAGTACTATGTTGAATAAAAGTGGCAAGAGTTGACATCCTTGTCTTGTTTCTGATCTTAGAGGAAAAGCTCTCAGTTTTTCACCATTGAGTATGTTGGCTGTGGTTTTTTCATATATGGCTTTTATTATGTTGAGGTATGTGCCCTGGAAACACAGTTTGTTGAGAGTTTTTATCATGAACAGATGTTGAATTTTGTCAAATGCATTTTCTGCATCTATTGAGATGATCATTTGATTCTTTAAAAAGATTTTATTCATTTATTTGACAGAGAGCACAAGTAGGGGGAACAGCATGCAGAGGGAGAGGGAGAAGCAGGCTCCTCACTGAGCACCGATGGGGTGCTTCATCCTAGGACCCTGAGATCATGACCTGAGCAAAGGCAGATACTTAACTGACAGAGCCACTCAAGCGGCCCAACGATCATATGATTTTTATCCCTCACTTTGTTGATGTGGTGTATCACATTGATTGATGTGTGCATATTGAAGCATCATTGTATCCCTGGAATAAATCCTACTTGATTGAGATGAATGATCCTTTTAAATATGTTGTTGAATGCAGTTTGCTAATGTTTTGTTGAGGATTTTTGCATTTGTTTTTATCAGGAATATTGTCTTATAGTTTTCTTTTGTAGTATCCATATGGCTTTGGTATCAGGGTGATGCTGGCCCCTTAGAATGAGTTTGGGAGCTTTCCTTCCCCTTTTGTTTTTTGTATAGATTGAGAATAGGTATTAATTCCTTAAATGTTTGGTGGAATTCACCTGTGAATCCATCTGTTCTTGGACTTTGGTTTTGGGGGAGTCTTTTGATTGCCAGACAGCTTTTGTTGCCAGCAGTTAGTATATTCAGATTTTCTATTTCTTCCTGGTTTGGTTTTGGAAGATTGTGTGTTTCTAGAAATTCATCTGTTCTAGGTTGTCCAATTTCTTGATACATATGTTTCATAGTAGTCTCATACAATGTTTTGTGTATCTATAATGTCTCTTTTTTTTACTGATTTTATTTAGTTGAGTCTTCTTTCTCTCTCTTTTCTTTTCTTGATGAGTTGGGAAAAAGGTATATCTTTATCTTTTTAAAGAACCACTTCTTGATTTCATTGATCTTTTCTGTTTTTTTGTTTTGTTTTTTTTGGGTCTCTATTTCCTATATTTCTGCTCTTATCTTTATTATTTTCTTCTTTCTCCTGCCCTCGGCTTTTGTTTATTCTTCTTTTTCTAGTTGCTTTAGGTGTAGTGTTACATTGTTTATTTGAGATTTTTCTTGTTTCTTGAGGTAGTCCTGCATTGCTGTATTTCCCTCTTAGAGTTGTTTTGAGAGCATCCCAAAGATTTTGGGATTTGTATCTTCATTTTCATTGTTTCCATGTATTTTTTAAAATTTTCTTGAACATATCTGCATTTATTATTTTTTTAAAGTAACAGTTTAATTGTATATGAATATAGAGAGACCAAACTTGGTTAATGGTGATGGTTTTCATTATTTTCCCTGCAGCTAATGATAGTATCAGAGGAGTTGTTATAATGAACAAATAGTATGTTAGTAGAACTTCAGCTTCATTAAGTAGCCACTTTTTAAAAAGTAAATTCTACACCCAGTGTGGGGCTCAAACTCACAACCCCATAATTGAGATTTGTATGCTTTACCATCTGAGCCAGCCAGGAACATGCTCCCCACCCTCCACTCCTCCTCATTTTTTAAAAATACTTTTTGTTGTTATTCCACTTGGATGCTTTTGATTTCTCTGTCTTCCAGGTCACTGCTCTCTTCTCTATCTACTCATCTGTGGATTCCCTTTAGTGTACTTTTCATTTCAGTTATTGTATTCTTCAGCTCTTATTCGTTCTTTTTTATATTTTTTATCTCTTTGTTGAAGTTCTCAGTGTATTCTTACATTTTCCTCTCTAGTCCAGTGAGCATCTTTATGACCATTACTTTAAACTCTTTATCAGGCATGTTGCTTATCTCCATTTTGTTCTTTGTCTAAGGTTTTTGTTTTGTTCTTTCATTTGGAGTATATTCCTCTGTCTCCTCATTTTGCTTCACTTTTGTGTTTGTTTATATGGGTTAGGCAGAACCGCTACTTCTGCCTTGAAGGAATAGCCTTGTGTATGGTCAGCCCTGTGTAGACTGTGTGTGCCTGGTGACTTTGCTTGTCTACTGAAACTGTGGGTGGCATGGGCTTGCAGTCCAAGGGCACTCTGTGCTGGGGCTGCCCTAGTGGGATGGTCAGAGCTGAATTGGGTGTGATTGTGTTGTCCTGTGTCTTTCTGTATAGAAGTTGCCCTGGCAGGACTTGCTAAAGCTGAAGTGGGTGTAAGCTAGGGGGTTCTGGGGTGCCCAGAATAGGGGGCATAGGGGGTGGGGCAACTGGAGCCAAGGTTGTGTGGGCCAAGATATTCCAGGGCACTCTATACAGGGGACATCCTGGTGGGGTGACTGGAGACAAGGTGGGGTATGGGCTATGGGCTCCTGAGTCATTCCATGCAAAGGGTGCCCTGGTAGGGCAGCTGGAACAGAGGCAGGCATGACCTGGGATTCTGGGGGTATTCCATGTGGTAGGTGTGGGGTGACCAGAGCCAAAGCTAGCCAAAGCCAGGATGTTGGAGCAGTGTGCATCCCCTGATGCACCTTAGTCATCTGAGGCCAAACTGGTGCAGGCCTGGGGTATCCTAAGGTACTTTGTGCCTGTGTTCCCTTGGTGCACTGGCTGGAGCTATAGTGAGCACTGATCAGGGGTGTCATGGTGTTGTATGCTGAGGCCACCTTAGTGGGATGGCTGGGGCTGGTGTGGGTTAGGGGCCTGGGGCTTGCTGAGGCATTAGGCTACTCAGGGTGACCGGACCTTGTTCTCATCCACGCTTTCAAGGTGGAAGAGGAATGTAAACCACGGGCTCTCCCATCCCTCAGACCTGGAGAGAGAGTTCCAGCAGTTCTCCCACCATTTGGTGCAGTTCTAGAGCTGGATCTTTTATGTCCTAGTTGGTCTTTTAAACCGAGGCTTTTTTCCTCTGCCCCATGGTAGACAAGTCTGCCCACGGTCCCTCTATTCGGGGACTATCCATCCCCACTGCAATTCACAGTGTTGGGGTGGTGGGTCCCTTTGTTACTGTTTCCTCTCTTTCTTGCTATTCTCTGTGTGGTCTATCTTCTGATGTGCTGAAGCTGTTGAGTCAGCCCTTGGTTCTTCTTCAGAAGGAATTGCTCTATAAATAGGTGTGGCTTTGGTGTGTTCTGTGGAGGAAGTGAGTTCACGGTCTTTCTACCTGGCCATCTTGAACCAGAGCCATGCCCCTCTATTAAAATCCTTTTAAAGCATCAGATTATGCCATGATTGACAGTTCTGCGTTCCTGAAAATAACTGAGTCACTGCAGCTGATCTTATTCTGACTAGTGGTAGTGCCAGTGACTCACGAACACCGTCTTCTCCCCTCCCATTGCCTGTGACAGGTCTCCATATGTTCTAGGAGCCTTAGTGTATCTGGTTTATTGCATCTGAAAGCATACATGGTAATTGGAAATTTATGGCTTTGGGAAGAAAATATTCTCAGAAGCATTCTTCATAGTGTGTAAGTGGTTTCATCATCATCGTCGTCATCGTCGTCGTTGTAGTCATTGTTTTGGCGGAGAGGGTTGTATATGAACGCTAAAGCCCAAGATAAAGTCACCTGTCTCTGAACTGAGAAATACTACTCTGAACTCTATTATACCTTATCTTTTTTTCTCATTCTTCAGTTGCAAAGATTTGGTTTAATGGTTGTTTGAACTTGGACAGTCATACATAGGATTAAGCACATAAACATTTGATATTCCTGGATAATTTAAATGGAGTATCAGCCGCTCAGAGATGCTGCCTGTCTCCAGGAATCCAGCACTTCACTGTAGAGGAAGGTTAAATGTAATTTTAGTTGGAGCATTTGTGGGAGAGCTGTGCCTTTGGGTTGTTTTTTTTTTGTTTTTTTTTGTTTTTTGTTTTTTGTTTTAATTTAGCCAAGTTGTGGACTTTTCCTGATTAACTAAAATATAAAACAAAACAAAACAAAAAGGCCCACATGTACAGAAAAAAAAATGTTATTTTAAAATTCTGGCTCTGGGTTTCCAGTTTCAGGAAGGATGGGGTAAGCATACTCTTTTCTCTCTCTCCTGCTGAAAGCAATTGTGAAACCTGGACAGAAGGCATGGAGTAGCTATTTGAGGGCTCTAAAGAGCAAATGATGGTGGGGGGATTGGGAAAGAAGGCGAGAATTCAAAGTACCACTGGATTGCCATGTAGTTTCCCATGTCCCCCCTCCGGTCCTCCTGCCATTTGGCCCAGAGGCAGGCACAGCTGTGGAAGTTCAGTATATAGGCTAGAGAGCAGCAAAGGAGCCCCAGGAAACGTGAACATGTTGGGCTGATTTCACAGATTTCAGGGAAGGAGGACCTTGGGAAAGCAACTGCATATAGTCATCTGTGAACTGCTGGGCTCATCCCTGAGCTGTTTATGTGTGGATCTTATCCTACTTAGCATATAAATGACACTAAGAACCGAACTAACACACAGACCACCACTCACATTCCAGACTGGCCTCTTTGTGGTGCACGCAGGGCACAAATGTGAATGGCAGTGCAGAAGCTTTGAAAACTACAACACAGCTGTCAACATTCTCCAGAAGATTTAAATAAGAGCTAGAGTCTTCTAATACTCAAAATGTTTATGGTACTATCCCAAATCACTCAGCATATGAAACCCAGGAAAGGGGCACCTGAGTGGCTCAGTTGGTTAAGCATCTGCCATCAGCTCAGGTCATGATCTCAGGGTTCTGGGATTGAGCCCCATGACGGACTCCCTGCTTAGCAGGAGCCTGCTTCTCCCTCTGCCTTTGCCTCCCCCCCCCCATTCCTGTGCTGGCATGTAGGTCAAAAATCCAAATATATCAATGTTTTTATTAAATATAGTCTAAACAAAACAATCAAAATACAGATCTTATATTAGATTTTTAAAAAATACCCAATCGTATGCTATATATAAGAACTTGACTTCAAAAATAATAATCTAGGAAGCTTAAAATACTCCTGGGCATTTATTTCAGAGAAATGAAAACTTATTCTCACACAGTAACCTGTACAGAAATGTTTATCGCCTCTCTGTAATTTTGCTAACTATGCTTTGTGGTACATCCATAATACAGTGGAGTATTACTCCCTAATAAAAAGGAACACACTATATTATAGGTTTATAAAAAATAAAATTTAAAAAAAATAAAATAAAATAAAAAGGAACACACTATAAGATACGTGCCACAGCCTGGATGAGTCTTCCAGGCATTACATTGAGTGAAAGAATCCAGTCTTGAAAGGTTAGAAACTATAGGATTCCATTATGTGGCAGTATTGAAAATACAAAATTATAGCACTAGAAAACAGATTCGTGGTTGCCAGGAGTTAAGGATGAGGAGAGTGTGTGACCAAGGGATTTTTTTTTTGAGTGATAGAACTGTTCCATATCTTCTTTGTGACATATGTCTAAAATCATAGACTTGTACATAATAAAAGATCAGTTTTACTGTACGATGAATAAAAAAATTTGTTTTTGAAAAACTGACTCTGGTTTGAGTGTCTTGGCTCAGAAACAGGACATAATTCCTGTTGTGGAGAGATCTCTTTTATTGGGGGGCTAGGAAATCACTTTAAAGTGTGAGCTGTATTACGGAGTTGAGATTTCACTGAGCATAGCCCAGATTCCCCCTCTCCCAAATGTTTAGATGAGAATAATTACAAAAGTAGTTAGAATATGGCTTAGGACAAAACAGAGAAGCAAACAATGGAGAGAGAGCCTAGTCATGTTACGGGAAGACAGGGGACTCCAGGAGGAGAATCTAGGAAATTCTTTTTTGGGGATCTGCAGGAGAATTTGGATTATGTTTTATTTTGAGTGGTTTGCTGAGCTAGTGTTTATTTCCCTCATCCCAGAGCTTCAGTGAAAGTCAGTTGCACCCCTCAGAATGGGTTGGTAGTGCTGGGGGACACTATCAGGGGATAGCAAATGTAGCAGAAGAGGCAGGATGTGCACTAGGGCGAGTTCAGTGGGAAACAGGAACGGGGGTTGGGTGAATGTGAGGACTCAGAATCCATAGGATGGCAGGGCAAAGCACAAAATTTCTCACAGGATGGCCCTGCTTTTGTTTTCTATTCTTAAAAGTGCAATCTTTGGGTAAACAGTTTGGGGAAACTCAGAAAAGAGACATTTGAGTAATGAGAGTTTAATCCCTTTAGCCATACCAACTGCTGACATTTAATTTATTATTGTTTTATTAGTTAAAAATTTAGGAGCAAATATTGAGCACTAATTTTGCATATTCTCTTTGCTTTCCGTCCAAACTGCAAACTACTGACTATATTTCTCATCTGAACAATGAGGAGAAAGAGTTCATTTCCCATTTTTCCTATGTAGGCTAATCACTTCACTGTTAACTTTTACCAGTTTCATAACTGTCTAATATTTTTCCGTGACAGAATATAATACAGCCTAGTGGGTACAATGGGTTCTGAAGTCAGAAGGACCTGAGATCCAGTTCTAGTTCCTCCACTCATTAGTTGTGAATCTTGGCCAAAGTACATATGTCTTCTGAGATGGGGCTAATTACAACCCTGCCTCACAGGGTTGTTGCAGGATTAAGTGTTGGCACCATGCATATACCCTCTAGGCTCATACCATCCTTCTCTCTTACCATCCTTCGACGGTTCAATGCCCAATTCACTGTTAACCCGAAAATACATTAAAAATTCGGTGGGTTCAGAAGTCAAGTAGAAATCATCATAATAATGTAAGTCCACCTGAACTGCTGACTTGCTCTAAGCAGCACCCTGCATTTGCCTCCCGTCTGCCCGATTATCTTGGCGCATTCCGAGTTGAGAACATTGCTAAAGACTGTTAAAGACTTGAAAGGGTTGCTATGAGAGGATCAGAGAGAAAATATACTTTTATCCTCAAAAAATGCCAAATATTTCTTCAGTGTGTTTAATTATTTTAATGTGTGGGTTGAGATTCTGTCATGATCTGCAAAATATAGCATAGAGTCTTGACAGAATGAACCAGAGAGACTGCGTGTGAAAATGTGCACTGTAGTCTGAGCGTGCCCCCCCACTGGAGCAGGGGGGTGTTTAGGGAGAGTCGTCGATGAAGCATTCATTCCCACATTGGCCTGACCTAGGGAGTGGGTTCTACAAGAGGGATTATGATTTCACTGTAACAGATCCCCAGTCTGAATCTGATGAGCTTAATTTTCTGGCTAGAAGAAGTAAAACAAGTTCCACTGGTGCAGTCACTGGTTTGATTCTTCACGCATCTTTCCCTGATGGAATGTTGCCTTTGGGGCCGCAGGTCTTGTGGCAGCAGCGGCTTGATGTCTGTTTGGATGGCTAATACGTGGTGGGGTGGGAATTGGTTTGTCTTAGGTTTGACCAGATTGGGAGTAAATGGTACTTGGAAAGTAGACATGCCCTTTTTGAGGCTGTTCAGCTGTGGTAAACAAGATCAAAAGGGATGGTATTGACAGGTTTTGAGGCAAGAAAATGGTGGCAGATCAGGGAGAGTGTCCTGCCAGACAGTGGAGAAACTTACTAGTGTCATGTGAGGCTGAATGTTAACATCCAGGCAGGAAAGGCTAATGGTTGGCATGGGAAGTCAGGTATTAGGGGACAGGCCTCAGTCATGGCTGACGTGTCAGGCCAGGTACCCAGGCCCAGGAGGCTGTAAAAGCTGCCCAAATCCTGGAACTGTGGTACAAGGTGGATATTTGATCAGAGAAGTAGAGTCTGAATCACCCGAGGTATTTTGGTAGGAGTTTCTTACCTTATTCCAAAATAAAGACAGGACTGTTTCTAGTGCGGGAGGCAAAGCTGAGTTGGGTTGTAGGGCTCAGTAGTGAGTAGAGGTTAAAGAAGTAGGGCAATGGGAACTATAGGAATTAGAACATCTTTAGATTTCTCTGACATGAGCATATTTTCAGTTACTTAATTAAAAAAAATTTTTTTGTTTCCAAGTAATAAATTTATACCAGCTATCTTAGGTCAAACAAAAGCTCACTGCCTCACCTGCAGTCTCAGTAGCAGAGACCATTTCTGTCAACAATTTTAGCTCTTTCTTTTAATATTTACCTTTTCTAAATGACATGCTTATAATGCTGTTTATTGATTTTTTTTTAGTATTGGACGTAGTGTAGAGACGCTGGGGAAGTTTAGCATTCCTTTATATTCTCCACCTACTCATTCCTCTTTCTCACCCCTAGATACTCATCCTTTCCCCAATAATTGATTGCTTAAATCAATTGACAATTAAATTTTTGATTATGCAAATTATATTTATTTCGTTATTTTGGTTCTGTGTTCAATGATTGCCTTTATTTCCTATAAAACATCTTATGTGTTTTCTGGAGCTAATTATCTTTTTTTTTTTTCTTTTGCATTGTAACCTCTGTATTTTCTGACAGAATTGTAAAAGTTGTAACAATATAAAACTCATCGGATTGTATTTCACTTTTCACCTTGGAGACATTCCTTCAACTTTGCCTCATGGGCTTCCTACATATAGCTGTTTTGGAAATGTTCTTCACCTCTTCTTATGTAAGATTTCTGTTTCTTGGATTCTGAATCTTCCTTTGTTTAGGAGGCATTATCTTATGGTAACTTTCTGAGAGAGGCAGCTTTGGAGGTAAAATATTTTGAGAGCTTTACATGCCTGAAAATGATTCCTTTTCCCCTCTCTCCTCACATTTGATTCATGGTTAGTTAGGTATAGAATTCTCTGTTGGAAGTCATTTTCCTTCAGAACTGTGAAGGCATTGCTCCATTATCTTCTAGTTTTCAGTATTGCTTCTGAGAAATCTAATGCCATTCTGATCCCTGTTCTGTTGTGTATAAACTGTTTTCCTTTCTAGAAGCTTTTGTCTTTTTTGGTGTTCTAGAATTTCAAGATGAAGTCCTCTGAAGTAGGTCTTTCATCAGTCATTATCCCGAGTCCTTCATAGGTCCTATCAATGTGAAATTTAAGTTCTACTGAGAACTTTTCTTGTGTTTCTTCTTTGAAATGTTTTACCTTGTGTTTTCCCCATTTTCTTTATGGAGTTCTTATTTTTCCATTATGGGACCTTTTGAAATAAACCCCATTTTGCTCTTTGTCTTTTTGTTCTATTTCTTGGAAAATTTCTTCAATTCTTTTTTTTTTTAATTTAAATTTTAGTTAGTTAACATACAGTGCAATATTGGTTTCTGGAGTAGAAGTAGTGATTCATCACTTACATACAACACCCAGGGCTCATCACAACAAGTGCCCTCTTTAATATCCATTCCCCACCCACCTCCCTCCATCAACCCTCAGTTCTCTCGTTAAGTCTCTTACGGTTTGTTTCCCCTTCTCCTTTTCTCCCCCTTCCCATATCTTCATCCGTTTTCTTTCTTAAATTCCACATATGAGTGAGATGACATGGTATTTGTCTTTCTCCGACTGACTGACTTCACTTAGGATTATACACTCTAGTTTTACCCATATCATTGCAAATGGCAAGATTTCATTTTTTTGAAGGCTGAGTAATACTCCATTGTATGTGTATACCACTTATTCTTTATCCATTTATCAGTTGATGGCCATCTCTCCGAAGTTTGGGTATTGTTGATAATGCTGCTGTAAACATCAGGGTGCATGTAACCCTTCGAATCTATATTTTTGTATCCTTTGGGTAAATACCTAGTAGTGCAATTGCTGGATAATAGGGTAGCTCTCTTTTTAACTTTTTGAGGAAACTCCATACTGTTTTCCAGAGTTGGCTGCACCAGTTTCCATTCCCACCAACAGTGTAATAGGGTTTCCCTTTCTCAGCATTTTCACCAACACCTGTTGTTTCTTGTGTTGTTAATTTTAGCCATTCTGACAGGTGGGAGGTGTTATCTCATCGTGGTTTTGATTTGTATTTCCCTGATGATGAGTGATGTTGAGCATCTTTTCATGTGTCTCTTAGCCATCTGGTTGTCTTCTCTACCTATTCACGTCTTCTGTCCATTTCTTAACTGGATTATTTGGTTTTGGGATGTTGAGTTTGATAAGTCATTTAAAGATTTTGGATACTAACCCCTTGTCAGTATGTCCTTTACAAATATCTTCTCCCATTCTATAGGTTGCCTTTTAGTTTTGTTGATTGTTTCCTTCATTGTGCAGATGTTTGTTTGTTTGTTTGTTTGTTTTTTTAAGATTTTATTTATTTATTTGTCAGAGAGAGAGATCACAAATAGGCAGAGAGGCAGGCAGAGAGAGAGGGGGAAACAGGCTCCCTGCCGAGCAGAGAGCCTGATACAGGGCTCCATCTCAGAACCCTGAGATCATGACCTGAGCAGAGGTTTAACCCACTGAACCCTGAGATCATGACCTAAGCAGAGGCTTAACCCACTGAGCCACCCAGGCTCCCCGTGCAGACAGTTTTTATTTTGATTAAGTCCTAATAGTTCATTTATGCTTTTGTTTCCCTTGCCCTTAGAGACATGTCTAGTAAGAAGTTGCTCTGGCCAAGGTCAAAGTGATTGCTGCCTGTGTTCTCCTCTAAGATTTTGATGGTTTCCAGTCTCACATTTATGTCTTTCTTCCATTTTGAATTTATTTTTGTGTGTGGTGTAAGGAAATGGTCCAGTTTCATTCTTTTGCATGTTGCTGTCCAGTTTTCCCAAGACCATTCGTTGAAGAGACTGCCTTTTTCTATTGGATATGCTTTCCTGTTTTGTTGAAGATTCGTTGACCATATAGTTGTGGGAATTTCTTAAATTCTTATTTCCCATTCTGCTTTTGAAGGGTTTTTGTCTTTAATTTATGCTGCCATATTTTCATTTCCTAAGGCGATTTTTGTTCCTCAAATGTTTGAATGGTCCTTATCTTCTATTTCTTTAACAACTTAAATTTTTTTTCTGCTCCCAGCATGATCCTTATCTTCTGAGTTCATTTTCTGTTTTTTTTTTTCTTTTTCTTTCATGTTAACATTTTCCTCATATGTAATTATCCTTGCCAAAGCTTTATGTTTAAGAGTGTGGTTCTAAAACGTGAGTGGAGCTGTGTGAGGGCAAAGCTTGTTAACTCAGAGGAAGCTGGACATTTCCTTGGAGGACCCACAGATGTCAGTATCTGTGGATCTTCTCTTTTGGGCCTTTTTTCTTAGAGAAATCCTCTGTTTTCTCTGCTCGGTATGTATGAGGCTGTGTTCTGGAATGTTGGGGAAAAAGGTATTTTCTGGATTAGGGAGGGAAGGCTCTGGGAAACGAGTCTTATTGTTCCCAGGTAGAATTTCACTCAGTCCCACTACTTTAAGTAATATGCCTCATTCTCACTCACCTCCAGGCCTCTCTGGTTCAGTATCTCCAGATAGTAAACCTTCAGGCTTCTCTCTGAAGAGAAACCAGTCCCATGGCAGAACATCTGAGATGTATGTGCTGCTACAGGCATATATGCTACCCAGTGAAGCAGGGATCTGAACTGATAACTTGTAGAAATGTATGAAATTTATCATCTCTATAAATACTCAGATTTAGTGCTTCTTTTTGAAAAACAAAACTGCCTAGAAGGATAATGCTGTGTAAGAAAATCTTGTGTGATTCCTGTTTCTAGGCTCTACATCTTCCTCCTTGGTTTGGTCTCTTTCAGAGCAAATTGGAGCTTTGGCAGATCAGCACATTGTCCATGTGGCATGTGGCGAGTCTCACAGTCTGGCCCTCAGTGACCGGGGCCAGCTGTTTTCTTGGGGCGCAGGGAGTGACGGTCAACTAGGACTCATGACAACTGAAGACTCGGTGGCAGTGCCCAGGTAAGAAGGTCACAGACGGGAATCTGAGTTTTCAGAAGTCAGTTTTATAAATACTCTTTCCTGCTGTTGCTTTGTGAGTCTCTGCTTTGGTTCTGCTTTCTTTCTTTAATTGCTGTTTTTTTGTTGTTGTTATTGTTTTTTTGGTGCCACTCCTGTGCCTTATACTTTATAGCACTTGTTACAAAACTGTAAATATTTATAGAAGTGTCTGTCTCCAGTTAAAAAAAATGTGAGTTGTTCAGGAATTGTACTTTATTTATTCCAGTAACCTAGTTGTTAGCATCGTGTTTGGAATTCAATAAATGTTTGAATAAAAAAAGCATCTTTTCTCCTGCTGCACTTACTAACCTTTAACTTAAAATTATAGAACTAAATCAGTCACTCAATTAAGGACTCTAAACTCAGATCAAAAGGTTGACCCGTTTTCTAATATTAGCCTTCATGAGCATTATGAACAGCTAAAATACCAAATGTACAAAAAAAATTTTTTTTACACAAAAATACTAATACAGTGTTGTTGTTTTTTTTAAAGATTTTATTTATTTATTTGACAGAGATCACAAGTAGGTAGAGAGGCAGGCAGAGAGAGAGAGGGGGAAGCAGGTTCCCTACTGAGCAGAGAGCCTGATGCTGGGGCTTGATCCCAGGACCCTGAGACCATGACCTGAGCTGAAGGCCGGGGCTTAACCCACTGAGCCACCCAGGTGCCCCTAATACAGTGGTTTTAAGACTTAAATATTTACTTTATTTCCAGATCTTAGATGATTTAATAAAGTATCCAACAGATGCTTCACCACTAAGTAAATATTCGAAATACTGAAGTTACTTCCAGATGCTCTCCTTAGGGGGTGGACTCTCAGTTTGTGGAGGGTTCTTAGTGATCAGAGAGGCAACTTGCTTATTTCCATCACTTTATTCCTGTTCTTTTATATGACAAACATAGAGCACACCCCTACTGTCATACTTGCACATTCTCTGTAACTGTTTATTTAATGACTATTTGTCATACAAAGCTGGGAACTTTTGATGATGAGACCTGGATTATGCATTTTTGCATCACCATTGTCAAGGGTGTCCAGCACATTTATTATTTGTTATAAGGCTGTGTAATAAGTGGCCTCTCCACCCCAGCCCGATTATTGTCCCCTTTAAAGGACAAAATACTCTTCTTCCTCTTCCTTTTCTGCCCTTCTTAGATTTTTGTCACTTTAATCAAAAGCTGTTTTAAGGAAAAGAGGAACATGGAGGTAAGCGTGATTTGATTCATTTCCTGACTTAGAACAGGTAATATCTTGGATTCATTTTTCCAAAAATTAGTTGAATTTTGGTGAAGAGAGAGAGAGTGGCAATAAGAAAAAAAAGGGCACTATATATATTTTAATGAAATTATGTAAATATTAAGGAAAAGATTTATAATGTAAATGACAAAAATATTTCACTTGTTGATGACCAGAGATTTAAAGATTTTTAACGACATTTCATTTCTAAAAACGAAGTAACCTGTGTTATAGTAGCAGTTTAATTTTCAATAGCCATGTCTAAATTATGGATGACTTCTGAGGCTTTGGTCTGTGTATAATTTTATGTTGTAACTTAATTGAAATAAATTTCTTAATTCATACTCTAGTCTTGTAGAAAGTAACATAACTTTGAAGTCAAACTGCCCTCACACTCTAATACTGGTACTATTATTAATTAGGTGAGTGACCTCGGGCAAGTTCTTTAACTTATCTAAGCCTTGATTTCTTCAGTTGAAAGTGGAGTGTTGTATCATGTACCTTATGAAGTTACTGAGAGGAGAGAATGACATGCATAGGTAAAACACATCCCATGCTTGCACTCTTTACATATCCCTCCTCTCTACCTCAAGGCTTCAATTTCCCTATTGTTTCTTGGTCTTTAGAGCTGCTTCCTTTTTGTAACCAATTATGACGTTTGTGACAAGGCTAGCAGTCAACCCATAAAGGGAGAATTGTGGGGAATTTGAGTGAAAACTGGCCAGGAGAAAAAGGGCTGTTACTGCATGAAATTTCTGAAACATAGGTCCCCTAGGCAGTAGTGCATTTTCCAGTTTTAAAAAGGAGTTGGGTTCTACAGACTATTGATACCTGTATAACTTGGATGAATGTCCAGGGAATTATCCTGAGAGGCAAAAAAACCAATCCCAAAAGGTCACCTACTATATGATTTTATTTATATAACATTTTTGAAATGACAGAATTTAAGAAATGGTGGGTGAATTAGTAGTTGTCAGAGGCTAAGGATAGGGGAGGGGAGTAGTGGTTATAAGAGTTTAGCAGGAGGAATCCTTACGGTGTTCAGCTGCTCAGTACCTTGACTGTTGTGGTGGATACATGAACCTACACAGATGGTAAAATTAATACACAGAATTGAGTACGAATAAAACTGCAGAAGTGTGGATAAGATTTGTAGATTGTATTAATGTTAGTGTCCTGGTTATGATCTTATTATTCTAGTCTCAGAAAATGTCACCCCTGGGGAAAACCGGGCAAAGTGTAAAAGGGCGCTCTCTGTATTATTTCCTACGACTGCATGTGAGTCAATAAAAAATAGTTGGGTTCTATTAGATACTAAATTTATATGTGAGTTCTGTTTCATAAGCTTTTTGTATGTGAGAAAAGAAAACAGTAACAAAAGTAATACCTGCTTGTCAGTCGAAATAATCTGCTCTCCCACTGGCCTCTGTCTTCTAAGATGCCCCTCTCCCGAGAGGACGGCCCTCTGGCTCCTCTGTTCCCACAACATAGACTTAATGAAGAGGATGGTGGCAACTTGCAGGCTGTTACATTAGAGAGCAGGAGATATTCCCAGGTGCCCAAATCTGTGGGCCAGCACTGAGCACCGTTACATGGACTTTTTCCATTTGTTTTTTACCACAATCCTATGAAACAAGTGCTGTTCTTGTCCGTGTCTTTCACATGAGCAAGCAGAAGAGCAGGATTTGAAAAGGAGTCTACGATCTTCCTCTTACCATCCTAGGGAATTTGAGTTTGGTCCTTATTTTTTAAAAATTGTGATAAAAAAAATTGTGGTAAAATACACATCACATGGGATTTTGCATCTTACCCATTTTTAAATGCATAGTTCAGTAGTGTTAAGTCTACTTATGTAGTTGTGTAAACAATCTCCAGAAATTGCAAAAATTTATCTTGCAAAAATTAGTCGGTACCCCTTAAATAACAGCTCTCCACTTCTCTCCCAGCCACTGGCAAGCAGCATCAGACTTGATGTGTATGAATCTGACTACTCTGGGTATCTTTCATAAGTGCATTCATAAAGTATTTGCCCTTTTTTTTTTAGGATTTTATTTATTTATTTGGCAGACAGAGATCACAAGTAGGCAGAGAGGCAGGCAGAGAGAGAGGAAGGGAAGCAGGCTCCCTGCTGAGCAGAGAGCCTGATGCGGGGCTCAATTCCGGGACCCCG
Organism: Enhydra lutris kenyoni; assembly: GCF_002288905.1. Taxonomy (NCBI): domain Eukaryota; kingdom Metazoa; phylum Chordata; class Mammalia; order Carnivora; family Mustelidae; genus Enhydra; species Enhydra lutris. The sequence continues at coordinate 40,248,235 of NW_019154087.1, read as the reverse complement.
AGATCATGACTTGAGCAGAAGGCAGAGGCTTTAACCCACTGAGCCACCCAGGCGCCCAGTATTTGCCTTTTTGTTACTGGGTTATATCACCTAGCATAATGTTCTTGAGTTTCACCTATACTGCAGCATATGCAGAATTTCCATTCTTTTGAAGGTTGATTTAACATTCCCTTGTATGAATACAGCACATTTTGTTTTTCCATTCATTTGTTGATGGACACTTTAGTTGCTTCTACCTTTTGGGCACTGTGAATAATTCTATTCTGAACATGGGTGTACAGATATCTCTTTGGGACCCTGCTTTCAGTTCTTTTAGATGTATTCATGGAAGTGGGATTGCTGGATCATTGCATTGCCCTCATTTTGAAAACCATATAGACAGCAGCCACATTCCCAGGGATCTCTCTTCTATAGCTTATTCCACTTTTCCCTTGACTGGAGATGACAAGGTTGGAATTAACAAGAGTGTGGTAATGGGATTAAGTGCAGATGTGTTTTTTTGTCTTGTTTTGTTTTTTTGTTTTTTTGTTTGTTTTGTTTGTTTTGTTTGTTTGTAACTGCCCAAGAAGTAGGAAGTTAGTGGAAGATCTAATAGAATTATATCTTGTAAGATTATGCATTTAATTTTAAAAAGTCTTTTAGGAAAGGTGTTATTTATTACCACTGTTGGGAATATTTCTCGTCACTGTTTGGGAATGCCTTCTTAAGAAGAAAGCCTTTTCTGTTTTAGGTTAATACAGAAGCTGAACCAGCAGATGATATTACAAGTTTCCTGTGGCAACTGGCATTGCTTGGCTCTTGCAGCTGGTAATATAACATTGAAATACATGCTAATGTTATGTTAATTTGGGAACCATTTCTCTTTGCATTTGTGTGTGATGTTATCTAACTGGACCCCTTTAACACACTGGTCCTGTTGGACAGTGGTGTTTCTCAGATAGCCTTTGTGCAGCTCATACCTTTTTTGGGGTGTGGACAGTGAAGGAGGTGGTCATCATTGCTCTCTCAGGGAAGGATGAAAAGGAGGCAGGACTGAACCTCAGTGTTCTTGAACATATGGAAGATTGGTTTTTCTTAGCTATAGTCACTCTCAAGCTCCCAAATAAGTGAAAAGGAGGGAGGGAATTAGGGAAATCTAAGTTCACAAATAATACCGTATTCCATGTTAGAATAAATTTGAGGGGAAATCTGTACCAACATGCCATGCTTGATGCTCTGTGAGATAGTCCAGCTCAAAGCCTGGACCTCCTGAGTCCTGGGGTTCATGATCTTGGTGTTAGAATTAGTTCAGTTCCCTTAGTGGATCTAAGCCCGGTAACTGGCCTAGTCACAACTAAACTGGCTTACACATTTAAATTTCTCTTTCCTTTATATAAATGTTAATAGCCTTTGAAGGGCAGTAAGACTCAATTTATCTCTCTGTTGTAATGACAAATGGGAGTTTTGGTTTGGCAGTCCTTTTTTTTTTTTTTTTAAAGATTTTATTTATTTATTTGACAGAGAGATCACACGTAGGCAGAGAGGCAGGCAGAGAGAGAGGAGGAAGCAGGCTCCCTGCTGAGCAGAGAGCCAGACGAGGGGCTCGATCCCAGAACCCCGAGATATGACCTGAGTTGAAGGTAGAGGCTTTAAACCACTGAGCCACCCAGGTGCCCCAGGTTTTGGCAGTCTTCATAGCATGAAGTGTCTCTGTCCCTTGCTCTCAGGAGGGTTTGGTAGGTTGAAGGGGAGCAACTAACAAATGATTCTCCTGGGCAAATAGGTTGTTCTTACGAGGTTATTTTTGTGAAAAGAACTTGTATCATGTCTGGTAATACCAGTCACCCTGTCTTTATTTCAGATGGTCAGTTCTTCACATGGGGAAAGAACAGCCACGGGCAACTGGGCCTGGGAAAGGAGTTCCCCTCCCAAGCCAGCCCACAGAGGGTGAGGTCCCTGGAGGGCATCCCCCTGGCTCAGGTGGCTGCAGGAGGAGCTCACAGCTTTGCCCTGTCTCTCTCAGGAGCAGTTTTTGGCTGGGGGATGAACAATGCAGGGCAGCTAGGGCTCAGTGATGAAGAAGGTAAGTAAAGTCTTTGTATGTATCTCTTTAGTTCAAAAATACTTTCATCAGTTTAACACATGCTTCTTGAGAATCTGCTGGGTGCTGGCCCCATGTTAGGTTCTAAGGGTGCAGCAGTGAACAGAACAGATGATACGCTCGACTTCGTGGAGACTGCATGCTGGTGGGTGGAAGTATAGTATGTCAGATGTGTTTGAGAGGACGGTGTCCTGTTTTATATAAGGTTTCCAGAGAGGGCCTTTTTGATAAGATGTTAGAACAGAGCCTGAAGGAGGTCAGGAGGGAGAAAGGGGACATGTAGCTATCTGGGCAAAGAGCGTTTCAGTCAGGGGCACCTGGTGGCTCAGTGGGTTAAAGCCTCTGCCTTCAGCTCAGGTCATGATCCCACGATCCTGGGATCGAGCCCCACATCAGGCTCTCTGCTCGATATAGGAATATATAGCCTGCTTCCTTATTTCTCTCTGCCTGCCTCTCTGCCTACTTATGATCTGTCAAATAAATAAATAAAATCTTTAAAAAAAAAAAAAAAAAGAACGTTTCAGTCACAGAGAGCGGGGTGTGTGGAGTCTGTACTGTGGGAAGATAGGTGGTGTGTTCAAGAGGGGAATGAGCGAGGGGAAGAACAGCAGAGCCACTCAGAGAGGTAGTATAGGCACGATGATGTGGGTCCATGGAAGGCAAAGGAAGAAGTTTGGCTTCCGTCAGTGAAAGGGGAACACAGTGAATGTTTTGAGGAGAAGACAGATCCAATTTAACTTTGGCGAGCATAGGCCCCAGGGAAGCTGGAAGACCAGTTTGGAGGCAGTGGGAATGAAGTCGGTTATGAATATACTGTGAAGGTGGGACCAGTTGGTTTTGCTCATCGTTGGGTATGTGTTTGAAGGAAAGAGAGGAAAAGTGGGAGGATGAAGTTGCCATTTATGGAATGAGGAAAATTGTGTGTGTGTGTGTGTGTGTGTGTGTGTGTGTGTGTGTGTGTTGGGGGCTGGCGAGTGGACAGCATTGGGGAGTGTGGGGAAACCATGCATTAGGTTTTAGATGTGTTCAGAGCGAGGCGTCCATTAGATACTCAAGTGGATGTGCAGGCAGGAAGCTGAGTATGTGTCAAGGATCCAGGAGGACCCAAAAGTCACGCTAAGATAGTTGTGTACGTTTCATCTCAAAACTAATGGGAGTGACGTTCTGATTTTTCTCTTATTGTAGATCGAGAGTCTCCTTGCCATGTGAAACTCTTACGAACACAGAAAGTCGTCTATATTAGTTGTGGAGAAGAACACACAGCAGTCCTCACAAAGGTAAGGGACTCAGAGTGTTTGGGTTTGTTCTGTGATGCTTTGGCGTTGGGTATGGCACAGATGAGGATTGTTACTCAATTCGTTTTGATAGTATCTTTTAGAGTAGTGATGGTGTTTAAAAACAGTTCAGTATAAATAACCTTAAAGTATAGTATATAGCAACATTCTGTGTTCCTCTAAAACCATTTAAATATGTGAAAAATACAGAGCAATGTACTTCATGTCTTAAAATTATCAACCTCTTTTTTCTAAAACTATCACATATAGAGAGAACGAAAATGTATTTTTATGTTGAACAAATACTGTTAAAGATTCACTTTAGTAAAATGCTTTAACATTTGTTCAAGCACAGCTGTTCAAGAGTAGCTAACTGTGGTGAGTGCTATGAAGTGTGTAAACCTGGCGATTCACAGACCTGTGCCCTCTGGGCTAAAAATACATTATATGTTTGTAAAAAAATTAATTAAAAAAAAGGTAGCTAACTTACCAATGGGTTGTGGAGCATTTAATTTCTTACATATGAATGATTGTGCAAAATCTCATTTCACCTATCCCTTTTTCCCCTCATTTTGTTTTGCTTCCTAGCACATCATTGTGCTTTGGAAATTTACAGATGGCACATGGTCCCTTGAGCAGTGCTGTCTTTGGTCCATAAACATGTAGTTCTTAATTTCTTTTTTTTTTTTTTAATTTACTTTTCTATTTAATGAACATTGCAAAGAAGGCATTTTGGTGAAAGATCAAGTGAAGGATCAAGTGAGTGTTGTGTTCTTGTACACACTGTTGTGATATGAATCTTGTGTACAGAGGCTTTTCGAGGGGCGTACTCAAAACTCAGAGATACAACGTAGTCATGTCATGTTTTCCCTTGTTAGAGTGGAGGTGTGTTTACCTTTGGTGCGGGTTCCTGTGGACAACTTGGACATGATTCCATGAATGATGAGGTTAATCCAAGAAGAGTTCTGGAGCTGATGGGCAGTGAAGTAACGCAGATTGCTTGTGGCAGGTGAGTGCCCTGAAGAGCTTCCTAGTGTCTGTTAAGACCTTGAAATGAATCTTGTCTTTGTAATGACAGAGCATGTGGTTAGACCTAATAATTAACATTTTTTTTAAAGATTTTATCTGAGAGAGAGAGAGCAGGGGGGAGGGGCAGAAGGAGAAGCAGACTCTCCGCTGAGCCTGAAGCCTGGAGCCCAGATGTAGAGCTCAATCCCAGGACCCCTGGTATCATGACCTAAGCTGAAGGCCAAGGCTTAACTGACCAAGCCGCCCAGGCGCCCCTCTAACCACCAGCATTTTAAGAGATCTTGGCTGCGTACACAGCCTACAGTGAAAGTTTGGAGAAAGTCCGATCTGAGTAGAGTATGGCAAAGATAGGTTTTAGATGAGTGGAGCAGGGTGGGGACATGAGACTTATTTTGGGATAAAGATTAGCAGGGAGGGAGACATGAAGAAAGGAAAGTGAGAGAGCCTCAAAGAACTTCTTGGAAATTTTTCCTGGTCTACCCTGCTTCTTCCCTGTCATCTCAAAGGCCTGATGCAGTTGGTCATTCAGCCTTTTCCAAGTGCTGCCATCTTGCTCATTGCTTAGAGTCTCAGAGATAATGGAGAGCCAGCCACTGCAAAAACAGTCAGAAGTCAGTGTGGGGTGGCATTTCTAGGGGGTACCCAGAGGCAGTGCTGTGCTCGTGTGTGGGGGCTGAAAGTCAGTCTCAGTGTATATCACTAGCAGTGGAAACTATGCTGATACGTGAATTTATTTTTCCCCAGACAACACACCCTAGCCTTCGTGCCTTCTTCTGGACTAATCTATGCATTTGGTTGTGGAGCAAGAGGTCAATTAGGAACAGGGCACACTTGTAACGTTAAGTGCCCATCCCCTGTGAAAGGGTACTGGGCCGCTCATAGTGGCCAGCTTTCAGCCAGAGCCGGTAAGAGCAATTTTCATTGGAATGTAATGGTATTTTAAATGATAACAAAATATTGTTTATAGAGCATATATCTATATTCTACCTTGAAGACTTTTGGAGGAAATGAGTATGAGAGCTTTTTTTTTTTTTTTTAACATTAATCAACAGTTATTTGAGTAGTTACTATGCATGAGGGTCTATAATTGAGATCCTAGAGCTCTCAATTGAGAGTAAGCAAAAAAAAAAAAATGTTATTTTGGCCCTGGGGACTTTGGTAGTGGTATATAAATTTTATTTGTTATTATTGCTGTTAATAAAAGTTAATGTTTATGTAACCAAGCTCTATTACTTACTTATGCTAAGCACTGAAAACAACCTTAAGAATTAGTGGTTATTATTTCATGTTGTAGATGGGGAAATTGAGTCTTAAGGAGGTTAAGTAACTTGTCCAACATCACAGAGATTTTGGGGGCAGGAATTAAAACTAGGTCTGCCTCACTCTAGAGCCTGTGCTCAATGCTTGTGCTGTTAGTTTCCTTTTGCTTTTGCTATTCTGGTCATAACATGACATGATTTCTTTTTATGCCATTGTTTCTTCTCTTAAAAAATAGTTAAATAGCACAGCGTCCATTTCATTGGAAATCAAAATAAGGCAGTCACTCAGTATGAATGACTTGAAATAATGAATCCAGCAGCTGACAAGAAGCTGGAGAGTCATTAAAAGGAAGTGTGATTTAATAATAACTTGATTTTGAAGACTATAAAGTGACTTATGCCTTGATTAGGATTTTTTTTAAACAATAACTACCATAAGTTTCCTACTAGATTATAAGAAACTTAAGTGCAGGGGACTGAGTCTTCTTTGTAAAACTTGTATACAGCACAAGGCCTGGCACAGACTTCTCAGTCAAGAAAGATTTATGGAATGAATATATGAGCATATAAAAATGCAGTGGAACTCAAAATACAAAATAAATAAGATTTGGTTTTGATGATGTTCCCCAAAGTGAAAGAATGGCTAGGTGTCCTCTGCCATTTGAGAATTTCTTTTACACCAAGGCGTCGTAGACATGCTGGGAATGCATGTATTTAAGAAAAAAAAAAAAAGCAATTTCATAAACTCAGGTATTGTATAGGTTAATTTGAAATCACAACTTTTTGAAGTTTGATTAGAACCTGACTTGTGTGATCATAAATTTGTGTTTGGATGTATGCCAAAATGATTTTATAATGTAAGTAGGTAAATTTCAATTCATCATGTAAATGCTGTGGTTTAGGACCCTTCATGGGAGTGTGGGAGCACAGAGGAGGGCATCTAGGAGTATTCCGGTTAGAGGAAGTTTGAGCTGTGTCTTAAAGCCTGATTTGGAGTTAGCCAGGTAGAGGACTGTGAGAGAGCGGGCAGTGGTGAGTAGCACAGAAGCACCATGGCAGCCGTGCTGTAGGAGGCACCATGGTGGAAAGTACAGTGTACACTGAGGGTGGTGGAAGGAAAAGATGTAGAGACAGGGGAGAGTGCGGTATATTGGGAATGAAAGCAATGTTGGCGGTGTTGGAGGGTCACTGTGAATACAGCGTGATGGGAGATAAAGCAGGGAGTAGGAAATGGAGGTCCTTGGAGGACAGGCGTCGTCCTGGAGGGTCTGGAGAACAGCACACCCAGACAGTTGATTGTTTCTTAGACGTGTTACTGTTGATATCAGTGACTTTTATTTATTCATTTTTTAAGATTTTATTTATTCATTTGACAGAGAGAGACAGCAAGAGAGGAAACACAAGCAGGGAGAGAGGGAAAAGCAGGCTTCCTGCCGAGAGGGAGCCCCATGCAGAGCTGGATCCCAGGATCCTGGGATCATGACCCGAGCTGAAGGCAGAAGCTTAATGACTGAGCCGCCCAGGCGCCTCTAGTGACCATTTTAAACTGCACATCAGTGGCTGGAAAGATTAGAATGAAAAATGGAAACAATATCAGGATTAGCTTGCTGTTGGGGAGGGGTTGGGGTAAAGTTGGAGGGGAGAATACCATTTTGTACATTTATTTTTAATTGAAGTAGAAATAGTTTTGGGCACAGAGCCAGGAGAGAAGGTTTCTTCCTTGACATAAATAAAATGGATAGGAAAGCAGTCTGAAGCATATTTTAGAGTATTAGGAAAGGGGATCAAGGAAAAAGCTTAATTACTGAAAAATATGCTCTTGAAAAAATTTTTTTGACAGATCGCTTTAAATACCATATTGTTAAACAGATCTTCTCTGGAGGAGACCAAACTTTTGTACTTTGCTCCAAATATGAGGTAAAAAATTCTTTCGACTATTATTTTGGGGGTGGAATAATGGTGAACCAGTATTTATTTTAATAAATAATTACATGAGAGCAATATTACTCTTTGTTGCTACCAATTTTATCTTATTAAGGTAAACCAACTGATCTTGAAGATGTTCTTTCCATTTTGCTTCCTTGAGTGCCAGTGATTTTCCTGGTATTTTAATCATAGAGTTCTAATTTATAATTTAAAATCATTTGTTTATGTCTACATTTGTTCCAAAAGATATTTAAGGAGGCCTAGAGAATTTATACTTTGGCATTATTTGACTTTCCCTTTCTTCCCTATTAGGTAGCAACAAATGATGGGTACTTGAGAACTTAGTGGGTTTGTTTGATGTGATTGAGTATATGCTAAATATGAAAGAGATGATGCAATATTCAGATATCCTTTATTATTTGTAATCTGCTCATAACACCACACTAAAATTTCACATTGTGTCCTGCGTCACTCTAGTGGGTAAGTCAGGAAGAATGGTGTTTCAGTATCTTTCAGCATTGCAGGTAGAGGAGAATATGGTCCAGGTAATAATCTGTGACAGAGCAATAATCCCTCCCCTCCTCCTGGACAAGGGAAGTCATTCTGAAACCTGGGACACAGTTCTGTTTTCAGCCCTCCACTCCCTTCCTTGCTTTTGGGTACCCTCCCCTCCCCTCCCCGCCCTTCCCCTCTCCTCCCCTCCCCCACTGGATTTTATTCAACCAGCTTGTAGGGAGGACCTACTATATATCGTGCATGGATCCTTACCCTCTCATGGAACAGCAGGGAAGAGCTGTTTGTGATGATAGAGGAGTCAGAATTGGTTGGGAAGAAAATAGGAACTGTGGAGACCGGCGGCCCCTTTGAGTCCTGGAAATTCTCCCCATTCGTCTGATACTTTGCCATCTTTAAATACACAATATTCTTGCCTTCTAGTCAGTGAAAGTCCGTGATTTGGTAGACGAGGTTGTGCTGGAGCCTGAGGCTGCAGGTTGGACAGTGGAAACTGACAACTAGATATTTTCCAGGTCAGGAGCCTGGAGAAGGTTCTGTTTAGTGCTGCCATCTGGGGTGATTTGGAACTGCTGCTTTAGACCTATTTTAGGCCCAGCTTCAGTGCTTCACAGAGAAATCTTGAGGAAAATAGGGATTATTTTGCGTTTCTTCAAAATGCCAGTGAAATGAAATATGAAAAGCACTGAATCTCTGTAGGATAGTAACTTTTGTCGATAAGTAGAGTTTGAAGCATTCATTTCCCTAAGAAATTGACTTGAATAATATTATCCAATTTAAATTTTCCTATGAAAGCCAATGTAAAACTCAGTTTTATACTTTTATAAATATGAGATCTGATCTAAGGGGTTGTTTTTAAAATGTATTGCAGTTAGCACCATTGGGACTGGAAAACAAAACATTGATGAAAAGGATATAAAATAATGTCATATTAGAGAAATAGGACAGTGAAAGGTTAAACAACTAGTAAAAGTGGTCTGCATTAAAAATGTAAGATAACAAAAAAGAAACTAAAAGTAGACTATCCCTTAGGAAGGTGTTACTCTTTCTCTTTAAAAGTGGAGGCTGTACATGTTTACTTAGACACTGTGAAACAGACAGTTTAGACACAGAGACTGAGAAAATCACGTGTTTACTGCGTTACTATAACACCTGAAGAATCACTTAACGACCTAAGAGAAAGCGTCTGTATTGTGACAGGCTCCATTTTTATAAATGCAACTCCTTCCGCTAATGCCGGGTCTCAGGTAGAAGAGGGGAAGGGGGGAGGTGCGTACGGATACTGCTTTGCTACATTGGATTCCACGTCTTGGCAATGTAGTGAGGGCCGGGCATAGTGCCTCCTTTTCCTTTCATGTTGTTTGCTGCATAGGCTTGAAGAGGGGATGTGCTTAGGATGTTAGGTGTGCTTGTGTGTGCGTGTTTACGCTCATATGCCTGCGAACCAGCCTAGGTGACATAATTTTCTTTTCCCAACGGTTATTCTCAACCTTGGTTGCCCATTGAAATCACCTAGGGGATTTTAAAAAAACACTGATGTCTCTCGAGACTCTGATTTAGTTGGTCTAGAGTGTGACTTAGCCATCAAGATTTTGAAAGCTCTGGTGATCCAAAGTTGGGAAACGCCCTAGATCAAATTTTTTTTGGCCTGTATATAATTAGAAGGCACAGAGATTGATAACCTTTTCTTGGGTCTTTAAGTGATTCTGAGATTATACTTCATCAAGTCACCTATAGTTTATTGGACGTATGATGAAGAGTGAGAAAATAGTTCCATATTTATTTTATAGTAAGTATGTGTTAGAGTTTGTTCAGCTTCCCTGTGAATGGGGAGAGTAATTAAAAAGTAGGCAACAGTAGTTTTAAGACCAGGGTGAAGGGGCAGTCTTGCTTGTCTGTTTTCAAGTGTCCACTTTATCTTGTGATTTTCCTCTGTGTCATTCAACGTGACTTTTGTTCTCACATAACTGTCTGTGGCCATTTTAGTAAAGTGATGATCAAACCCAGATGATCAGAAACGTCGGCAAACGTTTCCACTTTGTTACTTGTTACATGTGCTCTTTCTTTCCCCTTATTATGATATCTTAACTCAAAACTAGGGGACGTAACCAAGAAAATTTACTTTGGAAGTTGTCTTTTTTTTTAATTTTTTAATTCTTTATTAAGATATAAGGTATTATTAGCCCCAGGGATACAGGTCTGTGAATCGTCAGTTTACACGCTTCACATCATAGCACATACCCTCCCTAATGTCCATAACTCAAACATGGAAGTTGTCTTTTTATGTCAGTACAAAGAAGAAAAAAACCAATCATCTTATGAATTGATGGATGAATGGTTTAATATAATTGTTTCTCATTTTTCTAGTGACAGTTATGGGGGTATAAAGCACTTTCAACTTTTTCTTAGTTCTGTATCAGGAACAGGATTTGGGAAATATCAGTTGAATAAGATACATTTTAGAAAATAAAAGTGCTTATTTTTTTATTTTATTTTTTTAGATCTCTCTGAATAAAGGATATAAAATGCTGTGTAGCACTGGGAATTTTTAAGGCCATTATTTACATGTCCTTTCTGCTAGCTTTCTTATAAATGTTTAACTGTATACCTGGAACAAGAAATTGAGAGGCATTAAGCTTTCATAGATTATACTGTACATTATAACAACTTTTTAATGATATATTTATATCATTATATATATATTTATATATGGAGTTGGGTGAATAGTTATGGCAAATGATTACTACCTTAAAAACCTTGAGGTTACAGTGATTCAAAGCAGAGGGGAAAGAAGTGTGGAAAAGCCATATTGGGCTTGTTTCTCTGGTGAATAGTCTCTGAGACTGAGATTTATGTTGAGAAAGTTTTTTGGGGTGGTGTGGGCTAGAAGGGCATCTATTTGGGGATGAAGGAGGTGGGGTTGAGCAGAGGGAGAGACTGCAGGTCAGTGTAACAGAGGCCTCAGCCATTCTCCTTAGGAGCTCTGAGGTCAGGTGGGCTCTTCCCCAGTCCTGAGTAGATGGGAGGGGGCTAGGCCTTTGTACTCCACTTCTCCCTGCCACCGGATGTTGAAGGGGTGAACCATTAGCCCCGGAACTTCAGAAATTCGAAATGCATTCAGAAATTCGAAATGTGGAGAGCAGCCCAGCCGGGAACTGTCTGGAGCTGACACCTGCAGTGGCGAGGGAGTGAAGAGGGGTATGTGGGCAGTGTACCCCAGCTCCTGTGAAACCCAAAATGGAGAATATGTCAGCAGAAAGAGAAAAGATCCATCCTACATAATTTCTCTTTTTTACTGTTTTATTTAATCCTCTAGAATTCTTCCCCTGCCGTTGACTTCAGGACGATGAACCAAGCACATTACACCAGTTTAATAAATGATGAAACCATAGCAGTTTGGAGACAAAAACTCTCAGAACACAATAATGCAAATACAATCAAGTATGTGGCTGCTTGTTTTCATTTTATTTTTTTCCAGGGTATATTGGAATGTTCTAGCTTAGTAATTTCTCTTACTTCCATATTAAGGTTGTAAATATACATGGAATTTTTTATTTTAGGGAATCTTTTTTTTTGCCACATATTTCTTGAGGATTTAGTGTCCTTAGGCCCAGATAACATAATAGATTGTTCCCCCATTCTCTCAGAGTGTGTCCCTTAAACTTACCTTGTTCAGATCTTAAAAATCCTGACTGATGAAGGTGAGTTGGCCTTTCTGCTAAAAAAAAGCTCAGGGTTATGGTTGTTTACCCCCAAGAGTTTCTTCATCTGTTTAACCCAAAGCAACCCAAAAGTAAGTCAGCTGCTTTCTTACCTAATCTTGAATAATATGTAGCATTTTTACATTGAAAATGATTAGCTGAGATGGCACTTTAATGTCAAGTTGAGAAAATAAAGTGAAAAGGATCAAAGCCTTTGACCAAGTTTATTTTATTTTATTACTGTTTTTTAAAGATTTTTATTTATTTATTTATTTGACAGAAAGAGAGATCATAAATAGGCAGAGAAGCAGGTGGAGAGAGAGGGGGAAGCAGGCTCCCTGCTGAGCAGAGAGCCCAATGTGGGGCTCGATCCCAGGACCCTGGGATCACGACCTGAGCTGAAGGCAGAGGCTTAACCCACTGAGCCATCCAGGTGCCCCTGATCAAGTTTATTTTAAAGGAGAATTTTGTCCTGCACATTTTTATGAATTTTCATTGACTTTCCTTAGCATTTTCATTTTTCTGCAGAATCTAATAAATGAATGAATCACACTCTGTGTACTCAGTGGTATACACTGAAATGGGTATAATACATCTTGCTTTGTGACATAGAGTATAGTAGGGCAAATGACCAGGGCCCTAAACTTTGGGGTGTACCAAGGGATCATTGGGGATGCCCTCCAGTAGCTCATGTCCTCAGAGTTTCTCTAAGTGGCTCTGATGGGGAATTTAGGATGTAGGGGTAAGGGAAGGGGACAAGACTCATCCAGGTAGGGGCAGGTGGCTTCCCCTTTGCTGGGACCTTGACAGTTGACTCATTCTAAGTTTTCTTATTTATCAAATGAGGGGATGGAGGAAGTAATCTCTAGAGAACTTTCTTGACCCAGATTCTCTCATTACCAGCAATTACCGCAACCCCCTCCTTAACCATGTTTTTGTTGTATTTCTTCCCTTTTCCATATACTAACTGAGAGGGTCCAGGACTCTTCACACACAGCTTTTTTCTGGGCCCTCAGAAACTAGCTGTTTTCCCAGAACCTCTGTTATATAGGTAATAGGGATAAACACTCATTTTCACTTATTTTCAATTTCTTTCTCAGGTAGGAAACACGATAGAAGGAAATGGTTGTTCATTTATTATTTTGCAAAGACAATTTCTGTGTTTGGGAGATAACAGCTGAGTTTTTCTTTTGTGATTATATGTTTGGAGATGAGCTGGGGAATATCTTAGATGGTTGATGGTGGAAGGATGTTCAAGATGATTATTAGTGCAAGAGTCATTCTTTCAGTAGCTTTGGTACTTTTGATTTTAATACGACTTATGGAAAATTTAAGTACTTGTCCATTTTGAGACACAGTGTTTCTCCACAGCAAGTGTACATTTTCCAGGGATTCATCTGGGTAGGAAAGCTGCTGTTAATGAAATCCTGGACTAGATGACTAACCTGTTGTTGAGGCTTGAATAACTATTTCTTTGTGATTATTAAAGGCTTGCCCACCTTTTTCTTTCTGAGCAGTGGTGTTGTTCAGATCTTATCTTCCGCAGCCTGTTGGAATGGAAGTTTTCTTGAAAAAAAGTAAGTGATTTAGAATCTTAAAAAAAATACCCACATGTGATGCAAATACTTACTCAGCAAAGGCCATGAAAGACTTCTGTTCTCTTTGATGGTGGTTGGCCTTAATTCAGTGGATAGGCTGATGATTTGTGCAAAAATTGGAATGCCTAATAATGATGAACGAGAGGATGTCAGGAAGGGCAATGCTGATTCATGCCTGGTTGGCAAAGATTAGCAAAGAGCGAGACTATCTCAGAGAGAGTTGATGTAATCAACAGCAGGATTTCTTAGGGCATTCTAAAATGTTACCCCCAACATGTGTACCATATTTGTTTTTAAATCCTTAATTCTTCAAGTAATCTCAGTTTCATTGGATTGCTTTCCCAAAGGTTTTACTCTTCTCAAAAAGAGCTTAGGGGGATGTTCCAAGGAAGCTCTAGGAGCTCCTTGGACTTAGGTCTAGCTTAGCTCAACAGGATGTGCCATTTGGGCTGGATTTCCAAGTAGTAAATGGCATTTCCTTGCTTGGCCTTATCCCTTCTGCAAATATACCCCTTGGGAACCTCATGCAGCAGAGCTCTTTGAACTCTGGCGATCCCGAGTCCTGATCATCTCTAGTCCTTTTTTGCCAGTGACCAGGTGAATGAAATCCCAAGAAGATTTAGAATTCAGTTGTGTGTGTGAATCCCACTCCATCCCCCACCAAAAATTTATGTCCCTACCTGGGTTGCCAGAGGTCAATTCAGAAACTCTCTTTAGTTTCAGCTAGAGATTGCCAGGTCATATACTTATATCATTAGGGTGGCTGAAATGAGCTCTTCCAGTTTATTTCAGACTTAATATTTAGCCTTTTCCTCCAGGAAAAAGTATCCTGGATTGTGCTGGTGTTGGTCTTTTAGGACTGTGGTTTTCAACCAAGGGGACATTTAGCAATGTCTGGTGACATTTTTTGGTTGTTCCAATGGTGGGGGGTAATACTACTGGCATCCAGTGGGTAAAAACCAAGGGTGTTGCAAAGCACCTCACAATCCTATCCATCCAACAAGGAATTATTTGGCCCCAAAAGTCAATAGCACCAAGGCTGAGAAACCTTGTTCTAGAAGGTTAGGTTTTATGAAGGTTTGGAACGGCCCTTAGTCAGATTTGTCAGGCTATTCATCTTTAATTTCGTAAATTCCATAGAGATGTGGCTGAAGTCTCTCTCTCTCTCTCTCTTTTTTTTTTTTTTTTTTAACTGACAGCTGTGCTATTTCAGGAGTCCTGCTTATGTAGTTTATGCAGAATGCCTCACAGAAAACCAATTAAAGTGAAGACCATTTTTACAAAGCATAAATACATTTAGATAAAATAGATAAAATATTTTGTCTTTTCCTAACAGCATGGCAGAAGATACCTCAAAGCATATGGAAGGTTACATAAAGGACACCAGAATTCATTTCTGTGTTTGGGGTAGATTTATTTTTAGAGTAAAAATAACAAAAGACCCAACAAACAAAGCCCAAGCATCTCTTTATTTGACCATTTACGTTTCAGTACATATAATTATGATTTTTTTAATGTTAGAAACTCTACTTATGTTTTTATAAATTACAGCATTGCTGTCAGATGGTGTTAAAACTGTTTGAATGTGTCCATTACTCATAAACAGTAGCCTCTTTTGCAAATGCAGAGTTCTTTTGTAATTAATAGATGTGGTAATGTTCAAGAGTAGGAATTTAAGAGATATTCTCTAAAAGTCTCTAAAAGGCCAAGATTTTATTTAAGGTTAGAAAAAAATGATTAGTTGCTAGGAAGTTAGAAAAACAATAGTGGTGAAATTAGTCCTTGGGTGTATGTAATTGTATCCCCTGTGTAAATTCAGAGAGACACTAACTTTGTATTTGTTGTAGATCTGCTTTTTTAAAAAAATTACTGAGAAAAGCTTTAAAGAAGGTTTGTTCTGCCAGCCATTTGTTGATGAGTGGGCCAGTTTGCACAGGGGGTGTGTTTTGCCCCTCAGTACAGCATCTATCTCTAGGTCAGTGTACCAAAAGTAAAGAAAAAGGCAAAAATTCAAGAGTAAATAAGGGAAATAACACTCCACTTATAAATTTCAAGATAGCCTCAAATGGAAATGATGATCCTTGCTTGTATTTTGAATGGAAAGAAAAAAAACTTGAAAATTTTAAGATTATCTTGACAAAGGGTTTCCAGAGCTTGATTCTGTTGGGCTTTCTTGAAATGTAGTTTTTTGTTTTTTTTTTTTTTAAGATTCTATTTATTTGACAGAGAGAGACACAGCAAGAGAGGGAACAGGAGCAGGGGGAGTGGGAGAGGGAGAAGCAAGCCTCCTGCCGAGCAGGGAGCCTGATGCAGGTCTCAATCCCAGGACCCTGGGATCATGACCTGAGCGGAAGGCAGATGTTTAACGACTGAGCCACCCAGGCACCCCTGAAGTGTAGTATTTTTATGCAGCTTGTCTGCTAGGTCAACTTTAAATCCAATCAGTAGGGACAGACTATTTTGTTTCCCATTTCTAATTCCTATCAGAGTGTTTGCTTTGTTTTCTTTTATTACACACTTTTAAAATTTTTGTTTAGAATTGATGAACATTTTAAAACAAGTCCCAAAATCCCTGGGATTGACCTGAACTCAACGAGAGTGTTATTTGAAAAATTAATGAGCTCTCAACACTCCATGATTCTAGAACAGGTAAGTTCCTTACATTTACAGTGTATTTTTTAAAAAATGCATTTTTGCATTGCAGTGATTCAACTTTCTTCTTTAAAATTATTTTTATTAACATATAATATATTATTTGCCCCAGGGGTACAGGTCTGTGTATCATCAGGCTTACACATCTCACAGCACTCACATACCCTCCCCAATGTCCATAACCCAACCACGCTCTCCCTACCTGCCTTACCCCGGCAACCCTCAGTTTGTTTTGTGAGATTAAGAGTCTCTTATGGTTTGTCTCCCTCCCAATCCCATTTTGTAGTACTTCAACTTTCAAGAGAAACAAAGAGTAAGATAAAAAGGCAAAAATCTTGTATAAATCTTAACTCTAAAATATTTACTTTGGGAATTTGACCTACCTTTGACTTTCTTCTTAGCTTAATTCTTTCTAAGCAAATGCCCTCCCAGAGTAAGGTCTGCAGGGGTGGGGATCTTTGGCTTTTCGTTCCACTGATGTGTCTCTTGAGTGCCCCGGTGCATATACTGAGTGAATGGGAGTTGAGATATCGAATACCTTATGGATTTAGAGGTAAGGTAACTAGATCTCAGGCACGTTAGAATTTCTCAGTATTCTCTTCTCTCATGCAGATCTTGAACAGCTTTGAAAGTTGCCTAATTCCTCAGTTGTCGAGTTCACCACCAGATGTTGAAGCCATGAGAATCTATTTAATACTACCGGAGTTCCCCCTGCTCCAGGATTCCAAGTATTACATAACGCTGACCATTCCCCTGGCCATGGCCATTCTGCGGCTGGATACAAACCCCAGCAAAGTATTAGGTGAATTTGCGAAACTCAATACCAGTGGTTTTGTACTTTTTATTTTATTGGTGTGACCACTGGCTCTCAGTGGACTGAGATCCGAGAATCTCTTTGTTGCCATTTAATATGCTTACCATTCAGATCTTACCTTTCTTTGCTGCTGTCCTCTAACTGGCCATATTTGCACGATGAGCAAATTGAACCATTATTTACGGTATTTGAGATGATTCATGCCAGATTAATCTTGATTTTTAAATATTCACAAGGTTAGATTATCCAACTTTAAACTACCTTTTTCACCTCCTACCTTTGCTAGTCGTTAATAGCATCTCAAAAATTATTGTCCCTCTGTTGCACTTTCTCCCTTACCTAATTTAGGGGGTGGGAGTGAAATGAACAGTTTGGTGTGATGCACAGGTCTCCAGAAGAGGAGAGGAAGAAAATGACCTAGTGGAGACTTACCCAATGTTTGTTCTGTTTTTCTTTTTTAGGACAGTTGAGTCCACACTGATTTTTGCAGGCCACGGACACTTTGCTGAGATAAGAACCTTCCGTTCCTCAGTGAATTGGAGAGTGTCTCTCATGGGAGTAGTGCCTGAGATGTTTTTGTTAATCAAGTGCAGAAAGTCTGTCACCTGGCTTTTCCCTTTTATTTATTTATTTTTTTTTCTGGTAAATTTTTTTTCAGGTGTTCATTGCAACTCAGTAACTTCTGCGTTCCATGTGGACTAGGATGTTACTTGAGTGTGTCTCCCCATGAGTAAAGAGACCTGTGTTCCTGAGGATGGAATCCCGGCTTTTCCATATTGCTTCCACCTTTGCAGAAGATTTAAAACAGAAATAATAATGAAAGCACTAGGAATATGTTAGTCCTTCATTTTGCTTTTTTAAGATCGAAGCCCCGCGGGGCGTATTTTTTCAGGTATTCTAGTAGACTGTGAGGTAGAGGATGGCGATCTCCGAAGGAACATTACCTGACGTTTAAGTTTTGGGTTTCGTTTTTTTTTTTTTTTTTTTTTTTCTAGGTAGGGCCATGCAGAGAGATCAGAGTTGTTCAGTTTTACCCTTATTTTTAACTGCTAATTAAAGAAATTTAAATTTAAAAGAATATCCCAAAGTGTATGGAAAACAATGCAGGTACCCATTCACACAAAGATTCATGATTATCAGTATTTTGCCCTTTCTGTTTTCTGTATTCCCCCTACCACCACCTTTATATTTTTGCTGCAATATTTTTTAAAAATAACAGACATCCTATCATTTCATCTGCTAAGTATTTCAATGTGGCTGAATTCACTTCTGACGATGTAGAAATCAATGCTTGAGCCTTCTTGTCTGGTTATGAGAAAGCACGGTTTGGGGAGAAACAGAAATATTAGTTTTCCACTAACATCCCCCTTGAAGGGAGGGTGTGATTGCCCTGTATTCAGGGGCGTGTGGTCCTTTGCATCCCTGGCACAGCATGTAGGTGGAGGCTGAGGTGAGGGGGACAGCAAGAATGAGGAGATGTGAATGCTCCTGCCCACAACAGGTGCCTCAGCATCTTGTCCATATGGACCTTTGGAACTGAATTTCTAGCTTAGCTCTCTGAATGGGTCTTGAAGGGGGAAAAAAAAATCAGATCAAGCATTACACAAAAAGCTCGAGGGATTCTTGTGTAGCTCCTGCTCTCTCCAGAAATGCTTTAATGGATTCTTTTTAAAGTCAGCTTTGGGAAACCATATTTTAGACTAATGTTCATTTTCTAGCTGGAGCGGTTTTTAGCTAGTAGGCAGAAGACATAAACACTCGATCAAGGATACATGCTGAAATATGTCTTTTCTTTCTTTCTTTCTAAAGATAACTGGTGGTCTCAGGTATGCCCAAAATATTTCATGAAGCTGGTAAATCTCTATAAAGGTGCGGTCGTTTATCTACTGAGAGGAAGAAAGACATTCTTAATTCCTGTACTGTTTAACAATTATATTACAGCAGCTCTCAAGCTCCTAGAGAAGTTATATAAGGTGAGCACAGTGAGGAGCCTGTGGGGAGAGGGCTGAGTAGATGGTAGGCTCAAATGTCCTACAACTGAGGAGGTCCATGGAAAGCCCTCTTTGACTTTGTCTTGGTTTTAATTTTCCTTATTTCATTCCTCATCAGGTAAATCTCAAAGTGAAGCATGTGGAGCATGATACATTTTACATTCCTGAGATTTCCAGTCTTGTGGACATTCAGGAAGACTACCTCATGTGGTTCTTGCATCAAGCCGGCATGGTAAGAATTCATGTAAAGCAGATCTTAAAGCTTTAGTCTTTTCTCAGAGTACAAATATGGGCAAGAAGAGCACATCTGAGCCCCAGATTTGTCCCTGACTTTGGTATTAATGTCACAGTGTTTTGGCTGGCTTGGCATTCGAAACTTTTGAAGTGCTCTGAGAAATCATAAGTGGTCAGTAAGGAGTCATAAATGGGTAGCCAGCCAGAATGGTTCAAATCTTAATTAGTTGGCCAACATTTTATTTATTTTATTTTTTATTATTTTTTAAGATTTTATTTTATTTTATTTTATTTTGTCAGTGTTCCACTGACAAGCACCACACCCAGTGCTCCATGCAATATGTGCCCTCCTTAATACCCTCACCCCCTCCCCTCCAAAACCCTCAGTTTGTTTCTCAGAATCCAGAGTCTCTCATGGTTTGTTTCCCCCTCCGATTTCCCCCAACTCACTTCTCCTCTCCATCTCCCAATGTCCTCTGTGTTATTCCTTATGCTCCACAAGTAAGTGAAACCATATGATAATTGACTCTCTCTGCTGGCCTTATTCACTCAAAATAATCTCTTCCAGTCCCATCCATGTTGATACAAAAGTTGGGTATTCATCCTTTCTGATGGAGACATAATACTCCATAGTGTATATGGACCACATCTTCCTTATCCATTCGTCCATTGAAGGGCATCTTGGCTCTTTCCACAGTTTGGCAATTGTGGCTATTGCTGCTATGAACATTGGGGTACAGATGGCCCTTCTTTTCACTACATCTGTATCTCTGGGGTAAATACCCAGTAGTGCGATTGCAGGGTCATAGGGTAGCTCTGTTTTTAATTTATTAAGGAATCTCCACACTGTTTTCCAAAGTGGCTGCATCAACTTGCATTCCTACCAACAGTGTAAGAGGGTTCCCCTTTCTCTACATTCTCTCCAACACTTGTTGGGTTGCCTCTTTGTTTTGTTGACTATTTTCTTTGCTGTGCAGAAGCTTTTGATCTTGATGAAGTCCCAAAAGTTCATTTTCGCTTGTTTCCTTTGCCTTTGGAGACATGTCTTTTTTTTATTTTTTAAAGATTTTATTTATTTATTTGACAGAGAGAGAGCAAACACGAGTAGGTAGAGAGGAAGGCAGAGAGTGGGTGCCAAAGACAGATGCTTAACCCACTGAGCCACCCAGGTGCCCCTGGAGACATATCTTGAAAGAAGTTGCTGTGGTTGAGGTCAAAGAGGTTACTGCCTATGTTCTCCTCTAGGATTCTGATGGATTCCTCCCTCACGTTGAGGTCTTTTATCCATTTTGAGTTTATCTTTGGGTACAGTGTAAGAGAATGGTCGAGTTTCATTCTTCTACACATAGCTGTCCAATTTTCCCAGCACCATTTTTTGAAGAGACTGTCTTTTTTCCACTGTATATTTTTTCCTGCTTTGTCAAAGATTATTTGACCATAGAGTTGAGGGTCCATATCTGGGCTCTCTATTCTGTTCTACTGGTCTATGTTCTCTTTTTGTGCCAGTACCATGCTGTCTTGGTGATCACAGCTTTGTAGTAAAGCTTGAAATCAGGCAATGTGATGCCCTCAGTTTTGCTTTTCTTTTTCAACATTTCCTTAGCAATTTGAGGTCTCCTCTGGTTCCCTACAAATTTAGGATTGTTTGTTCCAGCACTTTGAAAAATGCTGGTGGAATTTTGATTGGGATGAGTTGGCCAACATTTTAAAAATCAAGGTATCTAAAGTAATCACACTGGTAGGAGCAGCAAGTAGGATGGTGGTGGCTGGGGCCTGAGGGAAGGGAAATGGAGAGTTGTTTAGTAGCTATAGAACTTCAGTTTTGGAAGAGGAAAAAGTTCTGGAGATCTGCCGTGTAATAATGTGAACATAGTCAGCACTACTGAATTGTACACCTAAAAATGGTAAAGATGACAAACTTTATGTTAGGTGTCTTTTACTACAGAAAAGGCAAGATGCTTAAAATGAACTTCTAGCTTTTCTTGAAACTTGGAATATTTGGCAGCATAGCCCATCCTCCCGGATGGGCTGGAGTTCAACAGTGGCTCTTTAGACGAGGTTTCTACGTGCCACAATCCCTACTGCCCCTCAATTTTGACATTAAGGAAAGGATCATTTGCTAATTACCATCTTCTAATAGGTAGCTTACTTCAGTCGTCTCATGTTGGCACCTGAACCCTGCAGGCCTCTTCTGATTTGGAATTACGGGTGTGACAATGTCACCTATCCCTGACCTAGCTGTCACTGTATGTTAGAGGTGCTGCCCATGGGACTGCGGATTCCTGCCTGCCACCATGACTTGGCAAGGAGTGCCCAGTTTGATTGCACACTGGCCTGGGATCTCTGCCAGGGTGTTGAGGACCGACCTCCCCTCTGTGGCGTGTGTGTAAATTGGAGTTATATCAGGAAACAGAATGAAGATGTGGTCACTTTACTTAGTGAAGTCGTGTGCAGCAGATATATTGGATGTGAGTCCTTGCTGGTCGAACAGATCCATCACCAAAGTTGAGACAGTATTTTCCCTGTAGTGTTTTTGGAGGTCAGTAATGGTCTCTAATAGCAAGGTGTATGAAGAGGTTTATTTAACGTAGAAGATTATTTGGTTTGTCAAATAAGAGATGATCAGTGCTAGAGACAATAATGTATTTTTAAAATTTAAATTCAATTAATTAACATACAAATAACATATACTGTGGTATTTGTGTCAGGGGTATAAGGCTGTGATTGATCAGTCTTATTACCCAGTGCTCATTACAACACATCCCTCCCCAGTGTCCATCACCCAGTTACATGTTTGTTTTTTTTTAAAGATTTTATTTATTTATTTGACAGAGATCACAAGTAGGCAGAGAGGCAGGCAGAGAGAGAGGAGGAAGCAGGCTCCCCACAGAGTAGAGAGCCCGATTTGGGGCTCCATCCCAGGACCCCAGGATCATGACCTGAGCCGAAGGCAGAGGCTTTAACCCACTGAGCCACCTAGACGCCCCTATTTAGGCTCTTTTGTTCCTTGGTAAGGAATTGGAGGCCCACAGAAGTTAAACAGTTTTTCCAATTGTTTAAGCAATTTAGCTAGCTTCATAAAAGCCAATTCTTCTGACTTTAATCTACCCTTTCTGTGATTAGATCTTGACTAAAATACTTCGAATGAACCCTAGTTCTCTTTGCCACCGAAAAAGAAGTTGCTGGTGTTAGAAATGTAGTTGATCATGATAGCAGTCTGTGAATGACAGTACTTAAGTGAGCAACTCTGGCTTTCTTTTAGATTCCACGTAGAGGTGATGCCCTGTAGTATTTGTCTTTCTCTGTCTGGCTCATTTTACTTGGCATAATGCCCTTCAGGTTCACGCATGTTTTTGCAAATGGCAGGATTTCCTTTTTTATGGCTGGATAATATTCCTGTGTGTGTGTATGTGTGTGTGCATGCATGTGTGTGTGTACACCACAATAAATGGCGTTGTGTGTCAAATGTTTTAGCGTGGTAGTAGCCAAGGCAGTCCAGTGTATAATTAGAGCACATGCTCTAGTCAAAAAGAACTGGGTTCAGATCTCAAAGGTGGCATATCAGCTCTGTCTCCTTAGGCAAGTTGCTTAATTCCTACAGTCCTGGTGTCCTTGTTTGTAAATGAGAATTACAATGGTCTAGGGAGAATTAGCTGGAGAAAGCATGGAAAGGTTTTATTTGGCAGAGTGCTCAGTGTGTGGCATATAATAAACCCTCACTGACTAGTTTTCAGTAAGCAGCTCTGGGGCACCTATGGTGTGTCGTGAGCTGCTGGTCACTGGGGATGCAGACGTGTAGCACGTGGTGGTTGCCTCTTTGGGGTAGTCAGTGCAGAGGAAGCAGTGAAAAAAGGTGTTACAAAGCTGTGTTACTCTTGTGTGGAAAGGGCAATGGAGCACAAAAGGAACATTCTAGAGTGGCTGATTTTTGCTCATTTTAAAGATTTATTTTAATTTATTCCAGAGAGAGAGGGAGAGAGAGAGCAGAGGAAGGAGCAGAGGGAGAGGGACAAGTGGACTCCGTGCTGAGTGTGGAGCCTGATAAGGGGCTCCATTTCAGGACCCTGAGACTTAACCAACGGAGCTGCCCAGGCGCCCTGATTTTCGCTCATTTTAAAGAAGAGGTGGTAGTGGTTTGGTTCTTGCAGTTCATAAACTGCCGTCTTCTACACTTGAAAACCAAAGAGCACATAGAACAAGTGGCTTCGCGGGCTCCCCTAGAGGGCAGCGTGAGGGAGAAAGTGAGCGACAAAGTAAATGCTTCCCAAGTAAACACGAGAACTGACTTGACATCTTGCTGGTTGTGTCACATGGGGCAGCGGTCCAGCTCTAGGTACTGTGTTGTGCACGGGCGAGACAAGGTCACTTGTTCATTCAGCATCAAGCTGTGATACAGGGAAGCCAGAATTGTCTGTGGTGGGGACAGGAATGCCGGGTGGCAGGCCCTAAGGCACTGAGTGAGCTGTGTCTTCTCCCCGTGCTGCAGGTGTTTGTACAATACCTCCTGTCCGCAGCCAGCCACAGCCACGCTTAGGAAATGTGGACTTGGAATTTAAAAAAGGAGAAAAGGGTATTCCCAATTCCCCACTTCTGCACCATGTACTTATTCCATGCTTCTGTTTAATATACTTTTGAAAATGAAATAAAGTCACAGTCTAATCCTGTCTCAAGCAGGAGCACTTGAAGTATGATCCGTTACCAGTACTTTGCTACTTTTATGTTTGTCACACTCATTCTGGGGCAGTGGATGGCCCAGGACAAGCAGCCTCCTCTCCGAGAGGGTCGTGTATCTTACCAGTTCACGCTCACGCTCCTGCCTATGTTAGGGAGAACATCCGTAGAGCAAAATCCTAACGCTGCTATTTGAACATTCATTTCCTGTAATACAGAAATGCCAGGACTAACAGCATTTCTAAAATAGCTTCACAGAATAAAAATCAGTGAAATTAAATGATTGTATTTCAGATTCAAAAACCCATAGACTTATAAAAAATTATAGACCTTTTATGTATAAACAGACCTTCATAGGGATGCCTGGGTGGCTCAGTCGGTCAGGTGGCTGGCTCTTGATTTCGGCTTATGTCATGCTCTTGGGTCTTCGAACTCCGTGGCTGGCTCTGTGCTAAGCAGGGAGTCTGCTTGAGATTCTCTCTCCCTCTTCCCCTCCCCCATGCTGGCACTTGTGCTCTCTCTCTCTAACTCTCTAGAATAAATGGGTAAATCTTTAAAAATTTTTTAAAGAAGTAGACCATACGGTTCTGTTCCTTCTTTTGACCGAATAGCCTTCCTTTGCCTTCTTTAGAGCTGGCACTGTGGTCCTCCCCTGGCTGTGGGAGAGTCTCACAGACCATCAGCTCTCTGGCCTTGGCTCTTGCTCCTAACCAAGACAGTTCTGGATTTCTTGGGAGGCAGCAAACCAAACCCCAATACCGCACCAGGAGAGGGTGGTGACCTTGCCCTCCATTTAACTCCTCCCCTCCTGCAGAAGAGACATCTGCCTACTTCCCAAACTGGGCTCTTGCAGGGGTGAAGAGGTCAGGTGAGGGGCTGTGGGAGGGACTAGGACTGAGGAGGTAGATGTTGGAGAAGGCCTTGGTGGGCTCGTGCTGGGACTTGCAGCAAGAGGGCAGCAGATGGTCCGAGAACAGCAGTGGGCCTGGAGTGGGCTGGGACCAAGGGCCTGGAGTAGGCTGGGACCTTCAGACAGACCTGCCAGCTGAGGTCTGAAATAACTGTACCGGCCAGCAAAAATACCAGTATTTAAGAAGACTCGGTCTGCTTCAATGCTGTAATGCCCGCAGCCGTTCTTATGGTCACTCTGGTCACTTCTCTCCCAGTCACTTTTACATTTGAAGTATTCAAAACTTTATCTTGCTTTATAGACCAACACACATTAAAGATCTTTTTTGTCCCTTGAGAATAAGCAAATAACACGTAATTCTGAATATTGCCACCGCTTTTTTTTTAATTATTAAATTTTTTTATAAACGTAATGTATTATTAGCCCCAGGGGTACAGGTCTGTGAATCGCCAGGTTTACACACTTCACAGCACTCACCATAGCACATACCCTCCCCAATGTCCATAACCCCAACCACCCTCTCCCTACCCCCCTCCCCTGGCCCCCCTCAGTTTGTTTTGTGAGATTAAGAGTCTCTTATGGTTTGTCTCCCTCCCGATCCCATCTTGTTTCATTTATTCTTCTCCTACCCCCCAATCCCCCCACGCTGCATCTCCACTTCCTTATATCAGGGAGATCATATGATAGTTGTCTTTCTCCGATTGACTTATTTCGCTAAGCATAATACCCTCTAGTTCCATCCATGTCATTGCAAATTTGCCACTGCTTTTAAACCCACTTCCCTAGGATGCTTCTACCTTTTTCAGGTACCTAG
Source organism: Enhydra lutris kenyoni (assembly GCF_002288905.1). Classification (NCBI taxonomy): domain Eukaryota; kingdom Metazoa; phylum Chordata; class Mammalia; order Carnivora; family Mustelidae; genus Enhydra; species Enhydra lutris. Next base: position 40,222,769 of record NW_019154087.1, on the reverse strand, counting down.
ACTAGAAGGTCACTTTGTGAAGGGCTGTTTTATGGTATGTGGCCTTTTTTCCCTTTTATTTTTTTAGTGATTTCAATTCCTAAATTCCAAATAATTAGAAATGTAGGTGTGAGAATGAGCCAAATTAATCTGGATTATATATGCATGATTCCTTACCTTGTCTCACTGGACTGGAATCCACTCACAGTTAGGGTTTCTTAGTCTAGAGAAATGTTCCAAGATCTCTAAAGGAACCTTTATATAGGCTCCTATATATAGGATAATTTTAATGAAAATGGATGGATTTTAGTGAAAATTGCTATTAAATGATTTCATCGAAATATACACAAACACAAAAGGAGGTAGTTAAACCCTTCTTATTTAGTAGCCTTTAACAATTATAGAGCCAACCAAATCTATAAATTAAATTCAGACAAAACTCTAAAATCAGTAAAATGCAGATTAGCCTTATGATGAAATGTGACAGCAAAAACATCTTATTGAAACCCACTGCATTGTGGGGAGGAACTGCCGGCTGTCAGGCCTTGGTGCCTGAATTCCCGCAGCCTGCCGGCCCTGGGATGACTCAGCTCTATTCTCTTTTCAGAAGCTATTAAACATTCTTTCATGCAGTGGGCCAAGACTGCTCCTGGCCTTTTCCTGGGCGCAAATGCATCACTTACAGAGGAAGGCTGCTTTTCTTCTTTTTCTTTATCTTTGGACAATTAAGCATATATAGTGTGACACCAGGGCAATCATTAAAATAAATGGAAATCATCATAAGGAGGTTGTTCAGAATGCGTTTTCATGAATTTTGTTTAGGATATTATTTTAAAGAACTCACAGAATTTTTTTTTTAAGATTTTATTTATTGATTTGATAGATCACAAGTAGGCAGAGAGGCAGGCAGAGAGAGAGGGGACAGCAGGCTCCCTGCTGATCAGAGAGCCAGATATGGGGCTCGATCCCAGCACCCTGGGATCATGACCTGAGCCAAAGGCAGGGGCTTTAACCCACTGAGCCATCCAGGTGCCCCAAGAACTCACAGAATTTTTAAAAAGTCATAGAGCACTCTCAGATCTCTGAGAGTAAGTCTGCAGTTTTCTGTTTGAGAAATAGTGCTGATCAACAGAATGTATATTGTTGATGTTTTTGTTTCTATGAAATCAATCAATAATGTTTGTTACATAACCTAACAACTTCCAGAAAAAAACATTTTTTTTTTCTTGGTAAATGGTAACAAACCTTGTAGATATGTTTCATTTGTGATTTTTATTATTTATTGTTATTCCCATCCTCAGAATTTTATTTAGATTTATTCACATATTGATGGACTATCTTCTACAGGCCAAGCACTAGTCTAAGTGCTGAGTCAGGGACAGGTTTCTAAATATTTATTTCTCCTAGTCGTAAAGTGTGTGTGTGTGTGTGTGTGTAAGAAGATGAAATATGACACCAAATAAAATGCAGTCTGCATCATCCATTTTACCCAGAAAAATTAATATCTGAAGTCAAGGTTGTAAAGGTCCTATTTTGGAATTTGATTTCATATAAAAGAACATTCTGTTAATGCTGTAAACTATGGATTCAGTGAAATGGTCTTTAAAGGTCCTTTAAAATTTTTTAGAATTGTTTTAATATTTTTTTCTTAGTCTGTACCCATCAAAACATCTGGTCTGTTCCATCAAAAATCCAGTTAGCCATTCAAATGGCGTTCGCTCTCTGCCTGGGCAGAGATTGGTTATATGTTTTGTTATTTATATTTTATATTTGCAGGGGGTAGAAATTTCAGGTTTTGCAATCCAAGTAAGAGACTTTTTATTTTTCTTTATACAGAAGGCTAGACCATCTATAATACAGGTAAATCATCCATTTTTCATTTAATTCTATATTTTTCCAGCAGTATTCTCTGTGGAACACTGTAATATTTGCCAATAATATGTTTTATTCTAGGATACTGTCACACTTTGTTCCTACCCTTTCATCTTTGATGCCCAAGCCAAGACCAAAATGTTACAAACCGATGCTGAACTACAGATGCAGGTATCACATTTTAAAAATGATTTCCTCTTCTTACTGTGTTCTCTTCATCCTAAGCATTCCATTGTAACTTTTACTAACAGGAAAGAGTCTGTTTAGCTTGTAACTTTCCTTATAACTTTTTAGAACTACTATAAATTTTTTCAGCAATTTTATGTTGAATGTAACACCTGTGCATGAATGCATGTTTACCTGGATCTGGGGTGGGCAAGCATTTTCATGAAGAGCCATATAGTAAATATTTTAGTCTTTGTGGGCCATGTAGTCTATCTCAACTATTCAGCTATTTCGTGTTGTAACATGGAAAGCAGTGATTGACAGTAAGTAGATGAATGAGCATGACATTTTTCTAATACAATTTTCTGTACACTGAAATTTGAATTTTATATAATTTTTACATGTGAAGTTTTTTTCCCCCCATTTCCCCCCCAATCATTTAAAAATGAAAAAACATTGTTATTTCAAGAGCTATACAAAAACAGTGAACAGGCTCGGTTTGGTCTGCAGTACATAGTTTGCTGCCCTGGTGTAGAGCTAGGGCAATAATTAAAAGGAGCTTGGTAATTCTTTATTGAATAAAAACTGAAGTTACAGAGATTTAATTTATTTTAAATACACTCTTCTATTATAAAATATAATTGGTTTTGATAAGCTTACTAAGACATTGGTGAATTAATAATCCAAATCTACCCATTCTTATTGTTGGTGGGTATATCCCTTCGTTCATCCCTCTCTCTCTCCGTCTGTCCATTTCTTGCTCTCTCTGTAATTGTGTTCTTGGGTGTGCTGTTCCAGGTGGCAGTCAATGGAGCTAATCTGCAGAATGTCTTCATGCTTCTCACCTTGGAGCCTCTGCTGGCCAGAAGCCCCTTCCTCGTCCTTCATGTTCGCAGGAACAATCTCGTTGGAGATGCCTTAAGAGAGCTGAGCATTCATTCTGATATTGACCTGAAAAAGCCTCTCAAAGTGAGCCTTTCATTTTATTCCTCTAAATGTCTTCCAGGGTTTTCATTAAATAATGTTGAAGAAACAGCAGAGGTCTTATTATTAAAATTGTGGAGTATAGCCATTCATGATTTCTTTCATCCGTTTTACAAGAATTTGATCACCTCCTTCTGTCAAATCGTCGAGCAAAACATCTCAACATAACATCAGATGAGAATGCCAGTGGATCACTTGAGGGATTATAGGGCTTTCTTTGTCCGCTCTCTTGGGCGTACCATCTCCAGCTCTCCAGAAACAAGCAAGCAAGAGCAAGACTAAAGCTTCAACTAGGTGAAACTCTCCAGTCAGCATCTAGGAAGGTTTTGGTTGTCAAATATTGAAGAGAAAGAGATGGTAAATAGAATAGACGGGCTAGGAGTGCTAACAAGATGGACTCCATCTTCAGCCCTCCATCTGTTCATGTTTGCTCAGTGACCACTCTTAGTACTACATGTTTCAGGGCCCTTGGAAATTAATATACATACCTTAGAATTCCCCACCAAGGCCCGGATGGGGGAGAAAGAAAAGAGAAAGAAGGAAAAAAGTAGAATGGAAAGGTAGTGAAATTGTCTGGGAGGCTGTTGACTGATCATGATAGGTACTCTTAGTACCCAGAAATTACTGAATTAAAAACTTTTTCTCTCCTCATAGACTGTGCATGTTTGCGTTACTACTTACTGTATTCCCAGGGCTTAGCACAATGCTTGATACCTAATAGGTGTTCGATTAATGTTTAATGAATTATCTGAAGTGGTTTTTTTAAAGCCTTTTATCTTTCCCTTCAGATGATTTCCAGATCTCTGTTGCCATTCCTGTTGTAAACTCTAGTTTCCAAAAGGTAGTTTAAATAGGAAACTGACGATCTCCCCGCTATTGTCACCCTTTCCAGAACATCCCATGAGTGGCATCAGTCTCCTTCATCTGCCTGGGAGTTCTCCCTGGAACTTCTGGGCTAGATTTTTTATATCGCAAAGAGAGGGGGCCTCCCTTTGACCCCTGTTTTCAATCAGTAATTCTGATGAGACTCTTCTAAGTCTCCTGGTGACATCTGCACAATCGAAATCCTAGTGTATATCCTCACATTTGCTCCTGTCTTGCTCTCAGCAATGTGGAACTCAGACACAACGATACACTTTTTCTAATGCTATTTTTTTGCTGTGTCTGAGCCCTTACGGTAAAATGGGGCTGATAATATTAGTGTCTACACATGAGGCTGTTCTGATTAGGATAATAGAGTTTAAATACTGGCATGTAACAGACTTGGAATAAATCTCATTTGTTGGTTTGCTGTAGCTGTCACTGTGATGAATCTTATGGGGCCAGGATGCCCTCTATAGGTCTGGTTATAGCCCCTTACAGAACCCAAGTCTACCTCCTTAGGATGTTCTCCTTCCTTCATATGCATCAGTTCCTTCAAGAGCCCCACTGAGAGAGATTTCTTCCGGAAAGTGTTCCTTTACTCAGTTTAATCATTGCTTTTCTCTATGCGCCAGAACATTTACCTCTCAATGTATTTGACTCTTGGAAAATAAAATATAGGGGTGCCTGGGTGGCTCAGTTGGTTAAGCATCTGCCTTTGGCTCAGGTCATGATCCCGGGGTCCTGGGATTGAGTCCCACATGGGGCTCCCTGCCCAGTGGGGAGTCTGCTTCTTCCTCTTCCCCCACCCACCCCTGCTCATGCCCTCTCTTTCTCTCAAATAAATAAAATCTTCAAGAAAAAAAAAAAGAAAAAAACTTATTCTCCAATTGATTATTTTGTTTGCCTTACTCCCCGAAATAGATGGTAAACTTTCCATGGACATATGGTAAACTTCTGACTTCCTTTGTATCCCTTGGAGTACTAGTAGAAATTCTGTGGGTCTGTAAGTGCTTTGTTAATAATCAGCAAGTACACCTTGCAGTTTTCATTGCATCAGTGTATTCTCTGTTATATATTTCTTCCTTTGTCCTGACTTTGGAGAGTTTGAAAAAAAAAAAAAAGATTAAACATCAAAGATTTCCCTGAAGTATTAATTTTACTTTCATTATTTTAAGGTAATCTTTGATGGTGAAGAAGCAGTGGATGCTGGTGGTGTCACAAAGGAGTTCTTTCTTTTACTGTTAAAAGAACTTTTGAATCCTATCTACGGAATGTTTACCTACTATCAGGATTCAAATCTTTTGTGGTTTTCAGATACGGTAAGTTAGTGATATTGCAGTTAAATGGAAGGATTGTGTTAGACTTTCTTTTTGTGGTCAGACCAGTCCCCTGACTTCTGACTTTATAAAGGGGAGCATAACAAAGATAATTCCAAGTCTGAATAATGTAGCTCATCTTCATTTTTAACTCATTGACAAGATCCCATGTATTTTGTCACCCCCCCCCCACCTCCCATTTCTCTTTCTGGTAGGTAAGATCCAGGTTTTGTTATTCTTTGAAGGGTAAAAATATGAACACTGTGATAAAGAAGTGAGTTTTATGACATGTGGAAAGTGATAGTCAGGTACGTCTTACTTTAATAATGTGGTATGTGTGTGAACACTTACACAAATACAGGCACACATGTTATTTTTGAAAATTCAGTAGGAGAGTTAAGCTTCAAATGGCATCTAATTTTAAGCAGACTGTAATTTAGTTCTTTTTTTCCAGTGGAGTTTTCTTCCTAGAGCTGCACTGTTCTAAAAAAGCAGCCATTAGCTGCATGTAGGTATTTAAATTTAAATTTTACTTAGTTAAAATTAAATAATATTGAAGATTTATTTCCAAAATTGTGCTAGCCACATGTCAGGTGCTCAGTTGTAGCTGCTACTGGGCTGGGGGATGATGGCACAGCATAGCATAGACTGTTCCCGTTAGTGCAGAAAGTCCTGTTGGACAGCCTTGCTCTAGAAGATTATATGCTCTTCTCTGTGTCGCTAGATGAGCCGTAACTGCTTGACTTCGTCTAGGTTATGGGTTTTGGTGGTATTGCAGGGTGTTTCTCTGGCTCAGAAGATAATTAAGAATTAATGAGGTCTTTATTTTATACGGAAGATATTCTGAGGTAAATGGCAGTGTTTTGAGGGCTGCAAGCAGTGCATTCCTTTTTTAAAATTTTTAACACATTTGCATACATACTGAAAAGTGTTTTGTAGAGCACAACTGGTTCCACTTGATTGGCATAACCTGTGGACTAGCCATCTACAACTCCACTGTGGTTGATCTCCATTTCCCGTTGGCTCTCTACAAGAAGTTACTGAACGTAAAGCCTGGCTTGGAAGACCTAAAGGAACTCTCACCCACTGAAGGAAGGTACGAAGCTGAAAGATGGGGAGCTTCTCTGGCTGCCTGTGGCACAGGGATTCAGGGTTGAAAATACCACATTATCAGACCATATGGCTAGACTCTTAACAATGTAGATGGGCTGCTACTCACTTGAGACATTGCCTTTAGCAGAGGGGGCAAAGGAAAAGGGAGGCTGTGGGTGCCCAGGGGTACAAAAAAATCTCACTCTTCCTTGTCCTGAACAAAAACAAGGAGTGGAGACTCTCATGGTCTGGAAATACAGAGGGAGAAAGTACTAAAAAGGGAGTATTTTAAAAAATTTTGATTGAGATATAATTCACATACCATACAATCCACCTACTTGAAGTCTACAATTCAATGACTTCTAGTATGTTCAGAGTTATGTAGCTATCACCACAATTTTAGAAGATTTTTATTGTCCGAAAATGAAACCTGGTACTCCTTAGTTGTCATTCCCAGTCCCCTCATCCGCAAGCCCTAGGCAACAACTGATCTCCTTTCTGTGTAGACTTGCCTAGTCTGTATATTTCATATAAATGGAATCATACAACACCTGGTCTTTTGTGTCTGGCTTCTTTGAGGCAGCATGTTTTCAGGGTTCATCTGTGTTGCAACATGTGTCAGTAATGAATTTCTCTTTGTTGCCAAATAATAATCCATTGAGCAGATATGGATGACACTGTGTTCATCCGTTCATTAGTTGTTCCCCTTTTCGGCTGGTGTGGATAATGCTACTGTGGACAATCTTGCACAGGTTTTTGTGTGGATGTAAGTCTTCATTCCTCTTGGGTGGATACCTAGGAGTGGGATGGCTGGGGCCATATGGTAGCTCTGGGTTTAGTTTTTTGAGGAACTGCCAGACTGTTTTCCAGAGTAGTGGAGCCATATTTTTATGTTATTCTCTTTCTGGCTCTGAAAACCCCTTTGATTCTGAGTTTTTCTGCCTTGATTTTAGGTGGCATCAGATATATAAAAAACACCATACCCTTGGATTTCTGTAAACAGTATAATCCTTTTGGCTTCAATAGGAAGCAGTAGCCCTTTTTATGGAGAAAGAGTACCAATATTAAGATGGAGATAGAGAAAGGGCCATTTCTGATGTCCCTTCTGGAAGGGAGAGCCACACCACCTGTGTAGGACACCAATACTGAAAAACCAGGAAGGATGGGAGGGGTGGGGACACAGAAGAGAGAATGTTTAGAAGGAATATTGGAAAACAGCAGATGAGACTCTGGCAGTGTTAATTTTCGGGGTGACTGAAGAAAGCCAGAGAGTGGTTGAAGTGTGTGTGATTCCCCTTTGCCAGCCTGGCTGAGGATATTTTTGAAGTAATGATTCTGGCTGGTTTAACCGGTAGTGGATTTAAATTCCATGCTAAGAGTTTTCTTCCTGGGAAACTCTTGATGAAACTGGACCCGGAGCTCACTGAAGAAGAAAGTGTGAATGAGGTCTGCTTACAAGAAGGTATTCTCTTGGGGGCGCCTGGGTGGCTCAGTGGGTTAAGCCTCTGCCATCAGCTCAGGTCAGGATCTCAGGGTCCTGGGATCGAGCCCCACATCAGCCTCTCTGCTCGGCGGGGAGCCTGCTTCCCTTCCTCTCTCTCTCTGCCTGCCTCTCTGCCTACTTGTGATCTCTGTCTGTCAAATAAATAAAATCTTAAAAAAAAAAAAAAAGAAGGTATTCTCTTGAAAGCTAGGATATGATCATTGTTGGTATAAACATATTCTTATTTTCAGAGTGCCTGTTTGTGTTCTTTAGTATGGCAGGCAATAGAGTATCTTTACCCTACAGAGCCCCTTGTATTAACAAGTCAGCCAGTTAAGATTCCTAAGTGGATAGAGGTGACTTTGTGGCTTTCTTATGATGGGAGGATTATTCTGATACATGTGGGTGAAGACATTCTGTAGGGCCACTGGAGTACCGTGTCCTCATATTTTGACTTCCAAGCAATACCACAGTTAAAAGAACACCAGTGTGTCAGATATAAATCTATCTGAACTTCTTCATAAATCTAGTAAGTCTTGGCAGTGGGAAGAGTATAATTAACAAATGTCTTACAAGTCTACTGCCATACTTTTTCCCCCCTTTTTAATATCTTATGTATTTATTTTAGAGCAGGGGTGAAGAGAGCAGGGGGAGGAGCAGAAGGAGAGGGAAAAGCAGATTCCATGCTAAGTGTGGAGACTGGTGTGGGCTTGATCTCATGACCCTGAGATCATGACCTGAGCCAAAACAAAGCGTTGGATACTGACCCAACTGAGCCACCCAGGTGCCCTTGTCATATTTCTTTTTAAGGTATAAACAATTTTCTGTCAGTCTGGATTTATGTTTATCCTAGAATCTTCTTTTAGATTTTCCTTACACGGATTCTGGATATATAACTAAAGTAGAAACATTATTACAATGTCTAACTTGCCTCTCTTTTCCTTTCTTTTCTCTCTATTCTGTGATTAGGAGTCTTCAAGAACTTTTAGATTACGCTGGGGAAGATATTGAGGAGACTTTCTGTCTCAATTTCACGGTAAGGATTTCCACAGTTTCCTTCTGATTTTGGCATTCCCTTTCATCATGCTCACAAGTCGTAATGAACATACAGTTGTTTTTCAAATCAAAGAATAAATTCAGGGAATTCTCTGAAGAAATTTTATTTTAGTTATAGTGTCTTGATTGTTAAAGGAGTTAAGTAAATTTCTTGAATAAATGAATGAATGATTCATCTGTGAACTTAACATTATGAAATATTAGTCCTCTTTACTTTTGATACATAGATTTCTAGAGTTCATATCATTTTCTCTTTGATTGCATTTATTGGCAGCTGCATGTCTTAAAACACAGGATATCTTGTAAGGTGGTAATGTTTTCTGAATCAGGTTCTCTTTTCCCAAGAATTTCCTATGTAAGAAGTAGTAATTAAGCTACATTTGTTCCTAAAGCTTCTCTCAATCATTTGGAGTCTAGAAAGATAGGTGGTAAACAGAATTGAAACATCTCTTTTTTCCTCCTTATATATAGATTTGTCGAGAAAGCTATGGAGTGGTTGAACAGAAGAAGCTGATACCTGGGGGAGACAAAGTAACTGTGTGCAAGGATAACAGGTTAGTCCTGACCCCAGACCCTTGCAGATGTTGCTACTTTATTTCTCTGCACTTATACTTTTAAGACCAAGATTGATGTTAAATCTTAATCCCTGCTGCAGAGGAGGGCAAGGGTAAGAGAGCAAGAATTTGTAGATTGTAATTAATTTTTCATATTAGAGGAAACACTAGGCCTAGATTCAGGAGATGACTGTTGCAGATCTAGAAAAATGGACAGACCTCTTCCTGCATCCTTGCACATTTTTAAAAAGACAACCTGAAGACTGTGAGGTCTAATGTAACATTCAGTAACCCTCTTTGTCATGTAAACCTTCCAGACTATGCAGGGAGCCTCAGCTTTGTGGAAAGTAAGTGCCCAACAAAAATGGCTTCAGATGATGGAATTACCTTGATTCTAGGAACCTAATAAAGAGGTTAGTTTTGTGTCAAGCAGATGTTTCAGTCAAGCCCTAATAAGAATCTCTTGGAGAAAAAAAAAAAAAAAAAAGAATCCCTTGGAGCTAAATGTATCGTCCTGTCTTTATCTGAATAACATTGGTACTTTGTTCACAGTAAATGATCTATTTATTTTTTCACATAAGAACAGGCTTATATATTCCTTATAGTCTGATGGTATTTTTTAGAGTGGGGAAATGTATGGTGGATCATAGAGTGGATTTTTGGCACAGAAGATTTCTCTTGTAGTTTTGATGATTGTTTTATCAAGTATATATGTACATATCTGCCTTTAGTTTTCAAAAGGTATCTGAGCTTTTGCATCAAGTTTCAGACAAGATAACGTGTGCATGATTTTGTGGAAGCTGACAAAGGGCTAGGCCTGTGGCCCAAGGAAGGGAACATTCAGAATGTCTTTATATGGTGGTGAGTCCTCAGAGAGCTCTGTGTGTTTGGTACACTGGGTCGAACAGTGACCCAGTGCAGGCGAAGGCCCTTTGTGATGTAGTCTGCACTTGAAGCAGTTCTTAGGACTTACAACTCTTTCTTATCTTTATAAAAGTATTTCCCTTAGAGTACTTTTTGTCTCTGCTTTTTTCCCTCTCTCTTTCTGGGTCTGAGTTTTTCTCTTCCTGTCTCTGCTTCTCCTTCCCTATCACTCTCACTGCCTCTCCTTATTCAATAGATATTTCTTTGAATCATCAGTTGAATTGACTGAATAGTTGGGAGATAACGTGTTCAGGAATACTGAGATAAAACACGGTCTTCTTAGGGTGTAAGCTGTTGTCATGTGCAACCGTACTTCAAAAGTGAAATAGACTGAATTGGGGGGGGTGAATCCGAAGAGTTCAGGGATAGCAGCTTGGACACGTAGACCCAGGAGGTCAGATATGGCATAGAGTTAGGTTGCGAAACCTACCTACCTGTTGGAAAACAGAAAGTAGTGACAGAGACCACAGTGAACAGTGAAAGCCTCTCCATAGAGTGATGGCTAAATCTTGGTTGTTATATCAGGGAGAGAACAGTGATTGAGTGTGTGTGTGGGGTGTGGGTACTGGTTGGGGGCTCTGCCAGGGGGAGCTTCATTTGGAGGACCCACACTCGTTTAGCCTTGGGGGTTACATTGTAGAAGTCTTTGGTAAATAGAGAATTTTAGACTTCATTCAGCAGGTAGTAAGAAGCCACTGTTTGTGAGCTCAGGAGTTATGGGATAGAAGTTGGTTCCTGGCAGACATTGTTTTCTTATCTTCTTTTCCTTCTCCACTGTTTATATCTGCTGCTGACTCCATCTGCTGCTGCACATTCATGGACAGTACTTAACCCCAAGTGGTGCTCGGAATCAGTGTGGAAGAGCATGCTTTTGTTTAAAAGGCGTGTTAGGGGAATGCTTGGGTGGCACAGTCAGCTGAGTGTCTGACTCTTGGTTTTGGCTTGGGTTGTGATCTCAGAGTCATGAGATCGAGCCCTGTGTTGGGCTCTGTGCTCAGCACAGAGTCTGCTCAAGTTTCTCTCTCCTCTTCTCATGTGTGTGGGGTGTGTGTGTGTATGTGTGTGTGCTTTCTCTCTCTCCCCAATAAATAAATAAATCTTTAAAAACATGTGGGCTCCTTTTCTCTTACTTTGCAGTTGTTGGCCACTAATTGACTTCGGGGCTGCTCCTACAACACATTTTCAGTAAGGATGTTCTGATGACACACAGTTTCCTTAAAAGAAAGGCAGCACTTAAATACAAGAGAATAAAGAGAAGGGAGCCCCCATCATTCTTTAACTTGTATTATGAAGCTCCTTTATTACCATGACTTCCAAAAAGTAGCTTCAAAAGTTTTCAAGTCTTTGTACAATAGAGAGTGTTGTAGTTTTAAAACTTGCCAGGCAGAGGGTAGCGGGCTCCCGTTTTGATTGCCAGCACTCTGTGTTTGAGATTAGCATGTGGAACAGCTTCTATCTTTGGTGAAGTTTATGTTTTGACTTTTCTGGGTCACTAGCACTCGTTGAGCACACAGTGAACTCATCCATGCTGTTTTCGGCACTGTTGTGCATGCCTTTGTACTTGTGACAGGAGGCAGACCTTATTTCTGTCACACAGTTATCTACTGGAGAAGCTTCTGAGAACCTCGTGTGGTTACTGCCACATTGTTTAGTATCACTGTCATGATGAAGGACGACTAGGAAGATATAAGTGAATCTCTCTTCTTTTTCTTTTATGCTGCAAAAGCAAAAATCTTATCAGCAAAGCTTACTGAGATCCTGGTAAGAAATGTTGCATACAACTGTGAAAGATGAATCATTGCAGCTCCTTTTCCCTTTTGTCTAGTATATGTCATAATCTTGTCACTGGGGGTGGGGGTCCTTTTTGGGTATTTCTTAGATGGGTCTAAGAAAACTAGATGAGAGGTGCCTGGGTGACTCCTTTGGTTAAGCGTTTTTCTTCAGCTCAGGTCATGATCCCAGGGTCCTGGGATTGAGTCCTGCATTGGGTCTGCTTCTTCCTCTCCCACTCTCCCTGTTTTTTTTTTTTTTTTTTAAGATTTTATTTATTTATTTGGCAGACAGAGATCACAAGTAGGCAGAGAGAGGGGGAAGCGGGCTCCTTGCTGAGCAGAGAGCCCGATGTGGGGCTCTATCCCAGGACCCTGGGACCATGACCTGAGCCTAAGGCAGAGGCTTAACCCACTGAGCCACTCAGGTGCCCCTTCCACTCCCCCTGTTTATGTTCCCTCTCTTTCTGTGTCTCCCTTTGTCAAATAAATAACTAAAATCTTTTTTTTTTTTTAAGAAAACTTGATGAAAGAAAGATAAGAATAATGCCTGCTGGATTTTAACTTGTAGGCAGTTGAATATACAGATACTGCTTAACAATAAGCAGCATCTTAACAGAAAGTTATTTGCTGAGTTAACAGTAAGGTATTTGCTGTCACCACTGCCCTAGAGGAAAATGCCAGAAAGATAGCAATTCTTTATCCATAATTTATTATATTTCATTTGGTCTTAAGATTGCATCCTATCCTTGAACAAGAGCTGCAGATAGTCAAATGAGTTACAAGCATCCAAGTAAAAGAACATCCATAGGTGATGGCTGGGGGCTGCATCATAGCCAGCTCTTGCCACAGCTGGTAATCACTTCTGAATAACGACTCCTCATGGTTAAGTACTTCTCATCCTCTCTAACATGGTGTTATTACTATTAATGAAAAATCCACGTGTCATTCTAGGTTTCCCCAAATTGACCTTAATTTAATGTAGTCAAATTAAATAAAATTGATGTGTTCTCCCATTTCTCCCATGTTAAGAAAGGGATGGAAAAACAGTAAAAAGATCACCCAGTGGGGCACCTCAGTGGCTCAGTGGTTTAAGCCACTGCCTTCTGTTCAGGTCATGATCTCAGGGTCTTGAGATGGAGCCCCACATCGGGCTCTCTGCTCAGCGGGGAGCCTGCTTCCCCCTCTCACTCTGCCTGCCTCTCTGCCTACTTGTGATCTCCCTTTCTGTCAAATAAATAAAATCTTAAAAAAAAAAAGAAGAAGAAAAGTACCTTAAAAAAGAAAAAAGATCATCCAGTAAGGAGTGCGAGGCTTAACGTAAGTGCTCCAAAGGGCACCCAGATTCCATAGTGAGAACCTGAGGAAAAAATCCTACATGACAGATACCTGGTTCCTTAAGATCTCCTGAAGTTAGGACTGCTGACAGACGTGAGTTGATGTCTTGAGATAATCTATTGGTATAATCTTTAAGATCTGTCTCGTATTTGCATTGGGCTGTTTTAGGATGGCAGATGACTAAAATGCCAGTCACATTTCTTGAGTGCTTACATTTGTCTAAGTACTTCACATGTAATCCTCCCCACTTTACAGATGCAGAAACTGGGCCACAGAGAGGCATAACTTACTTGTTCAGGGTGACATAGCTAGAAGTGTAGGATTCAAAGCCAGGCATTGGGAGTGAGATGAGAGCTTGTGCTCCGTGAAGGTCCGCACCTGCCCCTTCAAGGCTAAGACCAGGACTTGAGTCCCCTCCCCAACCCAGGAAGAGACATGACTTAGAAGTTTGCAGTTTTCCTTTCAGGCACGCTATGGGGTTTTTAAAAAACAAGATTGGCACAGTTAAAAATATACTGTGAATGTATAAAATTATATGTCTGAATTTTTAAACTTTGCTTGAGACAGCCCTTATATTTACCATGTTATTACAAAGCCCTCAGGGACACCCTTATTAATGACTACACAGTCTGCCATGTGGACGTGTGTGTTCTACTCTCTCGCTCCGGGGTATTTGGCTTCTAAGTTCTCTTTTGTTTCTCTCCCCTCTTCCTTTATTTTTAGTAAGACCTGTCAAGTATCTTTTGTCTAAAGCTTGCTTTGCCTTTAAAATTGCTTTTTAATAAGATCCCAAGGGTGAAATTGAATTAGTGTATGTCATTTTCAATTGGTTGATAGATGTTGTTGCTGAATTGATTTCACTAATGAATTATATATCAACTTGCATATTATCATCAGTGTATGAGAGTACTCATTTTACCTAATCCTTATAAGCACTAAGTATTCTCTTAAAGAAAACAAGTAATAAATTCTGTTGCACTTGTAAAATTTTGCATTTCTTACACACCTCGGCTACTTTGCATATTCTACACAGCTTTGGTGCATTTTTCTGTGAATTAGATAGAAATGGACAATATTGTGAATGTACTAAATGCCACTGAATTGTTCATTTAAATGGTTAATTTTATGTTCTGTGAATTTCTCTTCAATAAAAAGTGCTTGTGTACCTGTGTATGCATGTGCAAATGTGTCTGTGTCTGCCTTGAGTGTGAACTCTCAGGCAGGGAGAACTGCTGTGTCATGCTTTGGCAGTGAGCGTCGGGATGCGACACTTTCCTGTGTAATGCTCTCAGAGACCGAACTGATTGTGTAATGCATACTGCTCTTCTTCCCGCCAGTTATTTTGTACATTGCTGACAAATTTGAGCATCTAATGGATTAACACTGAGTGATAGTGTTTGACCCACCTTGAAGGCAGGGTATCCTGTTAGATGTTAACATGCAGGTTTTATGGCTGCCTGAGGAACAATCACATAAGCAGGGCAGGAAACAGAGGTAAAGATCAAGCCAGTTAGGAAACAGTGGAGACGGCCTGACATTGTGAAGGGCATCCATAAGCATCCCCGTGTCCTGGGAAATGTGGCCAACAGTGGTGTGATTGGTAGCTAGAAAACCCCACAGTTAAAGACTTGCCCTAAGTGGAAGGAAGATGGCTGGTCAGAGCACTCGGCTGGGAATGCCTGTGTTCCCAGACCTCACCGAGCCCTAGTGATGCCCTCTCAGGACATGTCTTTCTGCCCTAGACAGGGCTATAGTATTTCTTGTTTTTAAAGTAGTCTGTTGGTATCCTTTATGTCTTTCTGTATTGGGACTAAATGATTTTCATATGGTTTGTGGGAACTCTTTATTAAGACCACTAAACCCTTTGCCATTTGTTATTTATTGTAAATTATATTTCCAGTTGTTTGCTTTTGAAAATGTGGGGTGCTTGTGTTTAAATCTCTGTAATGTATTAATTTCTGTGTTGTCCTGTCTGTTGATTATTTCTTTTGGTCTTATATCACCAATCTCAGCCTTTCCCTATCCAGTAATTGATAAATACATAATGTACTCTCTTCACTTAAAGAAATTTCAGGTGGGGGGAGGTCTGTATTCTAAGGTAGAAATCTGAATTATTCCCATATTGCTAGTTTCCTTAGCTATTCTTACAGGGGGACATTAGATTAGTTATATCCAGTTTGGGTTTTGATTTGAAGTGTGATAAATTAAAGGTTAATTTGGGAAGAATTAACACTTTTGTGGTATTTAGTCTTACCATCCAAAGGCCTGTTTTAATTTCTGATTTTGTTTTTCCTTTTCACATAGATTACACATATTTTTTATTAGAGGTTTTTTAATATTTTGATTTCTTATTTCTATTGTCAAAGTCTTTCCATGTGTTTTGACCATTATTGGTACCTAGAAATAGTTAATGGTTTTTGTATATTTATCTGGCAACTGGTCAGATGCTCAGATTTATTCAATAATTTTCAGTTGATTCTCTTGGGTTTTCTATATATAATTATCTGCCTGCAAAAAAATGTTTCCCTAATAATTACACACCTTATTTGTTTTATTCATTTTTGCTTCTTTACTAGATAGACCTAGAAGGATATTAAAGGAGTCTCTTATTCCTAGAGATAAGAAATATTGAATTCTATTAGTTTTTGCTTCCATGAAGATAATCCTATGATTACGATAATCATTGACTTCTTATGTAATACGTTATTTTGATTTTCCCTTTTGGTTGCCTGGCCCCAATGATGATTAATAGTACATTAGGGTCTAACTCTGCTATTAGAGTAAGCAGCAGGTCGGCACTGCCGGCTGGTCCTTAAGGTGAAGCAGCATAATTTCACTTCTGCATAATTTTAACCCTTAAGAGAAATGGAAGAAAATGCGTCTGAGTTTTTAATTTTTAAGGGTGGGGTCTTTAATTTTAAATTCTTTTGCTTCATTCAGGATGCCCAGGTATAAACTTGAAGTAGCCTTTTTTTGGATATGCATAATATCACATTGAAAGTCTTTTATCTCTTCTGGGAGGAAATCAAAATCTGATTTTATACTGAGGAAACCAAAATGAGCTAGGTTATTGAATTTCCTGTTCCTAAATTAAAGATGACATTCTTCTCTGATGAGGAATCATAAACTTAAGAATATAATGATGTCCATCCCCCCTCTTTTGTACCTGGGAAGGGAAGGAGGATTGAATTTCCAATCAGTATCTTTGTTTCATGTAATAAAAAAATAATAAAATAATAGCTGAAATTTCTTGAGCACTGTGTGTCAGACACTATCCTGTACTTTGTGTATTAACTGACCTGTTCGCCATAATTGTGAGGAAGGGGCTGTTACTTTCCCTTTTATAGAAGGAGAAACTGAAACAGACCAACTGAATTGCCTAAGGTTCATTGCTTATAGGGACAGAGCTGGGATTTAATTGCAAGAAGGCAGAGTATTTGAGTCCTTTTGTTTTTTGAAAATACTGTTTTATTAACACTACAGTGGTAAACAACTTTATGTTTCTTTATAGATCACTGAGTCACACAAAATTCAAAACCCACAAAGAAGCTAAGAGTCTTTACATTTAATGTGTCCTTCCTGAAAATCCTTAACTGTATACCAGTCTGTCCTCAATCAGTACAATTTGAATATGCACCATTTTTTAATTTAATATGTCACATTTACATAGCAAAATAATGAAGGCACAGCTAATACAAGCAAACTTAAACCCTTCTACTTCTGAGCTGGGGGTGGGGACACACACTTGGATTGGTTCTTCAAGTATTTATTTTTTCCAAACATTAGCTTCATTGAAGAGTTCTGATAATTTTCACAGCTACATTCTAAAAGCTACATGACAAAGACGACTTCACAAGGATCAAACTACATAACACTGAATACATGCTTTACAGGATTTGCTACATTCTACATCTTTTCAAGTAAATTAATATTTCTAGAATGCTAGGTAAAGGGATTTAATACTTAAACATTTGTTTTTTGTTTGTTTTTACACCTTTGTAAATAGACACTACCAAGAAAACACATAAACATGAGACTGTAAATAACGAACACATATGTTGACAGTATTATACAGGTTATACACCCTCCTTCTCAGAACCATGTTGCTTGTCTAAACTCAAATATTCAGAACATTCTTTAGAATTTGAAGTGGCAGTCTTCCAGGCCTCATTAAACAGTACTGTCATGATCTCCATCACAGGCTTCCAGGATTCCATCACTCTTCTCCAAAGTGTAAAGCTGATAGGTTACAAAAGCAAAGTCTTAAAGATGAAATTCTTCTGGGTTCTGTTTTTTCTGCACTGGAAAATGTCCGGACTAAAGAAACTGAAGAGTTAAGCGTTGAGAACATGTTCAGTCTTGGTCTGGGTGTTCTGTGTGTAGTGTGATGACAGTGGAATGAATAGGTTTCAAAGTGACATTCTTTACTTCACATCTACTTGACACCCTTAATAACTCTCAATTGCAGTCCGTGCAGAAGAGATCATGAAAAAAATCATTTTTAATATAACTTGTTTTCTTCAACACATTTTGATATATTTATTGTGTTCAAAATGAAAAATTTGAAACGGGCTGGCCAGGATCTGATTGCTTCAATTTACTATAATTTTAGGTAGGAACACCAGAATTGATTTACATTGTATTTTGGTCCCAAACCTGAGCCTTATTAAGTCCACCAATATTGGGGGAAAAAAATAGTGATTTTGTTTTCGTCGTCATTCTCCTCCTCAATCTCTGCCCCCGCTTATTTCTTGGCGTCATGAGGCACTGCAGAGTGGGGACCCTCATCTTTGGCCGCCGCCGCCTCCGCAGCAGCCTCTGCCGCAGCTTCCTCCTCCTCCTCCTCCTCCTCCTCCCCCTCTTCCTCATCCTCGTACTCTTCCTCGTCATCGTCCTCCTCCTCCCCCTCCAAGGTCCATGCACACCCCTCCATCTCACCGGTGAGCTCCTGGATCTTGGCAAGTAGGGGCTTATAGATGTCGTTATACTTTTTTTCCAGAGCCTGAAATTCCTTATCAAATTTGGCTTCTATCTTATCGCATCGCTTCTGCAGCTTTTTGAGGGCCAGGACTCGGCATTTCACCGAATTAGGCAGGCTCTCGATAAAGTCATTTTTAGGCTTTGGTGCATTCTCCGCGGGGGTCTGGGGCTCCTCCACGGTCTGACCCGCCGCGCTGTCGGAGTCACCAGCCGCGCTGTCAGAGTCTCCCCCCTGCGCACCGCCTTCCGCCATTACCTCCTCTGCCGCCGCGGCCGCCTCCGCTGCCGCCGCTGCCGCCTGGCTTGGCTCCGCGGGCCCCTGGTTTTCCGAGTCAGCCATGATACGGGGAAGCTGCAGAGGTCTAGGGTGGCTCCCGCAGAGACCTGCACCCGAGCTGCACCAGAGAGATCTTGCGGATGCGGCAAGTGGCGGTGACGTCGGCCGCGGCAGTGACGTCGGCCGTGGCCCCGCCCTTTTCTCGCCAGCCCTTGACTGGCTCCCTGCAATCAGCTGACGGCCTTGCCCCCCACACTGCGCCAGCTTCCCCCTGTTGCTACCCTGCCATCTCCCTAGCACTGCAGCTGACGTCAAAACCGGTGTCTTGGATACCCTGCCCCCCATCCGCCCACATACCTGTCCATAAAGCTGGGCTGGGAATGGCAGCAGGTGTGCAAGGCCCCTTCTTAGGAACTGCTCGGATGGCCTCAGCCTTTTTCAGTTTGCTCCTCTAGCCCACTCCGGTCCTTCTGTACAGCGGTCAGTGCATCTGTCTTGGCCTTTGTCTGCATGACCCATGCAGGCGTTGGTCTGGTGTCGCTGCCTTACTCTTGTGGAGTCGGCTTTGTCACCTCTCCGATTCCTGCGAATTCCTTTCCAGAAAGCGAGGGCATGGGAGAGCTGGGTGCACATGTGTGGAGAGGGCCGCTTGTAGGTCCACATGCCCACTCAGCAGCCCTCGTTGGTCATTCCTTGGCTTAGCGGCATATGTATGCGGGCTAAGCTCTCTTAGCAAGAAGGACCTCAGAGCAGTTTTGGAGCCATTTGGATAGGAAATCTCAGGACCCTTGGTATTCTGGAGTATGTTTTAGAAGGTCCCTCAGAATCTTTGGCCTGTGGACAGGAATAAAGCTGGAGGCAGGCGGAAGAAAAGCAAGTCCTTCTAATGCCTGGGGTCCAGGGCAAGGGCCGTGTCTTCTCCATGTTAAAGCATGGAGCGCTGTTCACTGGGGACACAGAGACACTCCTGTGTGCTCACAGACATGGGCCTCCAAGGCACTCCACAGTTCAGCATCTGCTTTGTGGTCTTGCTGGTGATTTGTATCTGAGAACATTTAAAAAAGAAAGAAAAAGAAAAAGGTCTTAAAAAAAGAGAAATCTCCTCCTTTAATAGCAAAGTGAGTCCTCGTTTTATTTTACTTCCTTATCTTGCTTGTAAGACCCAATGATAGCTTCTTGAATAAGGATGAGGGCTTATATTTTAGGTATGGAAGAAGACATGATCCTTCCAGGGATTCCTTAGGAATGTTTTCAAATTCAGTGTTATTGATTCAAATGTTTGTCTTTCACTATATTGGGACTTGCTGAAGCTCTTCCATCAAGCATATGAATGTTAAGAAATTACTTCCCCAAGTACATTTGGTGTTATCTTATGGTTTTTAAGAATATTAAATTATCTAATAATATGTAAAGCACTTAGTGCTGACACATAGCAAGCACTTAATGTGTTTCAGTGTTTTTTTTTTTTTACAAACGACATTCATTAATATGCAAGAATAACCTGCAATAATATTCCCTTTTAAAAGGACATTTTAGTGCCCTTCCCCAAAGAAAGGAACCATTTACAAAATGCCTGATATATTCCAAATAGCAAACATTCTAGGTTTTTTTGTTTATGTATTTGTGATTCTTGTTTTCTATTTTACTTTCTTAATTCTGCTGCAGATAATTTACTTTCCCTTTTCTGTTACCATTTATAGCGACTGGGTTTTATTGTTAAGACTGGTATTTTAGTTTTAGCTCTGCCGGAATATAATGTGATAACACATCTCTATTTAGTTGGCTGACACTATACATATTCTAGATATCACCGATTGTTAGAAGGTGATCTCCCAAACTAAGAAGGCACGTTGAGATCAGAAAATGAAGCAGACTACTTCAAACAGTTGACACAGGGTTTTATACAGGGTGACTTACTGGTAGGGGGATCAGGCAGAGGACAAGCCATGGTAGTTGCAGAGTTACTCTCCACAAAATCCAGACCTTCGTGCCCAGATTCTGGAGTGAGGAGATGCACAGAAGGGCACTGTGGTGAGACTGAAGGGTTTACATACACCTCAAAGGGCTTGCAGGCAACTAAGTGCTAGCTAAGCTTTAATTTGATCTTGTGATACTAGCAGTGCATTAGGAAGGGGAAAGACCATTTTACCTCTAACAGATTCATGGGAGGCCAAAGCAGGCCTCCCCAGTCTGGGCCTTGGTGGGGAATTCTAGGGTATATATATATTAATTTCCAAGGGCCCTAAAACATGTAGCACCAAGAGTGGTCACAGCAAACATGAACAGATGGAGGGCCGAAGATGGAGTCCGTCTTGTTAGCACTCCTAGCCTGTCTATTCCATTTATCATCTCTTGATGGTTGCAGGTACCTTGAGGTTAGGAATGTTTTTGACATTTTAAAGATAAGGAACTTAGAAGCAGAAAAATAAAGCGAAATAAATATTTTGTTACCATATGTATTACTTGATTGGCAGAATCAGAGGCAGAAATGGGGCTTTCTAATGCCTATAGTGTAGAGGTTGTGACAGCCCAAATTTTAATAAAATCCATTTGACATATTTGACTTGCTTGAAACAAATAGGATGCGTTCATCTTTCAGGATGTTTATGTTGCTGTCTTTAAAAAACTTAAAATTTAGTGTTAAGCAGGCTACTTTTTTCAAATGTTCTGTTCTTTTGAGATATAATTCACAATATAATAGATATATTTTTTGTATAATAAAAAGATAATTTAATTGTATTAATTGATGTGTAATAAAATTCACTTTGCTTTGGCAAATACAGTGATGTAAACACTACACTAATTGAGATGTAGAACAGTAACATCATCCCAAAAAACACCTTCATAGGCCTTCCCTTACAGTCCAGCCCTGGTGATCACGGGCCCATCTCTAAAATTTTTTTTTTCCAGAATGTCCAGAAACGGAAGCGTATATGTGTAGAGTTTTGAGTCTGGCCTTTTTCACATGGCATAATGCATTTGAGATTCATCCATGATGTTGTGTACACTAGTAGTTTGTTCCTTTTCATTACTGAGTAATATTCCCCTTTAGTTGTTTCTCATTTTTTGTGATTACCAAAAAATGCTACAGTGAATATAAGTTTTTATTTCTCCTGGTTATGTACCTAGAAGTAGACCTGTTTGGTCATATGGTAAATGTATATTTAACTTTTTAAGAAAGTTCCACAGTTTTCCAAAGTGACTATACCATTTTGCTTTCACACCACAGGGTATGAGTTAAATTACTCTACATTGTCAACAGCATTTGGTATCATTGGGCTTCTCCCCTCACCCCTCCAATCTAATAGGTGTGTGTGGTAACCTTAATGGCTAATGATGTAGAGTATCTGCCAATGTATGTATGTGTCATTCATAGATGTTCTTTGATGCAGTGTCAGTTGATATCTTTTGCCCACTTTCTGAGTTTTTTTGTTTTCTTATTTTTAATTGGTTTTATATATTCTAGATATAAGTCCTTGTGAAATACTTTCTTCTAGTCTATGGCTGTCTTTTTCTTAAAAAAACAGAAATTTAAAATTTTGATAATTTTTTTTTCTTTTATGGATTGGGTTTTTGGTGTCATGTTTAAGAGATCTTTGCTAAATCCAAGACCGTAAAGATTTGTTCCTATGTTTTCTTTCTTTCTTTTTTTTTTAATAGATTTTATTTATTTGACAGAAGGAGAGAGAGAGAGCACGCACACAAGTAGAGTGGTGGGCAGAGGGAGAGGGAGAAGCAGGCTCTCTGCTGAGCAGGGAGCCCGATGCAGGGCTTGATCCCAGGATCCTTGGGATCATGACCTGAGGCAGCCCTTTAGTGGACTGAGCCACACAGGCATCCCTCTTTCTTTTATTTTTTGTTTAAATTCAGTTAATTAACATATAATGTATTAGAAGTTTCAGAGGTAGGCTTCAGTGATTCATCATTGCATATAACACCCAGTGCTCTTTATATCACATGCCCTACTTAATGCCCATCAATCTGTTACCCCATCCCCCCACCTCCCTTCCCTCCAGCAACCCTCAGTTTGTTTCCTATGATTAAGAGTCTCTTATGGTTTGTCTCCCTGTCTGATTTCAGCTTATTTTATTTTTCCCTCCCTTCCTCTGTGCTCTTCTGTTTTGTTTCTTAAATTCCACGTATGAGTGAAATCATATGATAATTGGCATCCTCTGATTGACTTATTTTGGTTAGCATAACACCCCTAGTTCCATCCACATTGTTGTAAATGGCAAGATTTCATTTTCTTGATGGCTGAGTAGTATTCCATTGTGTGTGTGTGTGTGTATCCCACATCTTCTTAATCTATCCATCTGTTGATGGACACATGAGCTCTTTCCATAGTTTGGCTATTGTGAACATTGCTGCTATAAACATTGGGGTGCAGGTGTGTCTTTGGATCACTATATTTGTATCTTTGGGGTATATGCCTTGTACTGCAATTACTGGGTCATAGGGTAGCTCTATTTTGAACTTTTAGAGGAACTGCTATACTGTTTTACAGAGTGGCTGCAACACCACTGCATTCCTACCAGCAGTGTAAGAGGTTTCCCCTTTCCAACATTTGTTGTTTCTGGTGTTGTTAATTTTAGCCATTCTGAGTGGCGTGTGGTGGCATCTTGTTGTGGTTTTATTTTGTATTTCCCTGGTGATGCTGAGTTGTGTTGAGCATTTTTTCTGTTGGCTATTTGGATGTTTTCTTTGAAGAAATGTCTGTTCATGTCTTCTGCCCATTTCTTGATTGGATTATTTGTTCTTTGGGTGTTGAGTTTGATAAGTTCTCTACAGATTTTGGATACTAACCCTTTATCTGAGCAAACACTTGCAAAAATTGTCTCCCGTTCTGTCAGTTGTCTTTTGGTCTTGTCAACTGTTTCTTTTGCTTTGCTGTGCAAAAGCTTTTTATCTTGAGAAGTCCCAGTGCCTCATTTTGCCTTTGTTTTCCTTGCCTTTGGAGACATGTCTAGACAGAAGCTGCTGTAGCCAAGGTCACAGAGGTTGCTTCCTGTGTTCTCTTCTAGGATTTTATTGGTTTCCTATATCACATTTAGGTCTTTCATCCATTTTGAATTTACTTTTGTATATGGTATAAGAAAATGATTCATTTCATCCTTCTGCATGTGGCTGTCCAATTTTCCCAATACAATTTGTTGAAGAGACTGTTTTCCATTGGATATTCCTTCCTGCTTTGTTGAAGATTTTTGGACCATAGAGTTGAGGGTCCATTTCTGGGCTCTCTATTCTGTTCTATTGATCTATGTGTCTGTTTTTGTGCCAGTATCATACTGTCTTGATGATTACAGCTTTGTAATAGAGCTTGAAGTCTGGTGTTGTGATGCCACCAGCTTTGGTTTTTTTCTTCTTCAACATTCCTTTGGCTATTCCAGGTCTTTTCTGGTTCCATGCAAATTCTAGGATTATTTGTTCCAGCTCTAAGAAAAATATTGATGGCATTTTGAAGGGATTGCATTGATCCTATAGATTGTTCTGGGAAGCATAGACATTTTCACAATATTTGTTCTTCTAATCCATGAGCATGGAACATTTTTCCATTTCTTTGTATCTTTCTCGGTTTCTTTCATGAGTGTTTTATAGTTTTCAGAATAGAGATTCTTTGCCTCTTTGGTTAGGTTTATTTCTGGGTATCTTACGCTTTTTGGTGCAACTATAAAATGGGGTCAATTCCTTAATTTCGCTTTCTTCTGTCTCATTGTTAGTGTATAAAAATGCAACTGATTTCTGTGCATTGATTTGGTATCCTACCACTTTGCTGAATTCCTGTATGAGTTGTAGCAATTTTGGGATGGTGTCTTTTGGGTTTTCCACATAGAGATCAGGTCATCTGTGAAGAATGACAGTTTGAATTCTTTGCCAATTTGAATGGCTTTTATTTCTTTTTGTTGTCTGATTGCTGAGGCTAGGACTTCTAGTACTACGTTGAACAACAGTAGTGATAGTGGACATTCCTGCCATGTTCCTGACCTTAGGGGAAAAGCTCTCAGTTTTTCCCTGTTGAGAATGATTTTCACTGTGGGCTTTTCATATATGGCTTTTATGATACTGAGGGTATGTTCCTTCTTTCCCTATGCTGTGCAGAATTTTAATCAAGAAAGGGTACTGTACTTTGTCAAATGCTTTTTCTGCATCTATTGAGAGGATCATATGGTTCTTGTCCTTTCTTTTATTAATGTGATATATCACATTGATTGATTTGTGAAGGTTGACTTCCCTTGCAGCCCAGGAATAAATCTGACTTGGTCGTGGTGAATAATCCTTTTAATGTGCTGTTGGATCCTATTGGCTAGTATCTTGGTGAGAATTTTTACATCCATGTTCATCAGGGATATTGCTCTATAATTCTCCTTTTTGGTGGGGTCTTTGTCTGGTTTTGGGAGGAAGGTAATGCTGGCCTCATAGAAAGAGTTTGGAAGTTTTCTTTCCATTTCTATTTTTTGAAACAGCTTCAGAGAATAGGTACTAATTTTTCTTTAAATGTTTGGTAGAATTCCCCTTGGAAGCCACCTGGCCCTGGACTCTTGTTTGTTGGGAGATTTTTGATTACTGCTTCAATTTCTTTGCTGGTTATGCAATTGTTCAGGTTTTCTGTTTCTGCCTGTTTCAGTTTGGTAGGACTGCATCCATTTCTTTCAGATTGCCTAATTTGTTGGCATACAGTTGCTCATAATATGTTCTTAAAATTGTTGGTATTTCTTTGGTGTTGGTTGTGATCGCTCCTCTTTCATTCATGATTTTATTTATTTGCGTCTTTTCTCTTTTCTTTTTGATAAATCTGGCCAAGGGTTTATCGATCTTATTGGTTCTTTCAAAGAACTAGCTCCTAGTTTTGTTGATCTGTTCTTCTGTTCTTTTGGTGTCTAGTTCTTTGATTTCTGCTCTAATCTTTATTAATTCTCATCTCCTGCTGGGTTTGGGCCTTTTTGCTGTTCTTTCTCCAGCTCCTTTAGGTATGGTTGCGTTCTGTATTTCTTGTTTCTTGAGAAAGGCTTGTATTGTTATGTATCTCCCTCTGAGGCCTACCTTTGCTGTGTCCCAAAGGTTTTGAACAGTTGTGTTTTCATTTTCATTTGTTTCCATGAATTTTTTAAATTCTTCTTTAATTTCCTGGTTGACCCATTCATTCTTTAGTAGGATGCTCTCTAGCCTCCAAGTATTTGAGTTCCTTCCAGCTTTTTTCTTGTGATTGAGTCCAAGTTTCAAAGCTTTGTGGTCTGAAAATATGCAAGGAATGATCCCAGTCTTTGGGTACCAGTTGAGACTTGATTTGTGACCCACATGTGATCTGTCTGGAGAATATTCCATATGCATTAGAGAAGAATGTGTATTCTTTTGCTTTAGGATGGAATGCTCTGAATATATCTGTGAAGTCCATCTGGTCCAGTGTGTCATTCAAAGCCCTTGTTTCCTTGTTGATCTTCTGCTTAGATGATCTGTCCATTGCAGTGAGGGGGGTGTTAAAGTCCCCAAATATTATTGTATTATTATTATTAATGTGTTTCTTAAATTTTGTTATTAATTGGTTTATATGGCTGCTCCCAAGTTAGGAGCATAAATATTTACAATTGTTAGATTTCCTTGTTGGATAGACCCTTTAAATATGATTTAGTATCCCTCTTCATCTCTGTTAGTCTATGGTTTAAAACCTACTTTTTCTGATATAAGGATTGCTACTCCAGCTTCCTTTTGATGTCTTTTAGCATGATAAATTGTTCTCCACCCCCCTCATTTCAACCTGGAGGTGCTTTTGGGTTTAAAAGGAGTCTCTTGTAGACAGAATATCAATGGGTCTTGCTTTCTTATCTAACCTGATACCCTGTGTCTTTTGATTGGAGCATTTAGCACATTTACAATCAGAGTAACTATTGAAAGAAAAATATGGGATGCTTCACAAATTTGTGTGTCATCTTTGCACAGGGGCCATGCTAATCTTCTCTGTATCATGTGCTGCCAAAGTGAGCACCCTATGTTTTCTTCTAGAAGTTTTATAACTTTAAGTTTTAGACCATGGTCCTTATTGAGTTAGCTTTTATAATGGTGTGAGGCGTATGGATATTATACCCTTTGCATATGGTATTGTGTTGATCCAGCACTGTTTATTGAAAACACTATCTGTTGAATTGCTTTTGCAAAGTTGTTGAGAATTAAGTGAGCATATTTGTGTGAGTTTATTTCTGGGCTTTCTGATTCTGTTGCATTGATTTATATGTCTGTCCTTTCACCAACACTACACTTGACAACTGTAACTTTATAATAAGTCATGAGATTAGGTAATTTCTTTTTTAAAAATTGTTTTGGCTCTTCTAGTTATTTCACCTTTCTATACTAATTTCAGGATCAGCTTAGCAAACTTTTTCAAAGACCCTTACTGTAGTTTGAATTCAGACTTTTAAAAACCATTGGCAATGGATATAGTACTTGCTCTTACAAATTTATGTGTTTTAAAATGTCACCTCATTTTATACATTATATGTTAATTTAAAAAATCACAGTTAAAAAAAGAAACTATATTAAAAAAATAAGTGATCAATTATGGGAAAGAAATTCTGTAACAAGGTGCGTACTGCTTAGTTTGTGCTGAAGGTTTAAATCTGGGAAATAGAAAAATGGGAAAAGAAATGACAATCTTTTTAATGGTTGGATGTCACCATCATCTTTTCATTACTGTTATTTTCAGTATGTCAAATTTTATCTTAGGACTTTTTGGCACTTAACAGATATCTCTTAAATTAGGCTTTGGAAAACCTGAAGGTAGTTTTCATACTCTTCCAACAAAATGGAGTTTTAAATGAAAAACTTCTCTTGATTAAGCAAAATAAAACTGTATATAGGCAAAAAAAAAATATGTCACCTCATTTAAAACGTCTCATTTTGTGGGCTTTATGGACTCTAGTATATAATTGGGACTGCTGTTAACACAGAATTGTGAATAATGTAAATGAGCTATCATGTTGTGAAACCTTGATCTCTGCATATTGTAATTTCGCATGTAGCTGTCACACTAGAAATGGAAGAATCAAGGCAGGACAAAGAGAGGGTACTTAGGTGAAGTGATTGGGAGCACAGACCTGTATTCAGACATCTGGCTTCTGTTTGTCTTGGATTCAGTTCTGAAATTGGAATAATGACAATTTACTTGAAAATTTTTGAAATGGAAAATAATTGAAAATTTATCTCTGGTCTCAAAAAGCTGTTGTCTTAAAATTTGTGTATTTATTTTTATTGGGACATAATTCTCATACAATTCACTCAAACGTAGTTTTGCATATTTACCAAGATAGTGTGTATCTAAGAATTTATTGCTGTGACTAGCACCTAATATACTCTGTAACTGTTAATGATCAATATAAAAGAAAAGAATGTGTTGAGAGCAATAGTGATTGACATATAGAGATTAGAGTCTCTGTATGAGTTTGCTAGGGCTGATGTAACAATGTTCCACACAGTAAGTGGCTTAATGATTTCTTGTGTCCATTCAAGAACAAAGTGTTGGTAAGGTTGATTACTTCTGAGGCTTCCCTCCTTGGCTTGCAGATGGCCATCTTCTCCTTTTCTCTCTTTGCATTGTCTTCCCTCTGTGCATGTTTCTGTGTCCAAATTTTCCCTTCTTATAAGGTCACCAGTCATGTTGGATTAGGGCTCGGCCTGATGACCTAATATTAACTTGATTACCTCTGTAAAGATCCTGTATCTAAATAAGGTCACCTTTTGAGGTACTGGGGTTAGAACTTCAATATATGAATTTTAGGGGGACACAGTTCAACTCATAACACTCTATCCTCCAATCCCCAAAAGTCATGTCCTTCTCACCTATAAAATATAGTCACCCTATTCCAACATCCCCCAAAGTCTTAACCTATTCCAGCATCAGCTCTAAGTCCAAAGTCTCATTCATGATGCTTAATTTTAGTTGTCAGCTTGGCTGGGCTATGGGGTACCCAGATATTTGGTTGGATATTACTCTGGTTATGTCTGTTAGGGTGTCTGTGGATGAGGTTAACATTTGAATGGGAAATTGAGTAAAGCAGATTGCTGTCCCTTGTGTGCGTGGGTCTCATCAGTTGAAGCCCTGAACAAAACAAAAAGGCTGAGTAAGAGGTAGTCCTCCTGTCTGACTGCCTTTAAGCTGGGACCTCAGTGTTTTCCTCCCTACACACTATAACAGGAGCATCAACCCTTCCTGAGTCTCAAGCCTGCCTGCCTTTGCACTAGTAGAATGACACCATTGGCTCTCCTGGCTCTGCAGCTTGCTGACTGTAGATCTCAGAGTTTGTCTGCCCACATTTATATACATGTATGTGCACACACACGCACATACACCTACTGGTTCTGTTTCTCTGGAGAACCTTGGCTAATATATCATGTGAATATCATCTGAATCAGGTATGGGTGAGACTCAGAGTTTGATTAATCCTGAGGTACAATCCTTCTACAGCTGTGAAGCCAGACAGTTTATCTGTTTACAAATACGATCATGGGCATAGGCATAGGATGGACATTCCCTATTAAAAGGGAGACTTCAGGAGAAAAGAGGTCATAGGTCCCAAGCAAGTCTTAAACCTAGCAGGGAATATTTCACTAAATTTTGAGGCTTGGAGAATAATCCTCTTTAGGTCTAGGCTGTGTCTTCTGGCCCACTGGGCTGGCGATCTTGCTCCGGGAGGGGAAGTTACTGGCTGGTTCCTCCACCCATGCCCATGGCAGCAGTGATAGGCTCACTGGACTCTGATTTGCCTTTGGGGCCATTTTTCCCTTTTCTTAAAAGCTAACACCCGTTTGCAACCATTTGGTTCTGTAGGCTCATTTCATACCAGTAGACTCCCAGAGTCCAGTAGCCTTCCTTCATTTTGTCCAGCTCTGCTTCTTTGGTGCAAACTGGCAGTGTTTCTATTCTTGAATTTAAAAAAAAATAACTTTGTTGGCTTCTCAGGCAGTTCTTGGGGGTCCAAGTCATCAGACAAGAGGGTTCTCCACAAATCTTTCTCGGATAACCGCATTTCTACTCCTAGCTTCTGCTGAGATGATTGGTAGGATTCCTGAATCTACATGCTTGATCTCTTCAAATCATGGTTCAGCCATGCCCTTGGCCCTGTTTCCAGACGGTGTTATCTGGACAGGCTTAAGAATTTTCCAAACCTTGAAGTTCTAATTCCTTTCTGCTTAACAATTCCTCCTTCAATTTATCCCTTTCCTCTTTCATTTTACTCTGAGCAGTACAAAGAAACCAGACCACACACCTTCAGTACTTTGCTAGGCAACCTCCTGAGTCAAATATCCAGGTTTATCGCTTAAATTCTCCAAAACACTAGAACATAATTTGGCCAAGTTTATGACTTTATTGCCACTTTATGACAAGATTGCCTTTCTTCTAATTTCCAATAAATAACATATTCCCCATTTCCATCTGTGACATCACCAGAAGCATTTTAATATCCATATTTCTTGCCAAATTCTGCTTATGATGCATGTTTATTTTCCGACAACAAAAGCTTTCTCTACAGCTCTCCTCTTTTCATTCTCAGCCTTCACCAGGATCTCCTTTGCCATTTCTATCAACTGTCTCTTCAAGGCAGTTTAGGCTTTTTCTTTTTTTTTTTTTTTTTTTTTTTTTAAAGATTTTATTTATTTATTTGACAGACAGAAATCACAAGTAGGCAGAGAGGCAGGCAGAGAGAGAGAGGAGGAAGCAGGCTCCCCGCCGAGCAGAGAGCCCGATGCGGGGCTCGATCCCAGGACTCTGGGATCATGACCTGAGCCGAAGGCAGAGGCTTTAACCCACTGAGCCACCCAGGCGCCCAGTTTAGGCTTTTTCTATCAACTGCCTCAAAACTCTGACAGCCTCTACCCGTTACCCAATTCCACAGTCATTCTACATTTATAGGTAGTTGCTATTATAGTACCCACTTCCTGGTATGAAAATCTGTATTAGGCTTCTCCAGAGAAACAGAGCCAGTGGGAGATGTATATACTTGCATATACACTTACACAGTTACACACACACACACACACACACACACACACACACACACCCCATGCAGGTTCACAGCTGTGGAAGAATTTTACCTCAGGATTAATCAAACTCCCAGGCTCACCCATACCCAATTTAGATGATATCTGAATGATATATCAGGCTTCTCCAGAGAACCAGAACCAGTAGGGAGCAGTGTGTGCACACTTCATGTACATACGGGTGGGCAGACAAGGCCCGGGAGCTGCAGTGAGCAGGCTGCAGACCGGGAGAGCTAGTGGTTGTAGTTCTAGTGCAAAGGCAGGCGGGCTGGAGGCTCAGGAAGGGCTGGTGCTTCTGGTAGAGTCTGTAGGCAGGAAAACAGTGCAGCCCCAGCTCCAAGGCCACATATATGTGTGTATATACATACATATATAGAGAAAAGAAAGACGGACAAAGAGACCGATCCTTGGGTATTTGCCCATGTGATTGTGAGGCTCGCTGGCAGGCTGGTAGTCTGAAAATTCTGGCAGGAATGGAGGCTGCAGTGTAGATGCCAGAATCTTTCCTCTTCAGAGGGTGTGGAGGACCTCAGGCTTTTGAGGCCTTCAGCTGATTGGATGAGGGCCCCCCACTTCATTAAGACTGATCGGCTTTACTCAACATCTCCTGATACAGATGTTAATCCTATCTAAAAAATACCTTCACAGCACTGTCTTGACTGGTGTTTGACTAAGTTAACTGATTACTGTAGCCTAGGCAAGTTGACACATAAAATTAACCATCACCATCTATAATAAAAAAAAATCGTGTTGATGGTGATTCTCTGAGGCAGTTGTACCAGGAAAGTCCTCTTAGTTTTAGCCAGTGGGTTTTGAGAAAGTAGTCCATCAGATGCGGTGTGAGAAACTTTGAGAATCTGTGGTAAAGATGTGTAATAATCTTTCTGTGTTAGTAGCTTTTATTTTAAAAAACTGAACATTCACCCCATTTTAAAGATGAGAAAAGAGAGGCTTAGTAGTTAGCATAGAGGACATGGCAGAGCCTGGATCTGAATCCCTGTCTGCTTCACTGCTCTGCTGTATGACATGCCTGGTGGCTAGTTAGGGATGGTGGTCCTGGAAGAAGTGTTTGCTTGGAGGAAACCCAAGACGTTCAAGGGTAGTTGTATGAAGCACGATACTACAGTGAAGGATAAGTAGAAAGGAATCTGTCTTCATAATGTCAGATTGTTTTAATTTTTAGGAAAAAATTTTAAAAATACAGAAAGGTACAGGCTAAACTGACAGACATCTTTGTATCTATGAACCAGAGTAAACGGTGTTTGCTTCAGATTTTGTAATAAAACAATGACCGAGATTCCTGCACATCCTGTCACTCCCTTCCCGCTCTTTCACCTTCCTTTCTCACACTGGCAAAACACTGATGAAGTTGATCGTCAGTCGATTTCCCGTAAAATGTTTATAATGTGTGTATTAAGACCAATTAATTATAGCTTTTACTTTAAAAAATTACCCCACATTTCTTACGTACAGCATATATATAATTTCACACTTATAATAAACAAGATCTTATAGCCTTAAACCATATAATAATCATTGCTAATATTTACAAAGCAGCCTTGGTTCTAAGAACTTTACATGTATTAACTCATTATTTTTTGTAACAGTTCCTTGGGTTATATACTCTTATTTTTCCCATTTTACAGATGAAGGGATTGAGGCACAGAGATTAAATAATTTACTCAAGGGTCATAAGATGTAAGTAGCAGAGCCACCACCTCTTATAGTTAGTATTGTTGCAAATGTTAAAAAAAAAAAAAAAAAACACTGAGTGGTGCCATCCCACTAACTGAGCAGTCAGTAGTTGGTCCTTTGGTTGCATCTGATGCAGTTAATTGATTCAAGACGGGACTGATGGCAGGGAAAGAAAAATGTTAAAAAAACAACTTATGTAAATGCTGTCATAGTGTACTTAACAATCAAAAACTTGGGTTTCACTCAAACACTGATCTTGAGATTCTGTTCATTTGGATAAATATGGCCTAGTTAACTCCATCAAAATGCTGTGCTTTATGGTTCCTATCTTATGACCATACCATCTTTTTTTTGGTCCATTCTCATATTAATGGATATTTAGTTTTGTGTCTTCCAATTCTCTATATTACAAGAAAATGCTGCGGTGAACATCTGTGTATTTGTCTTGTGCACTCTCTCTGGGCTGCCCCCTGGTAGGGGAGTAGCTCAGTTAAAGGGTATTTACAGTTTCAGCTTTTTCCAAATGTTGGCAACTTATTCTCCCAGATGTTTACATCTCAGTTCACAGTTGACATTTCCCACTAGGGGAGACTGAATGCATACCGACGATGGCCAGATTGTGTATACAAATAGAACTCTGACCTGCAGCCTGCAGACACGTGCCCAGGAAACCAGCCCCTTATCTACAGTAAGCAGCCCAGGAAGCTGGCTTGCTGTGAGTCCGACTTGCAGGAAATCACTGTCTTAATTTGCATTTGACTGATTATTAATGAGCTGGAGCCCATTGTATAAGACAGTCCTTTCCAGAAAGGAGTTAGGAAATTACCTTTTAGAATAGGTGAGGATTCCAGTAGCACATGGTTTAACTTTGCTCATTTCTGAAGAGAAGGGAAGCAGCCTAGAATCGTTATCTCAGACTTTTTCTTTAAAGCAGAAAAAGTCTGTATTTTTTTTCCAAACTAAATTTTAAGGAGGACAGTAAGCAAGATGAAAACGAGCTCCTCAGGTAAAATGGTTCCACCTTCCTGGCCTCCCCCACTTCCCGCCAGTCTTCCCTGCCCCCGGATCACCTGAGACACTGGAGGAATCCTCGGGCTGGCTGGTAACCTCCGGGATGCCTCCTGGTGTGAGAGTTTGATGAAATCCCAGTTTTCATCTCTCTCCACCCCAGAACTTCTACAAGATTTCGGGCTAACCATATTCTGTTTCTTTGGGCTTCTGGCAGGCAGGAGTTCGTGGATGCTTACGTGAATTACGTCTTCCAAATCTCAGTTCACGAATGGTACACAGCCTTCTCCAGTGGCTTCCTGAAGGTGTGTGGTGGCAAGGTGCTTGAGCTCTTCCAGCCTTCTGAGCTGCGGGCTATGATGGTGGGGAACAGCAACTACAACTGGCAGGAACTCGAAGAGGTGAGTATGGACAGTACTGTCTTTACCTCCAAGGAAGCAGCTGTGGCCTGCCACGTGGGCCCAGAGCCTGGTCTCTTTCCAGGTGGTCTGTGGTTGAGGGGGCATTGGAGGCCTCCTAATCTCGGTGGTTATTTCCTCCTCTCCACTGCAAATGGTGCACAAATGTATGTCCTCTATAATATTCTTCTTCTTTGTCTCTTTTGGGCAGACTGCCATCTACAAGGGTGATTACTCAGCCACACATCCCACTGTGAAACTATTTTGGGAAACATTTCATGAGTTTCCATTGGAAAAGAAGAAGAAGTTTCTCTGTAAGTATCAGTCATGTTAACCCCGTGCTTGTCCACGCGTTAGTGTTGCCTGTGGTGGGAGGGTGATCTACCCCACAGGTCAAGGTCTTGTAAATGAAAAAGAGTAAGTGAGGGAAGTATATTTCCACTTCTTGTCTTAATGAGACCTCAGGCAAACATAGGTGGTACTTCCTTATTTGTTGCCTAATAGGATGTATTGCATGAAAGAAAGAAAAGAAGCATTTTGCTGATTTTCAGTTGCTTTTAAAATATTAGTTATCTTATATGTGAGTATTATGAAATATCACGTTGATAGAATCTAATTCGATTAACTTCCCTTATCTCTCTAGGCTTTTGAAAATGTTGCAGTGTCTCCTACAGATGTAACTGGGGAGATAGGATTTACAATAGCTTTATTGAGATATGATCCACAGAGCACACAGTCGACCCAATTAAAGTGTATAATTCAGTGATTTTTTAGTATATTCACAGAGATTTGATCCTGTCAGCAATTTGTAGAACATGTTCATCACCTCAGAAAGATACCTTGAACTCAGTAGCAGTCATTCCCCATTTCCTCCTGACCTGTCACCCCACCCGGCCCCCCTTACCATCTGTTTTCTGGCTCTGTGGATGTGCCTGTTTGGGACATCTCACATAAATGGAATCATACAAGATATGGTCCTTTGTGACTGGCTAGGGGACATTTGAGAAGGGTAATACATTTGGAAAGGAGAATGAAGCCCAATTTATGTCAACACATTCAGCCTTTCAAAAATAGTTGTAATCTTTGTGTCTGTATATAATCGGGGTCAGAAATTTGCTAGTGAGTAGTATACAGTTTTTGTTTATATAAAATAAAACAACATGCTTTGAAAGGAAGTCCCTTTTGCTT
The DNA here is from genome assembly GCF_002288905.1 of Enhydra lutris kenyoni. Taxonomy (NCBI): domain Eukaryota; kingdom Metazoa; phylum Chordata; class Mammalia; order Carnivora; family Mustelidae; genus Enhydra; species Enhydra lutris. Next base: position 40,187,803 of record NW_019154087.1, on the reverse strand, counting down.
TATAAGCATGAGCATATCTTAATATTAATGCAAGATGTACCCCCAGATTCTACTGCTCCCACCGAGTGAGGATGAGAGGAAGTGGGGGGAAGAGGGCAGGCTCATACAAGAATGCTTAAAAAAAAAGCCCTGCTTCTCCTCTCCTTAGTTCCATTGGCTCTTATGAACAGTGGCCTATAAGTTAAATGACAGGTTAAGGTTTGTCAAATGACAGGTTAAGGAGCTTGTAGGGCTCTAATAACCAAGAGGAGCGTAGCCATGGAGATTTCTTAAAAGAGTTTTTTCTGTTCAGAGATCATTAGACTTGTGGAAATTTTTAGTAACTCTGTAGATATTGGCAACAATGTTTAATACCACAGCCTCAGGTAATAGGTTTTTTGAAAGTGCTCCTTAACCAATGACTTGTTTGTAGTAATTCCAGCAATTTAACTCTGAGGTTATATATTGCTAGAAAACATGGAAAGACAGCTGCGTTGGCCTCTTTCTCTCTCTCTCTCTCTCTTTTTTTTTTTTTTTTCCAAGTCACAGTGTGTTACAAGAGTGAAATGTCTAATATAACATCATTGTTGCTCTTTTGGTTTAAGAAATTTAGGAAAAGGAGCAAACAGATACCAAATGGCTATTCCCTAGTTCAGGAGGCGTATACACACTAGACCCTTGGCCACAGGAGACTTTGAAGTCCCATAGATGATGGTCTTCTTCCTGGCTTCCCTCTGAGATCAGCTCTTTACCTATGTCAGGAATTCCTTTCCTCTCTGATTTTGTGAAAGCTCCTAACATTTATGAGGACATACATTTGAGGCCATTTTTAATTTGAGGGCATTTTAGGGCATCTTTCATTTAGATGGATGATTTGGGTCCATGTGTATATAATCAGGGTCTGAAATGAACTAATGAAAAACAGAATTTTTATCCATATAACCCGCCCCCCCCCCCCCCAGGATTGAAATGCAGTCAATCTCTTGCTTTGTAAGAACAAGCGTAGGTGAATATTCATGCCATCCATATTGGCACCTAGAAGTGTACTTCTCATGCAAGCCACAGGGTGTCATGCCATCCTCTCCTTTCTGTGCGGGGCTGCAGAGAGCAGCTCCTGGGCTGCGTAGCTGGTAATGCCCTTTCCCTTTCTCCTCAGTGTTCCTGACCGGCAGCGATCGCATTCCCATCTACGGCATGGCGAGCCTGCAGATTGTCATCCAGTCCACAGCCAGCGGCGAGGAGTACCTGCCCGTGGCCCACACTTGCTACAACCTTCTTGATCTCCCCAAATACAGTAGCAAAGAGATCCTGAGAGCACGGCTGACCCAGGCCCTTGACAACTATGAAGGGTTTAGTTTGGCTTGAGGCTCCACAGTGTGCCCCAGATATCCCTCCCTTCCTCAGTGTCCACATGGAGACCCATACAGAAAACCATGGGGAAGGGAGTTCTATTTTTTTATTGTCTGAATGGGTTGGGACTTTTGAATCCTGAACCTGGTTGATGTGTTTCTGGGCTTGTGAACAGGAAGCAACCTTTCTGAAAAATCAGGGGTTGGGGATGGGGGTGGAAAATTGGCATTTTTGTTTTTAAGCCAAATTACCTAGTAGTGTTCCTTGCACTTGTGAATATGTTGCACTCTGCTGGAAAAAATGGCAGTGGGTTTTTAACCTCTCATTTCCCAAATGTCTCTCTAGCCCTGCTGTTACCTCACAGTGCTTCCTGTCCCTCTCATTCCTCTGCAAGAATGATTTTGACTGATGCACACTTTCTCAACTGCACGTGCAGAAGAACAGCTCCTCTCTCTGCAGACTTGGACATGCTCCTGTCTTGTTGCAGCCCTGCTCTAAGGACTAAGGAGGCAAGGACTACTTCAGAAAGTCCCAAGTCCCGCAAGCTGAATCTGGGTCCCTTATTTCATTATTTTGGCTGAACTCTTTTGAGAATTCATGGGAGCCTTTATGAACAGATCTTGCTTTAAAAAGAAGTTGTTGAGGGACTAGCAGCCTCTACCTGGCTCTGCCTATTCCTGGACCTGCTTAGAGATGTGCAGAGCAGCTCAGCATTGTAGCTGAGCTGAATTTTGTTTTGTTGTTCAGCCAAGTCCCTTCGACAATAAGGTGAGGTGATAGACCCCTACTCCTTCAGTTATCTGGCTTTTGGAGCAAGTTGCATTACTTTTTTTAAGAGTATCTTCTCCAAGGAAAGTAGAATTAATAAATTTCTTGTTCTCTTTCCCTGTCAAATTATGCCCTCTGCCTCTTTCTCTTTCCTTCCTCTCCTTCCCTTTCTCTCTTACTCACTTCATCCCATTGTTTCCTGACTTAATGCTCCCTTCCTGTCCTTTTAGTGGATGCATGCAGTCTATTTTTTTAATTTCTATTTAAATTGCAAAATTTCTATTTTTTTTTCCTTTTCCCTAATTGCTAACACTTAAGGACATTCTTTACTATGGGACTTTTGTTTATTGCATTTGAAACGTTTGTTTACAGTGGGATTTCAGGGGGGGATTGTGTTTAGAGCAAATATATATATCAAAAATAACGACATGCTCAACCTACTTCATCATGGGATAAGAAAATTCTACATGATCAAAGAATCCATGTCAGCCTAATTTTAAATTCCTAGTCACTAGAGGAAAGACTTATTTATATAAAATGAAGTATTTATGAACCGTGATACAGCATTAGATCTCAATGAAGGATGTAGATTTTTGCTTTTTTTTTTTTTTTGTTTTTAAAACTTATTTCAATTGCGAAATTGGTAGTTTTTTCAGTCTTTATAATACAAGATTAAAAAAAGATATACAGTTATATGAAATGTTTATTTTCTATGTGTGTGCATATAGTTCAATATTATGCAATAAATTTGGTGTTTTAACTTATTTCTTATTGTATTTGCAGAATGGGTAGCTTGCTTTCAGTAGAAGAATTATCTACTCAAATAATAAAAGGTCAAATTTGGTTCCAGTCATAAGAAAGTAAGACCAAGCACTAGGGAAATGGAGAAGGGAGCAGGGTCAGGGTAGCCTGAAGGGTGGATGGGATTTCTGAAAGTTGTGATAGGTGAAAAGGCATTTCACGTGGAGGGGAAGGATTTAGAGAAGGACAGGAACAATTTGGAGAGCATCAGGGGAAATAGAATAATGGTAAATTAGACTGGGGGAGGGGGAAGAAGGTAGCTTTGGGGCTGAGGAACCAGGCTAAGCAATGGAACTTGAGTTGGTAGCCACGCAGGATTTGTCAAAATGTTCAGAACTTTGGGGTGGGGGTGGGAGGCAGTGATAGGACTTAAGACTGGTTTAAGAAGAAAACTGGATGGAGGTCCATTTGAAGGAATTAGTCCTTCCCATTCTGAGAGCAGTGAGAGATGTAGCAGTAGAAGAGTGCATTGCAAGAGGATCCAAAATGATAGCACAGGAAGACCCTCATCTCTCTTCCTCCATGGACACAAGTCTATGCCAATCTGTATAGCAATTCCTTCTGAAAAACAACTGAGGGCTGACGGAACAAATCCTGCACAACAGGGGTTGGAGGGACCACGTAGACAATGACAGGAGACACGGTAACAAGAACCCCCAATTCTAATACTGTGAACTGCAATGGGGAGGGAGGAGACTACTAAGGGACTATGAGCAGATTTTTCTGTCCTGGGAGACAGAAAAACTGTGGCTTAAAAGGGCAACGAGAATATAAAGGAACTAACCGTCCACCAAACAATGGGATGCTGGAGAAGCTAGGCAGTGCCACTGTTTATGTTCCCCCTCCACCTTGATAGCACAGAAAGGAGCAGAGTCTGGGTGCCCTAGCCACCACACTGCCCTCAGCAAGCCCTGGATCCCTAGACTACATCAGCCCTAGCCACTCTGGGGCCACAGAAAAAAAAATAAAACATGGTTTCAAGAGCAACTAGAATATAAAGGAACCAGCCTTAGAGCTCTACCAGTGAGGGAGCTGCAGAATGCACTCTGGGGTCTGAGAGGCAGGTGAGTACCACATTACATCTCTCCTCCACCTTGATAGTGCAGATGGAAGCAGGATCTGGGCCATCCCCTAAAGGAGCCTGCACAAGGTGGCCCCAGTACAGCATATGCTGGGACACCCCTGAATGTCACCCACCGTAGCTACACCTCTCTCACCATGGTGCAAAGCATCCCAGAACACCCTGAGACTGAACCTGTTTGGCTCAAGTTGTTTTGCCAGAACCCCTGGGGAAGGAGTGCCGCCAAGATCTCCCAGCCTGGCACACCCCAGCTCTGGTTATCACAGCTAGGTACTCCCAAAGTGGAGTACCCTGGGAGCCCTTTGCACAAGTCTTCACCCACTCTGGCTCTGGTTGTGTCCTGTGCAGAGTGCCCTGAGAACCTCCCCCACCCCCCACCTCCCCACCTGTGACCACTTCAGCTGTAGCCATCCCACCAGGACTACCCCAGTGCTGAGTGCCTTAGAGCCCCCAGCCTGTACCTGCTATAGTTCTAGCCAGCTAACCAAAGTAAACAGGCATGGGCTGACCATATGCAAGGCCATTCCTTCAAGTCTTGGAAAAGCTGCTGTTCTGCCTAATTTATAGAAATACAGAAAGTCAAACAAGATGAGACAGGAATATGCTCCAAATGAAAAAACAATACAAACCCTCAGAAAAAAAAATAAAACAGAGATAAGCAACCTACCTGATAGTGTTCAAAGTAATGGGCATAACAATGGCTATTGGACTTCAGAGAAGAATGGATGAGTGGACTTTCAACAAAGAGATGGAAATTATACAAGAGAACCAATCATCATTGAAGAATATAATAACTGAAGTGAAAAATATACCAGAGGGAATCAACAATAGAATGGAGGATGCAAAGAATGGATCAGCAATCTGAAAGGGTAATGGAAAGCATGCAAACTGAACATCAAAAAGAAAACAAAAGTGGACGGGTTAACGGATCTCTATGATAGTTTGAAGTGTACCAACCTGAACATTATAGAATCCCCAGAAAGAGAAGGGGGATTGGGGAGAGAGAAGGAGGCAAAAAGCTTACTTGAGTAATAGCTGAAAACTTCTCTCATCTTGGGAAGGAAATACATCCAGGAAACACAGAGAACCCCAAATAAGATGAACCCAAGGAAATCCACACCAAGATACACTCTAATTAGTGTCAAAGATTGGGGCACCTGGGTGGCTCAGTGGGTTAAGCCTCTGCCTTCAGCTCAGATCATGATCTCAGGGTCCTGGAATTGAGCCCCACATCGGGCTCTCTGCTCAGCAGGGAGCCTGCGTCCCCCTCTTTCTCTGCCTGCCTCTCTGCCTACTTGTGATCTCTGTCAAATAAAATCTTAAAAAAAAAAAAATGTCAAAAATTAAATACACACTCTTTAAAGCAGCGAGAGAAACAACTAGTTATGTACGAGGGAAACCCCATGAGTTTATCAGCTATTTTCAGTGGAAACTGCAAGCTAGAAGCAAGTGGCGTGATATATTGAAAGGGCTGAAAGGAAGAAACTACAACCAAGAATATTCTACATGACAAGATGATCATTCTCGTCAGAATTGAAGAAGGGAAAAGGAGTTTCTCAGGCCTACATCAGATAAAGGAGTTCATCACCACTAAACCAGTATTACTAGAAATGTTCTAGGGAGTCTTTAAGTAAAAAAGAAAAGGTCATAATTAGAAGAAAACTGTGAAAACAAAAAAATTATGAGTAAAAGCAAACATGCAGTATAGGTACTATAGTCAATCACTTAAAAAGCTAATGTTAAGGTTAAAAGACAAAAGTAGTAAAATCAATGACATTTAAGAAATTAGGGACTCATGGGCGCCTGGGTGGCTCAGTGGGTTAAGCTGCTGCCTTCGGCTCAGGTCATGATCTCAGGGTCCTGGGATCGAGTCCCGCATCGGGCTCTCTGCTTGGCAGGGAGCCTGCTTCCCCCTCTCTCCCTCCCTCCCCCCCCCTTTATCTATTTGTGATCTCTCTCTGTGGAAAAAAAAAAAAAAAAAAAAAAAAAAAAGAAATTAGGGACTCACAAAACAAAAAGATGTAAAATACGACCTATAAATAAAGTGTGGATGTAAGTAGTAAAAATCTAGTTGAGTATTTGTTTAAACTTAAGTGACCATCAACTTAAGATAGCTTAATATAGACTGCTGTATATGTAGGAGGTTTTCTATGAACCTCATGGTAATAATATACCGGCAAACTCTAATAGATATACCAAAAAATAAAGAGAAAGGAATCCAAGTGTAATACTAAAGAGAGGCATCAATTACAAGGAAGAGAAGGAGCAGAGAAAAACTACAAAAATAATGAGAAAACAATTAATAAAATGGCAATAATTACATACCTACCAATAATTACATGGCCTAAATGCTCCAATCAAAAGACGTAGGGTAACTGAATGGGATTTATAAAAAACAAGACCCATCTATATGCTGCCTACAAAGGCCTTGTTTCAGACTTAATGACACATACAGACTAAAAGTAAAGGGATGGAAAAAGATATTCCAGGCAAACGGAGGTGAAGACATATTTATATCAGAAAAAAAAAAAAAGACTTTAAAACAAAGACTCACGGGGCGCCTGGGTGGCTCAGTGGATTAAAGCCTCTGCCTTCAGCTCAGATCATGATCCCAGGGTCCTGGGATCCAGCCCCGCATCGGGCTGTCTGCTCACAGCAGGGAGCCCGTTTCCCCCTCTCTCTCTGCCTGCCTCTCTGCCTACTTGTGATCTCTGTCAAATAAATAAAATCTTTAAAAAAAAAACCAAAAACCAAAAAACAACAACAAAGACTCACAAGAAACAAAGAAGAGCATTACATAATGATAAATGGATCAATCCAAAGAGAGAATATAAAACAGTTATGGATATCTATGCACTTAACATCAGAGCCCCTAAATATGTAAAGCAAATATTAACAGACATAAAGGAAGAAATTGTCAGTGATACAATAATAATAGGGGACTTTAACACCTGATTTACATGAATAGATAGATCATCCAGACAGAAAATCAATAAAGAAGTAGTGGCTTTGAATGACATATTAGACTAAATGAAGTTAAAAGAAATATAGGACATTCCATCCCAAAGCAGCAGAATACACATTCTTTTCAAGTGCACATGGAACATTCTCCAGGATAGATCAGTTGTTAGGCGACAAAACCAATCTCAATAAATTTAAGAATACTGAAATCATATCAAAGATCTTTTCTGACCACAACAATATTAAAGTAGAAATCAGTTACGAGTAGGGAAAAAAAAAAAAAAAAAACTAGAAAAAACCTACAAATATGTGGAAGCTGAACAACAGGCTACCAAACAACCAAAGGGTGGAGAGAGAGAGGAAGTTAAAAAAGAATACATGGAAACAAATGAAAATGAAAACAAAATAGTCCAAAATCTTTGGGACACAGTGAAAACAGTTTTCAGAGGGAAGTTTACAGTTGTACAGGTCTATCTCAAATCTCAAGAAACAAGGAAACTCTCAAATCAACTTTACACAAAAAGAAAGAAAAATAACAAAGCCCAAAATTAGTAGGAAGAAGGAAATAATAAAGGTGAAAGGAAAAATAAATGAAATAGGGACCAAAAAAAAAAAAAAAAAAAAAGAAAAGAAAAAAAAAAAAAAAGAAAAGAAAAAGAAAGAAAGAAAAAGAAAAAGAAAAAGAAAAATGGAGAAAGAAAGAAAGAAGAAAGATCAGTGAAATCAAGAGCTAGTTCTTTGGAAAGATAAAATTGATAAACCTTTAGCTGGACCCATTAAGAAAAAGAGGACTTGAATAAAATCAGAAATGAGTGGGAAGTTATACTGACCCCACAGAAATACAAAGGATTGTAAGGGACCAATATGAAAAATTATATACCAAAAATTGGACAACCAAGAAGAAATGGATGAATTCCTAGAAACACACAATTTTCCAAAACTGAATCAAGAAGAAATAGAAAATCTGAACAGATCACCTACTAGTAATGAAATTGAATTAGTAATCAAAAAACAACAGAAAGTCCAGGACCAGATTTCTCTACAAGTGAATTCTACCAAACATTTGGAGAAGAGCTAATACCTATTCTTCTCAAATTAGTTCAAAAAATAAGAGAGGAAGGAAAGCTTCCAAATTTATTCTAAAAGGCCAGCATTACCCTGACACCAAAACTAAAGACACAGCAAAACAAACAAAAACCTACTTTGTGAACATAGCTGTAAAAAAAATAAAAATTTGGGGCATCTGGGTGGCTCAGTCATTAAGCGTCTGCCTTTGGCTTGGGTCATGGTCCCAGAGTCCTGGGATTGGGTCCAGCATCGGGCTCCCTGCTCCACAGGAAGCCTGCTTCTCCCTCTCCCACTCCCTCTGCTGTGTTCCCTCTTTCGCTGTCTCTCTCTCTCTGTCAAATAAATAAATAAAACTTTTTAAAAAATCAAAATTTTATCAAACTGCATTCAACAATATATTAAAAGGATCACTCACCATGAACAAATGGGATTTGTTCAGGGATGCAAGGATGGTTCAATATCTGCAAATCAATCAACATGATACATCACATTAACAAAATGAAGGATAAAAATATCTCAGTAGATGCAGAAAAAGCATTTGACAAAATTCAACATCCATTTATGATAAAAACTCTCTACAAAGAGAATTTGTGTTTGAAGGGAACATAATAAAGCCATATATGACAAGCCCACAGTTAACATCACACTCAATAGAAAACACTAAATACTCTGTCAAAAATCTGCTAGAATAAATGAATTCAGTAAACTTGTATGATATCAAATTAATATACTAGAATATGTTGCTGTTTCTATATACTTAATAACCAAGTAGCAGAAAGAGAAATTAAGGTAACAATCTCACTTACAGTTGCACCAGAAAAATAAAATACCTAAGAATAAATTTAACCAGAGATGAAAGACTTGTATACTGAAAACTATAAAACATTGAAATTAAAGATGACACAAACAAATTGAAAGATATACCATGCTCATGGATTGGGATAATATTGTTAAAATATCCATATTACCCCAAAGTGATCTACAGATTCTATGCAATCCCTACCCAAACACCAATAGTACTTTTCACAGAAGTAGACAAATGAATTGTTAGAATGAATTAATATATGAAACCACAAAAGACCCCAAATAGTCAAAGCAACCTTAAGAAAGAACAAAGCTGGAGGTATCACAATCCCAGATTTTAAGATACACTACAAATGTTACAATCAAAACAGCATGACACTGTTACAAAAATAGACAAATAATGGAGCAGAATAATGATCCCAGAAATAAACCCACACTTATATAGCATGATGTAGAAAAATTGAATCACTATGTTGTACACCTGAAACTAATGTTAACACTGTGTATCAATTATATTCAAAAATTAAACACAACTCGTTGAGAACAAGATCACTGTGCCCTCTGAAGCCAAGGATCAGGTTCTACACTGGAAATTTAGGCTGTCATCTTTAAGACCATCACTGAGCATGGGAAGTGGATGAATCCAGGGCAAGTAAAATTCCGCAAAGCTCCTCTACCATTTTTAAGTTGCTGTTTTCTTGATTCAGCGTTTACTAGGTTGTTGTAAATCTTTGGTTATTTTCTAGAGATCCAGTGAGTTTGTTATGACAGTTTAAAAAAAAAAAACATACTTACATGGTCAATCTATAAAAAAGGATGCAAGAATATATAATGGAGAAAGGCCATCTCTTAAATAAATGGTGTTGGGAAAACTGGACAGCTACATGCAAAGGAGTGAAACTGGACTACTCTCTTATATACAAACATAAAATGAATTAAAGACCTAAATGTGAGACATGAAACCAGAAAACTAAAAGAAAACATGGGCAGTAATCTCTTACACATCAGCCTTAGCAACATTTTTCTAGATATGACTCCTCAGGCAAGGGAGAGAAAAGCAAAAATAAAACTATCAGGACTATACCACAATAAAAAGCTTCTACACAGGGAAGGAACCATGAAGAAAATGAAAGAGCAGCCTACTGAATAAAAGAAGATATTTGCAGGGGAGTCTGGGTGGCTCAGTCAGTTAAGCAGCTCCCTTCAGCTCAAGGTTATGGTCCCAGGGATCGAGCCCTGCATTGGATTCCCTGCTCAGTGGAGAGCCTGCTTCTTCCTCTCCCTCTACCTGCCACTCAACCTAATTGTGCATGCTCTCTCTCTCTCTCTCTCTGTCAAGTAAATAAACAAAATCTTAAAAAAAAAGGATATTTGCAAATGATATATCTGATAAGGAGTTAATGCCCAATATTAATATAACTCAACACAAAAAGTAAAAGAAAAAAAAGATTGATCAAATTGAAAAATGGGTAGAGGACCTAAATAGACATTTTCTACAAAAAGACATATATGACTAACAGACAAATGAAAAGATGCTCATTATCATTAATCATCAGGGAATACAAACCAAAACCATAAAGAAATATGACTTTACATCTGTCAGAATGGTTAGTATCAAAAAGACAAAAAATAGTGTTGGTGAGGATGTGGAGAAAAGAGAACCCTTGTGCACTGTTGGTGGAAATATAAATTGGTACAACCACTGTGGGAGACAGTATGGAGGTTCCTCAAAAAATAATAAATAGAAATACCATATGATCCAGTAATTCCACTACTGGGTATTTACCCAAAGAAAATGAAATCGCCAATTCGAATAGATATATGCCCCCCTCCCATGTTTACTCCATCATTATCTACAATAGTTAGGTTAGAGAAGCAACCTAAGTGTCCACGGATAGGTGGATGGATAAAGAAGATGTGGGGTGTGTTTGTGTGTATGTGTATGGAATATTAATCAGATATAAAAAAAGAATAAGATCTTGCTATTTGCAAAATCATGGATGGAACTAGAGGGTATTATGCTAACTGAAATAAGATAAACACCATATGATTTCAGTGATATATGACATTTAAAAAAACAAAATAAATTTAAAAAAATCCACCCAAAACAAGTAGTATCATAAATACAGAGAAAAAAACTGGTGCTTGCCAGAGGGGAGGGGTTTGGAGCAATGGATGAAATTGTTGAAGGGATCAAGAAGTTCAAATTCCCAATTATAGAGTAAGTCACAATGATGACAAGTACTGCATAGGCATATGTTCAATAATATTGTGATTACATTGTAGGGTTAGAGATGGTAAATGCATGCAATAAAACATATATTCTAACAGCTAGGGTAACTGAGACAGAAGATAGAATTAGTGATCTAGAGGACAAACTGATAGAGAAAAAGAATCAGGAGAAGACATGGAACACACAGCTTAGAAGCCATGAAAACAAAATTAGGGAAATAAATGATGCCATGAAATGTTCCAACATCAGAATTATTTGGATCCCTGAGGGGGTGGAAAAAGAAGACTAGAAGATACAGTTGAACAAATACTGGATGAAAATTTTCCTAATATGGGGAATGGAACCAGCTTTCATGTCCTAGAGGCAGAAAGAACACCCACCAAGATCAATGAATCTAGAAAGACCTCAAGGCACTTAATTGTGAAACACATGAATCATAATTTTAGACAAGAGCATCTGACGGCAGCTGGGAGAAGAGATTCCTTACTTACAGAGGAAGGTCCATCAGAATAATGTCAGACCTGTTCACAGAAACCTGGCAAGCCAGAAAGGGCTGGCAAGACATATTCAGGACACTAACTGAGAAGAACATGCAGACAAGAATACTTTATCCAGCAAGGCTGACATTCAAAATGGATGGAGAGATAAAGAGCTTCCAAGACCGGCAAGGTTTAAAAGAGTATGTGACCACCAAGCCAGCACTACAAGAAATATTAAGGGGGGTTCTATAAAAGAAGAAAGAACCCAAGAGTGACACAGACCAGAAATTTACAGAGATGATCTATAGAAACAAGAACTTCACAGGCAACATGATGTCCTAAAAATGTATCTTTCAATAAACACTCACAACGTGAATGGCCTAAATGCTCCCATAAAATGGCACAGGGTTGCAGATTGGATAAAACGACAGTACCCATCCATATGCTGTCTACAAGAGACCAATTTGGAACCTAAAGATACATCCAGACTGAAAGTGAAGTGATGGAGAAGCATCTTTCATGCCAATGGGCCTCAAAAGAAAGCTGGGATAGCGATTCTCATTTCAGATAAATTAGATTTTAAACTAAAGACTGTAGTGAGAGATAAAGAAGGACACTACATCATTCTTAAAGGGTCCATCCACCAAGAAGATCTTACAATTGTAAATATTTATGCCCCCAGTATGGGAGCAGCCAACTACATAAGCCTACTGTTAATCAAAATAAAAAGTCATACTGATGTGAATACATTAATAGTAGGGGATCTAAACACATAACTCTTGGTAATAGATCATCCAAGCAGAAAATCAATAAATAAACAAGAGCTTTGAATGACACATTGGGCCAGATGGACATTATAGATATATACAGAACATTCTACCCTAAAACAACAGAACACTCATTCTTCTGAAGCTCATATGGAACTTTCTCCAGAATAGACCACACACTGGAGTCACAAATCAGGGCTCAACTGATACCAAAAGATTGAGATTATTCCCGGTATACCTCAGACCACAATGCTTTGAAACTGGAACTCAATCACAAGAAAAAGTTTGGAAGGAATTCAAACACTTGGAAGCTAAAGACCACCCTGCTTAAGAATGTTTGTATCAACCAGGAGGTCAAAGAAGAACTTAAACAATTCATGGAAAACAATGAGAATGAAGACACACCAGTCCAAAACCCATTGGATATGGCAAAGGCAGTCCTAAGAGGGAAATATATAGCCATCCAAGCTTCACTCAAAAAATTGAAAAATCCAGAATATACCAGCTCTCTTTACACCTTAAAGAACTGGAAAACCAAGAACAAATTAAGCCAACCCCACGCACAAGAAGGAAATAATCAAGATCAGAACAGAGATCAATGAGATAGAAACTAGATACACAGTAGAACATATCAACAAAACTAGAAGGTGGTTTTTTGAAAGAATCAATAAGATCGATAAACCACTGGCCAACCTAATCCAAAAGAAAAGAGAGAGGACCCAAATTAATAAAATTATGAAAGAAAGGGGAGAGATCATGACAAACACCAAGGAACAGAAATTATTATCAACAGTTATATGCCAATAAGTTAAGAACCTAGAATAAATGAATGCATTCCTGAAAACCTATAAACTTCAGAGACTGAAACAGGAAGAAATTGACAACACGAATAGACCAATATCTAGTAATGAGACTGAAACAGTGATTAAAAACCTCCCAAAAAACAAGAGCCCAGGACCTGATGGATTCTCTGGGGAATTCTACCAAACATTCAAAGAAGAAATAATACCTATTCTCTTGAAGCTATTTCAAAAAATAGGAACAGAAGGAAAACTTCCAGACTCTTTGTATGAAGCCAGCATTACACTAATTCCCAAACCAGGCAGAGACCCCACCAAAAAGGAGAATTTCAGACCAATATCCCTGACGAATATGGATGCTAAGATTCTCAACAAGATCCTAGCTAATAGGATCCAACCGTACATTAAAAAGACTATCCACCATGACCAGGTGGGCTTAATCCTTGGGAGGCAAGAGTGGTTCAACATTCGCAAATCAATCAATGTGATAGAACAAATCAATAAACGAAGAGAGAAGAACCACATGGTCCTTTCAGTTGATTCAGGAAAAGCATTTGACAAGATACAGCATCCATTCCTGATTAAAACACTTCAAAGTATAGGGATAGGGGGAATATTCCTCTATCATAAAATCTATCTATGAAAAACCCACAGCAAATAGCATTCTCAATGGGGAAAAGCTGGCAGCCTTCTCTTTGAGAAAAGGAACACGACAAGGATGCCCACTCTTGCCACTGTTGTTCAACATAGTACTAGAAGTCCTAGCAACAGCAATCAGACAACACAAAGAAATAAAAGGTATTCAAATTGGCAAAGAAGAAGTCAAACTCTCTCTTTTTGCAGATGACATGATACTTTATATGGAAAACCCAAAAGACTACACCCCCAAACTACTAGAACTCATACAGCAATTCAGTAATGTAACAGGATACAAAATAGGAAATGTATTTTGTACAATGTACAGAAATCAGTTGCTTTCTTATACACGAACAATGAAAATATGGAAAGGGAAATTAGAGAATTGATTCCATTTACTATAGCACCAATAACCACAAGATACTTGGGAATAAACCAAACAAAAAGGTAAAGGATCTGTACTTGAGGAACTACAGAACATTCATGAAAGAAGTTGAAGACACAACAAGATGGAAAAGCATTCCATGCTATGGATCAGAAGAATAAACATTGTTAAAATGTCTATACTGCCTAGAGCAATGTATACTTTCAATGCCATCTTGATCAAAATTCCACTGGCATTTTTCAAAGTGCTGGAACAAAAAAATCCTAAAATTTGTATGGAACCAGAAGAGACCCCAAATTGCTAAGGAAATGTTGAAAAAGAAAAACAAAACTGGGGGCATCATGTTGTCTGATTTCAAGCTTTACTACAAAACTGTGATCACCAAAACAGTTTTTGTGCACTGGCACAAAAACAGATACATAGACCAGTGGAACAGAGTAGAGAGCCCAGATATAGACCCACAACTCTATGGTCAAATAATCTTCAACAAAGCAGGCAAAAATATACAGTGGAAAAAAGACAGTCTCTTCAATAAATGGTGCTAGGAAAATTGGACAGCTATATATAGAAGAATGAAACGTGACCATTCTTTTACACCATACCCAAAGATAAACTCGAAATGGATAAAAGACCTCAATGTAAGGCAGGAATCTATCAAAATCCTAGAGGACAACATAGGCAGTAACCTCTTTGACACTGGCCACAGCAACTTCTTTCAAGACATGTCTCCAAAGGCAAAGGAAACAAAAGCAAAAATGAACTTTTGGGACTTCATCAAGATCAAAAGCTTCTGTACAGCAAAGGAAACAGTCAACAAAACAAAGAAAAAGAAAATAAAAAGGAAAGAAAAAATAAGAGAGAGAGAAGTACAGGCATGGGAGCTTGAAAGGAAAAGGAGAAATTAAAGATAAACCTGAGACTTGTTAGGGGCACCTGGGTTGTTTAGTCAGTTGAGTGTCTGACTCTTGATTTCTACTCAAGTTGTGGTCTCTGGGTTGTGAGGTTGAGCCCCACACTAGGCTCCACTCTAAGTGTGGAGTCTGCTTGAGATTCTCATTCTCCCTCTCCCTCTGCCCTTCCCCCTGCTCTCTCTTTCTCTTGCTCTCGAGAGTATTATGGTAAGTGAAATAAGATAAACACCATATGATTTAAGTTATATGTGAAATCTAAAAAAACAAATAAACAAACAAAAACAAACAGAATCATAAATACAGGCCAAAAAACTGGTGTTTTCCAAGGGGAAAGGGTTGGGGCAATGGGTGAAATTGATGAAGGGGATCAAGAGGTTCAAATTTCCAACTATAAAGTCATAACAAATAAGTCAAAATAAATAAAATCTTATAAAATAAGTCAAAATAAAATCTTTTTAAAAACATTATACTTGAGGGACAACTGGGTGGCTCAGTTGGTTGAGGTTTGCCTTCAGTTCAGGTCATGATCCCAGGGTCCTGGGATCAAGTCCTGTGTCAGGTTCCTTTCTCAGTGGGAAGCCTGCTTCTTCCTCTGTCTGCCCCTCCCCCTGCTTGTGCTCTCTCCCTCTGCCAAATAAATAAATATTTTAAAAATATATATGAGACTTGTTAATTTAACAAATGATGCTATTAACCCACTTATATATATCAAAAGTGTGTGAAATGCAGCAAAAGTATGTTCAATAAGTTTTTAAAATCAATTACATTGTATTGTTTTACCAGACCTAATAAATGGCTTGAAGGTGGTAAAGAGAACAGGAGCTTTCTATTAATATGTTCAACAAATATTCAATAGCTTACATAAGTGCTAAGTTCAAGGGACAAAAAAGCCTGCCATGTTTAATTTTGAATGGAAATAGTCAAGTCATTTTAAATGTCTGGGCCTTGGGGTCCCCATTCACAAATGAAGAGATTAGGCCAGATTTATTTATTTATTTATTTATTCTAACATAAATTCTAAAATTTCTCACAGTAACCATAGAGTAAGAACCATCAGTAGCTTCACAAAAGATAAAGGGAATGAAAGCATACCACTATGAAAAAGTCATCAATTTACAAAGGAAGGTAGCAAGTCAGAAAAAGGGGGAATTCAAAACAGCCAGAAAACAGTAAGATTGCTTTAGTAAGTTCTTACCTGGAAATGTACTGAATTCTCAAAAGACATAGAGTGGCTAGATGGATGAAAAAACAAGCATACAAGGAAACAAACAAAAACAAGACCCAAACAAGTGCTGCTTACAAGAAACTCACTTCAACTTTAAGGACAAACATAGGCTCAGAGTGAAGGGATGGAAAAAGATATTAACACCAGTGAAAAATGAAAGAGCAGGAGTAGCTATACTTATATCAACCAAAATAGATTTTATGCCAAAAATATTAACAAGAATCAAAGAAGATCGTTGTACAATGACAAAGAGGTCAATTCACCAAGAAAATCTAACAATCATAATTATATATGCATCTAACATCAGAGCACCTGAATATATTGAGAAGATACTAATAGATCTAAAGGGAGAAATAGAAAACAGTATAATGACGGTAGAGGACTTCAATATTCCACTTTTAACAATCGGATAGATCATTTTGACAGAAAATCAAGAAAAATTGGACTTGAAATGTACTTTAGACTAAATGGGCCCATATATACAGAACATTCTTTCCAACAACAAAATTCACATTCTTCTCAAATGCATACAGAACATTCTCCAAGAAAGATCACATGACAGATCACAAAAGAAGTCTTAGTAAGTTTAAAGTTTAAAAAGAATGAAATCATACCAAGTATCTTTTCCAACACAATGGTTTGAAACTAGAAATCAGTAACAGGTAGAAAGCTGGAATATTTTTAAATATGTGGAAATTAAACAGTGTACTCCTGAACAATGAATTAAAGAAGAAATCAAGAGGGAAATTCAAAAAGACCTGAATCAAACAACAATGGGAACACAACATACCAAAATCTATGGAATGCAGCAAAAGTGGTTTTAAGAAAAGTTTACAGCAATAAATATCTACATTAAGAAAACGCAAGGAGCATCTGGGTGGCTGTCAGTTAAGCATTTGACTCTTGATTTTGGGCCAGGTCATGATCTCAGGGTTGAGCTTGAGATCGAGCCTCTAACCTGGGCATGTGGAACCTGCTTGGGATTCTCTTTCTCCCTCTCCATGTGCTATGCACCCGCCCCCCATGTGCTCTTCCTCTCTCTCTCATTCTCTCTAAAATAAATAAGTCTTGGGGTTTATTACCTGGGAGGCTCAGCTGGTTAAATGCCTCCCTTCAGCTCAGGTCATGATCCCAGGATCCTGAGATTGAGCCCTGTGTTGGGCTTTCTTCTCAGCAGGGAGCCTGCTTCTCCCTCTGCCTTTCCCCTCAGCTTGTGCTCTCTCTCTCTCTCTCTTAAATAAATAAATAAATAAATAAAATATTTAAAAAAATCTTAAAATAAAAGATAAAGGAAGGATCTCTAACAATCTAATTTTACACCTCAAGAAAGTAGAAAAGGAATAAAGTAAGCCCAAAGTTAGCAGAAGGAAGTAAATAACAAAGGTCAGAGTAGAAATAAATGCATTAGAAACCAGGAAAACTATAGAAAAGATCAATGAAATTAAGAGCTGGGTTTTTGAAAGATAAAATTGACAAATGACTAGCTAGACTAAAAAAAGAAAAGAGAGAGAGAGAGAAGACTCAAATAACTATGTAAATGACAGAGGAGACATTACAAGTGATACCACAAAAGTACAAAGGATCATAAGAGACTATTATGAACAATTATACAGCAAATTGGATAACCTAGAAGAAATTCATAAATTCTTAGAAACATAAAACCTACAAAGAATGACTCATGAAGAAATAGAAGATCTGAACGGACCATTAACAAGGAAGGAGATTGAATCAGTAGTCAAAAGCCTCCCAATGAGAAAAGCCCAAGACCAGATGGTTTCACTCATGAATTCTACCAAACACTTAAAAAAAAATTAATGCCAATATTTCTCAAGTTCTTCCAAAAAAATGGAAGAGGAGGGAACACTCCCAAACTCACTTTTTGAGGCTAGCATTACCCTATATCCAAAGCCAGGTAAGGACACTACAAGGAAAGTAAACTATAGACCAATATCTATGGTGAATATAGATGCAAAAATTCTCAAGAAAATGTTAGCACACCAAATTTAATAGCATATTAAAATGATCATACACCATGATCAAGAGGATCCATCCCTGGAATGCAAGGATGGTTTAATATATGCCCACCAATAAATGTGATACATCAAATTAACAGAATGAAAGATAAAAATAATATGATCATCTCGATACAAGAAAAGAATATAATAATACAAGATAATTCATGATAGGGACTGTCAACAAGTTGGGACTAGAAGGAACACACCTCAACATAATATAGACCATATATGATATGCCTACAGCTAGCATTACATGCAATGTTGAAAGGTTTAGAGATTGAAAGCTTTTTCTTCTAAGATCAGGAACAGATCAAGGGTGTCCACTCTCATTGGTCCCTTTCAACATAGTACTGGCCAGAGCAGTTATGGAGGGAAAAGGAATAAAAGACACCTAAATTGGAAGTAAATAAAATTACCTTTCTTTACAGATGATATGATCTTATAGATAGAATATTCCAATGATGCTACCAAAAAAAGTTAGAACTAATCGATAGATGAAGTTATAAGATACAAAATCAACAAATATAAATCAGTTGTTTCATATACTAACAGTGAAATATCTGAAAAAGAAACAATCTCAATTATAATGGCATCAAAATCATACTTAGGAATAAAAGGAGTGAAAGATCTCTATACTGTACACTGAAACCACAAAACTGTGATGAGAAAAATTTAAAAAGATGCAAAGAAATGGAAAAATATTCTATGTTCATCAGGAGAGTTAATATGTTAAAATGTCCATACTACCCAAGCCATCTATAGATTCAATGCAATCCCTATCAAAAGTCCAATGACATTTCCCCCAGAAATAGAAAAACAACCCTAAAATTTGAGTGGAACCACCAAAGACCCAGAATAGTAAAAGGAATCTTGATAAAGAAGAATGATTTGGAGGCATCACACTTCCTGTTCTAAACTATACTAAAAAGCTATAGTAATTAACACAGTATGGTACTGGCATAAAACACACACACATAGACCAATGGAACATAAACAAGAGTCCAGAAGTAAACCTTTGCATATACAGTCTACTAATGTTTGACAGGGAGCCAAGAATACTCAGTGAGAAGAAGTCTCTAATAAATGATGTTGGGAAAACTGGATGACCACATGCAGAAGAATGAAATTGGACCCCTATCTTACACCACTCATAAAAATTAACTCTATATAGCTTAAAGACTTAAACCTAAGACTTGAAATTGTAAGACCCCCTAGAAGAAAACATAGGGAAAAAACTCCTTGACATTGGTCTTGGCAATAATTTTTGAATATGACACCAAAAGTCTAGCAACAAAAGTAAAAATTAGTAAGTGATTATATCAAACTAAAAAGCTTCTGGACAGCAAAGGAAACCACCAACAAAATAGGCAACCTACAGAATGGGAGAAAATATTTGCAAATCATATGTCTGAGAAGGTATTAATATTCAAAATACAGAAAGAACTCCTATAACTCAGGCACAAAAATACCAAACAATCTAATTAAAAAATGGGCAGAGGAACTGAATAGACATTTTCAAATAAGACATACAAAAGGCCACAGATACATAAAAACATGGCTGCCAGCACTTAAATATCAGGGAAATCCAAATAAAAACCCCAAGGAGGTAACATTTCATACCTGTTAGGAAGGTTATCATCAAAAAGATAAGAGAAATATTGGTGAGAATCTGGAGGAAACATGGGAAACATGTGCTCTGTTGGTGGGAATGTAAATTGGTATTATGGAAAACAATATGGTGGTTCCACAAAGAATTAAAAAATAGACCTATGACACAAATCAGCAATCCCACTTCAGAGTATATACCCAAAGGAAATAAAAACAGGAAGAGATATTTAAACTTCCATGTTCATTCTAGCATTATTTATAATAGTCAAGATCTGGAAACAACCTAAGTATCTTTCAATGGGTAAATGGATAAAGAAGCTGTGGTATATAGATGCAATGGGTTATTCAGCTATGAAAAAGAAGGAAATCCAGCCACTTCAACAACATGAAAGAAACTTGTCAGTATTATGCTAAGTGAAATAAGTCAGATAAAGACAAATGCTACATGGTATCACTTGTATGTTAAATCTAAAAAGCCAAGTTTGGGATACCTTGGGTGGCTTAGTTGGTTGAGCCTCTAACTCTTGATTTCTGCTTGGGCATAATTTCAGTGTCATGGGATCAAGCACTGCAATGGGCTCCATGTTGGGTGTGGAGCTTGCTGGTGCTTTTCTCTCTCCTTCTGCCCTTCCCCTTTCATGAACATGCTCTCTAACTATAAATTAACTAATGATACTAATTTTAAAAAGCCAAGCCCATAGAAACAGAGAGTAGAATGGTGGTTACCAAGGACTGGGGGTGGCGTGGGGTGGGTAGAGGAAATGGAGAGATGTTGGCCAAAGGGTACATACTTCTAGTTATAATGAACAGCATGGTGTATTATATAATAATACTGTATTATATACCTGAAAGTTGCTAAGAGCATAGAGCTTAAATGTTCAAACTATAAAAGAGAAATAATTATGTGACATGATGCATGCATTAAAGTTATGGTGGGAACTATTTTATAAGTATATCAAATCAACATGTTGTATACCTTAAACTTATAAAACATTATATGTCAATCACATCCCAATAAAACTGGAATAATAAGGGAAAAAATAGGCAAATCATAAATGGCCAGACAATAGAGGTAAAAGTGGAACATAGAGAGGGCATATGACAGAATACCAAAATAGATTTGAGGTGAAATTCAATGAACAGAATATTTTATGTTTTGAGTCAAGCATAAGAGAAAAAGTAAAGTAAAATCGAAGCTAACCTGCATAATTTCATCATGTCCTCTTGAAAAGAAATGCAAGCATTGGATGTCTCCAGTTTTCTTTGGCTCTTAAAAATGGAACCAAGCAGGGGCACCTGGGTGGCTCAGTAGGTTAAGGCCTCTGCCTTCGGCTCAGGTTATGATCCCAGGGTCCTGGGATCAAGCCCCGCATCGGGCTCTCTGCTTGGCAGGGAGCCTGCTTCCCCTCTCTCTCTGCCTACCTCTCTGCCTACTTGTTATCTCTCTCTCTGTCAAATAAATACATAAAAAATATTTTTAAAAAAATGGAACCAAGCAGATTTGAAGCCAGTTGTTAGGTCTCTAAAAGATCTGGGAACATGATGGCCACGTTGTCTTTGATAACCTTAACTTTGTCAGTATACAAGGTTGCTTGAGTTAGGAGTCTTCTGGTTTGGGAATATCTCCATTTTTAAGAGATGCCTTTGTGGAGCATTGATAGGAGCCATTGGTGGGCTTTGCTTACAGCCTTATCTTGGGGATCAGGATCTCACAAAGTAGAGGAGCTTGTGGCAAGGAAGAACAGGTTCTGATGTCTTCAGAAAAGGTGAAAATTCTCTTGTGGATCTCATCAAGGGAGTTCTCCAGTTAGAAGTGACATAGAAGCTACCACCATGTCTTTCTAACCAAAACCGTTTTGGTCAAAAACGATTAGTTAACCTCATAGAGCAGAGTTCTGTGAAGACATGGGAAATGCTGGTCTCTGACCATAACTCTCTGCTTTCGGGTGCTAATCCAGCCTGGCTCAAATCAGGTAGGGCTGCTTGCCCACCCTCAGTCAGGTGTGGGTTTAGGTTTCTGGAATGTTCTTTACCCATGCAGTGAGAAACCAGCATATGCAACAGAATAGGTGCTGGAGGCAGTGTTTACCCGATTGTGGGCAGACTCTTTGGACCTGTGTTAATAACAGGTTCTCCTACTGATAGACTGATCTAGGCTTTGGCACTTTGTGTCCTTCCAAAAGTAATGGAGTGTGTACTCCTGAGTTATGTGTAGCATGGAGAAAATTAGTTCAGATGTCAGCATTTTTCTTTTTTCTTTTTTTCTTCCAAGAGTGGCTGGATGCTTGGCAGGGTGTATAATCACATGGTCTTTAGATCTTTTAAAAGCTGATTTTCCTGGGCCTAATCCCAAGGGAGTTGGATACATGCTCTCTGGTAATTACTGATTCAGCTCCCATGGGTGTTGAACTGAGAAATTTAAATAAGAATTACACACACACACACACACTCAGATGATGGCAAACATTAAACCAGATTGGTCTGTCATGGTCACCTCTTCTCTAGGATTAGGAGAGAAGGCAAGCCCAAGATCAGATTCGGAAATAACTCCATTCTCCATGATGTCGTAAAAGGCCAGAGTTATTGAGGGTGAAGGTGAACAGTAAATGCCAACTAGGTGTTGGCTCATGTTTCCAGCAGGACCAACCTACCACTGCCAAAGGCTTCTTGTTAAAAATGGGTCTCCTGACCTTTCGTGCCTGGGTGTTCTCAGCTCAGATGTTTGTGCCGCAGGCTCAAGGACTCTCAAGTTCAAATCACTGGCACATTGTTTGGAGTTTCTGAATTTCTGAGGTAATGGGGGACAGGGCTTCACTCAACAAGACAGTAAAATCATTTGAATCCACAGCCTGATGGACCGCCAAGCAGGGGCACCTTCAGTCTGCCCCTGTGTGGGGTGATGAGAGAGTGGGGGACCCCAAGCTTGATGACGTTTACTGTGCTGGTTAAGAGCATGCCCTGTTCGGAACAGCACTCCTCCTGAGAGTACGCTTCAGTTTTAGTTGTTTAAAAATACACCCTGAGACAGAAATTTCAGGACAGAATGTCCTAGAATCAGTTCAAAGGTTATTCTGTTCCTTCACAAGAATCTGGCATTCTCACCTTGGTCTCAACTGCCATCTCAGACAGTAAATTCCTTTTATGTGTCTGAGCAGGTTTGGACCTCCCAAAATGTTCTGGGGAGTAGAATTAGAGCAGTTTGCCCTGCTGTGTGAGGGAAGGAATTTAGCAAGCATAGATCTTTCCTGAGAAAGCTGCACAGAAGTTTTGATGCAACTTGTTTGGGAATATTAAGTCACACTTTCATTTTCCTTTCAAGAGAATGGGTTGGTGTTCCCATAAAATCTTTCTTACCCCATTAGCATGAATTTATGCTTAAAGTGCTGGAGGTATACTCTGTTTATGACTCAGTACAAACAAGGAATCAGAAGGTGAGGAGGGGGTGTGGGGGGAATATTTTTTTTTTGCAGTGGTTCAAAATGTCTTGTTGGAATCTTTGTCTCAGTAACTCGCCACCAATATTCAGTGAAGAATTATTGTATGCTTATCTTATATGTGCATCCGAGTAATTCCCATAATAACCCTGTAAACTGCTACGGTTATTCCCATTTTTCAGAAAAAGAAACAGAGACGGGGAGAATGAGTAATGTATCCAGATTGTACAGCTAAGCAGTCTGTGGTCTGAGCCTTCAGCATCCAGCAGTATTTGGCCTCTACTGCTGTTGTCCAACGTGGCAGGCTCTGTTTACCTAAGATTTTTGGAGGTGCCCATTTCCACAAATGCCCAGGATGCAGCCTGCACCCTCTACTCAAAGCAGGGCCTCTGGATCAGCAGCATGGCGGCCCCAGGAACCTGTCCAAAAGGCAGAATGTCAGAGCACCTTCCGGCCCCTGCCCCCGGGGCTACTGTACCACAAGATGCCTACACATTCCCACACACACATGGTGGAGTTTGAGAAGCAGGGCTCCCTGCCACCAGAGAGCAGTATGTTCTTCGTACTCTCCCTCCCTGCCCTCCCCTCCATCTAATCTGGTGTAGTAATTTTAAGTTCTTTTAAAAGTAACAATTACAGAAAAATCACAATGTCTCAAAATATCTTACCAAGAGAGTACTCAAAGCTGTCTAACTGGAAACGTGACAAGGATTTCTGAGCATCTTTGAATTGCTTTTGAGACAGTCAGGAAAAATACAAACATCTAAAAGACCACAAATTTTAAAACACACAGTAACATACACTTCATACACACATGGGCCCAAATGAGACCTGGAGGTCCGAGGGGTCTTAGAGATTCTGTTCTTGGTGGGGTTTGCACTGGGCCCCATTTCCTGAGCAGATGTCGCCCAACACGGAGCCACCCTGTGGGAGAAGCCTTGTTGATGGAGAGGAAAAGTGAGAACCAAGCTGTCAACAACCCCAGTTCCTGCCAAACCTCATTTGTCTCCCTGCCAGCCAGGATTCTGAAAATGCATTTGGGAATTTTGACTTTTGGGTTTTACAGAATATGAAATTCAGCCTTGATGAGTTGACCTAGCTTAGGGATAACTGTGATATACTTTGTCTTACACCATTCAGAATCTATTTCTAGAAGAGGTAATAATGAGGCCATTGAAAGAATTGGAAGGGACTGCCTCTCTCCCCCGCACCTAGGTCCCCATTCTGAATTCCCATTCGGGTAGTCCTGGTATTGCAAACTGTTACAAGACAGGAGTGAGAACATTTGCTCTGGGGCTGGGGGGTGGGGGGTGGGGCAGGGAGGACTTCGGAGGACCCCTGCCGTGTTTGTGGCCAGCATCGCTTTCTGGTCCTTAATAGGGACAACATCAGAATATGACTTAAGAAAATGGAGGGAGAATCACTAAATGCTGCCTGTCACTTCCGCCTACATTTCACTACTTTGGACCCAGTGTTTCAAATGTTGAAATTATTGAGAGTGAGCCTCCGTTTTGGCAGAATGGTATTACACTGCACCATCGTCAGCAGTCCTGGGTCTTTGTTCCCCCGAAGACAGATCTCTGCTTGAATTCTGGTGTCAGCACTAGGATTTCTCAAAGACTTTCTTTTTCCTTTTTTAAAAAATTTCAGGTTCTATATTTTTATTTTTTTTTATTTTTTTTTTTATTTATTTTTTTTTTAAAGATTTTATTTATTTGAGAGAGAGACAGTGAGAGAGAGCATGAGCGAGAAGGTCAGAGGGAGAAGCAGACTCCCCATGGAGCTGGGAGCCCGATGCGGGACTCGATCCCGGGACTCCGGGATCATGACCTGAGCCGAAGGCAGTCGTCCAACCAACTGAGCCACCCAGGCGTCCCAGGTTCTATATTTTTAATGTTCGCTTTTGTCACTTACAGCCTACATAACGTGTACAGTTTAAAGAGTACCGGCCTGACGCACAGTCACTGGCGTGTTCTGAGCTGAGAGCTGGGGTGGGGCTTCTGGCGCCCTTACCCTGGAGATCGTTCCTGGCGCGCATGCGCAGGGCCTGGCCTGTGGCAGGGGGTAGCAGAGGGCGAGATGCTCCCTTCAGACTGAGATGTGCCTTATCTTCCGAGTCACAGTTTTCTGCTGGCCTTAATAGCTTGAGAATCCTAAGTCGCTAATGTATTTACTATAATGGTCTCAGAGACTTAGGAAATAAGCAAGATTTTTTGTTTTTGTTTTGTTTTGTTTTTGGCTTAATGCCTTTGTCTCTGGACCCCTTAGCCCTTTCTGAGAATCATTTCATTTTTTAAGCATTTAATTAGTTTTCATACATGTATACATCTGTGAACCCATCAGCTCATTTAAACAGTGAATGTATGCATCCACTTCCCTTGTGCCTTTTTCTAATCCTTCCATCCCGAAGCCAACCATCTACTTTCTGTCACTATGGATTACTTTGCATTGTTTGGTTTTAAGGCAGCTGAGCCTAGAGCACAAACCCGTTTTTCTACCTAGAACCACAACCATACTTAATTTGTAATGAGTTTGCTTCACCTTCCAGTGACCTCTCTGGAGACAGCATAAAACTTAATCCTCATGAGGCTCCTCGGGGGCTCACGGCACAGCCACGATTCCTTACCCAAAGGAGACGTCAGACCCCACAGGAAGCTCAGTCAAAGGTTCCCGACTCTGTCAAAAATTCCGGAACAGTCACAGTTAAAAATATTTTATTTAAGTTTATACAAAATACAGTCATGTACAAAAGTGTGCACAACATTTTTCATTCGGTTTACATTTTAAAAAAGGACAACTGTAATTTCAAACACGTTCTGCTCACATTTCATGTAAACATTGTTCTGGGCCCATATTATTAACGAAGATCATATCTACTCTTGGAGATTTTCGTGACAGCACGTATACGTGCTTTCAGATTGAGAATCAGATCTGCCTCACCGATTTCTCCAGCCACGTGCAGGAGCCCGACAGGGCGGATTCCGGGCAGACGAGCATCTCCAGAGATGGAATTGTGACATCTCAGCCATAGTGACTTGGAGCTGGACATATTTCATTTTACACACACGTTTGTGTAGATCTGTAACTGATCTCTGCCGATGTCCACACTTCTATTATGAAGGATCATATAGCAGAGGAATGCAGATGCCCCAGGGGCACGGTCCTACTCCGCCAAGGGCCAACGCCACGAGGCCGCGCCTGCCACACACACGCTCTCATTGTGAGCTTGCCTCATTGACCGTGTGAAGTGTTAGGATGCACCATCTGAATAAATGTTTGAAAATACGTTTAGCTACTCTTATGGCAAAATGTACTCTTCAGGTCATTTTGAGGGTCAAGTGGAGGAAAAATAAAAGAAGGGAATAAAAGGAAAGAAAGCACTTTGTGAGTTCTGCTGCACCTAAAGGCTTCATACTTTAGTACAGTGTCCTCTCTCCCTTTGGATGTACCCAAGTGGATACTGAAAAAGAATGTAAAGGAGGTGTTGGTCTTAGTGCAGAAACCATCTCTTCCCACCGAGGGGTGAAAAAAACCCTCCAGGAAGCAGTGCGTTGGGAAGATCCTTCTTGAATGCAAGATAGAATTTAGACTACAGCCAACGTTTCATAAAGCAGTTGATAGTTTATGGCACCAAAAGTAATAAGGTTAAGAAAAGTGGCATCTTCACGATCAGATTAAGAATCTCTTTGAAAAGGTGAATCAACAAACTAAAATCTGATTTTCCTTGTAAATTGGACCAGTTCTGTATACTGGGCCCAGTTCTGTCTGCTGAGAAATAGGAAGTTCTAGAAAGAACCAATGTAATCGATACCATGGCGACCCCTTTGATAAACCTAAGTAGTCACCTTTTTAGGAATTCCAAGCTCAACCACATTCACAAATGCTCAGCCCTCAGGGGGCTCTAAGACTGCTCGCCTCAGGACAGCTCAGTACAATATTTATGAGTCTAGCACAGCCTTGTGACACTTGTCCTGGGCTAGAAATGCCACACCTGGGACAGCCTCTTCAGCTACCACGCAAGCATTGCATCAGAATGAGACGAAGCAAGAATTACACTAATGTTACAAATAGAAACATGGCTGATCCCCGCCTATACGATGAGTGGTAAGATTTGACTTCAAACTGGCAACTAGAGGGAAGAAATCTAATTTTTAGCTCTCCATGCATTATGGCTAGGAATTAAAAGAAAAACAAGTCAGTTCTCCAGTATGAAATTTGGTTTGGTCTTCTATGGAAATTTCCCCTGAATTCAGGGAGATCACTGAGGTTGTGTGAGCTTGCTTCTACTAGCACAAGACAAAGCAGCCATCTGAAAAACTTCTAAGCAGGCCCTTCTCCTAAACCTTGCACATACATGTCTGAAGAGCAAATTCAAACCGAATGATTCAGAGATGAAATGCAGTAATGATACCATACCGACAGAACATAAACATCCATTTCAATGTTTACTCCTGAACACACAAAAAGCAAATGCTTGTGAAAATGACAAGCCTCTGCTATTTCTAATTCTTACAATCATACAATCAAGTTTATTCATGCTTCACTTTTACTTATCGTTGTTATTAAAAAACACCTGACATTTCTTTTGTTGGCGTGTGCTAATAAACACACACACACATTCCCAAGAGAGCAAAGGAAAAACCCCCGTCCAGAGCCTTCTGTATGAAGCCAATTAAGACGACGCCTCTAGAGCCTTGAGACCCTGGGCTACAGAAATGGTTGCTGTGGAAACAAATTTGCCTCAGCATTTCTGGCAGAGCCGTCACCTACCGCCATGTCTTCAAATAGGATCGAGTATAAACAGGGCTTTTTCGCCCTTAATCTGGGTGCCCTTCTATGAAATTAATATAGAGGAGAAATTACAAAGGAAAACATGACATTCCATACACAATTTATTTGACTGTAACTTGGTGTTTTCTTTTATTTAATCATACAAATTTGAATGGGGAGTCCTGGATAAATCTTTTATTTAATTTACCTTCGGCAGAAACAATAGATTTCAAACATTTAGTAGCTCCTCATTTATATATAGCATGTTTTAAAATTCTGTAGCATATTAGTATTTTCAAAACAATACTCTTATTAAACAGATGTGCTTTAAAGGTTAACTGGTAATGATTTGATTTGTATTATAGCTTATTTAAGAGAAAAATTACTCAAAAAGGACAGACTAGACATGGATTTCTTTTAAAAAATACAATTTTTGGTCATGTGAATGATTCATGTTCAGATTTCAAAAATAGAAAACGTCCTAAAGTGCTTAATTTTATTTATAATATAACTCCTTGAAATTATAGTGATCTGCAATGTAAACAGTAGAGCAAAGAATACCAAACTATAGATTCACGTACATTTAAATCTGTAGATTATGTACCGTCTTTAAATGTGTGGATTAACACAGGGCACTTCCAACACACAGCTCATGCTTCTATATGATTATTTTTAAGAGCAAACATAAAGGTATTCTTTTCCCCCTACTCCCGACTTAGAACAATTGTCAACTGACAGCTTCTACCTCACTTCAGCAATGGAAAACAGTGCTATCACTACAATCTGACCAGTTTCTCAAGAACCCATTTTGAAACTGACGACGGGTCAGTAGAGTTTTACATTTTTATTTTCTTCTTCTTACCATACCGAACACAATGGTACCCTTGAGGAAGGTATCTCTCAAAGCCAACAGGAGGGCAGCAGCCTTGCTCTCCTGCTCCCCTGTGACATTATCTTCAACAGGCGATCCTGCCGAAGTGCCTTCTCTCGGCAGCCGGCGGCTGGTATGCGGACACCTGTGCTCCAGCCCACAGAGCGCAAACGGAGGCCTTGGACCGACAGGCAGAGACAGAATTCACTTTCCTCGGTGCAGACATGGAAGGTGAAAATCACAAGGTGACATCAGCACAGTGAAGAGATGAAGAATTCGGTGTTTTAAATTCCCTGGTCTTCCCCAAATGTCTAATATAGACAGCTTTGTGACACAGTCTCTGAAAAAATTATAATCCTAAGTGACCACACACCATTCTTTTACTCTTTACACATGATCTTGAAAATAGTGTGATTTAGATTCGGCCTTGGGCTGAGTTCTGAGGGCTACATTTACCCCCTTGGTGAGGGGATTTTAGTGCAGGTTTACTTAAAAAAAAAAAAACCCACATTAAACTCTGATAAGAACTCAGAAGGCTTAGAACACAGGCTCTTACTCTCTCTCTTTCTCATGATCCTCAATACTTAAGCTAAGAATTAAGCAAGATCCTTTAGGTTTGGCTAGAGTCAAAATTGAAACCAAGCCCCAAAGAGGATGCTGTAGCATGCTGGCCTTGCTTAGTGTTGGATGTGAAAATCTGAGACTGATTAAGTGCAATCTATGTCCAGGAAGGAATTTTCGAGGCTCTTCACCCTGTTGCCTGATTTAAAAAATCAGCATGAATATAGCTATATTCCCTCTGTCCTCTGCAGATGATCCAGTCCTACTCAGGGATCAAAATTCTTCGTCAGCTGAAGAAGTCCTGAAGCAACACACCGTCCAACAGGCGACTGCATCGCCGTGCCGGGCAGACGCGGCTTCCGTCTACCTGAGAACCTAAGGGGAACAAGTTGCGCGAGGGGTAGAGGTACAGCTCTGTGGGAAGCTGACGAGAATAGCCAAGGCAGCAAATAGGGCTCCGACGCCCGTTCCCACTTTACCAGGTGCAAAGAGGACATGGACACGCACGGCGAGTTCGCTCTTCAGAGTGGAGTCCTGAGCTGGGCTTTGTTTCTTGTTATCACAGTAGACATGTCCCTCAGTTATCCAGGGAAGAACTGTGCACGTTCTCTGTAGACGAGTGTGTCTCCACGGAGTGATTCGTCACTGCCAGCATTAGGAAATCTTCCCCTCATGTCTCTGTGCACCTGGGGGATCTTGACTTTTCCTTACAAAATTCTTAAATCCAGGCAGGCTGCCTTCTTCCATCCAGGCAGTTTCTGAGGCTGGCAGCGAAAACGGACTGATCCCAAAGGCCTGGAGGCCAAAGGGCTACATGCTTTGCAGGTCCAGCTCCAAGGCTGCCTTCCAGTTTGTGCAGAGCTGCTGTTGACTAGGGGAGGCGGGCGCCAAGCTCAGCTTGCTCCTGTAGCCCCTCCGCGCGGGCTGGGGCTGTCCCCTCACATGGACTTGGAATCAGTGTCTCTCTTGCTGATGAGCACCTCCAAGAGCCTTAGTTTTGCCTTTATGTGCTTATATTCACTGTATTCTTCAGCCATGGGAGTGCGGTCTTCCTTCTGGACATTTCTAGTGGAAACAAAGGAAAGGGGGCTGAGGATCACTGTCTGTCCCTCCTAGATCTACTGTTCATCAGGTGATTTATTGTCAGGTAGGATCTGCAGTTTATCAACCTGTAGAATCGGTGTTCCCAAGTGTCCCTGGGTATCAAGACTGCAGCTGGGTTTACACAAGCAGTGAGAGATTGCTCCCCTCGGAAGGCACCATGCACATGAATTTTTTGAGTTAAGCTGGCATCCTGTAGAATGGTGGGAAGGACTAAAAACTGTAGAAAATTTTTCTCTCTGCTGCTGGTATGCATGAATGCACATTGGGAGTCTCCGTAGACTGAAATCCTTTATTTACACTTAATGCCTTCTCACTTTTATGTACTTCATTTAATGAACCATTAAGTTTCTAATTAGCAATTGGCATACCCATAATTTATAGGCTTAAAAAACAGATAGTTAATATCCTACTTATTATAAAATTAGTCTTGGAATTCAGCAATTGGGTCACTTAACACTAATAAGCCCTTATAGGTGACTGAGTAATTTCATATGCATACTTTTTAATATGTGCAAATATTAACTGAGAGCTTACTGCAGGTCAAGCACTGTGCTATGTACTCTGTCCCCATGGTCTGGTATGAGCCCTACAAGGTCGGGATGAAAAGGTGCTACTGTCTACGTTCTCAACCATTGTGTGGTGCCATTCTACTTCTCGTTCCACTTTGAAATGCGATGTCAAACATGCAAATACCAGGCTTCCTTCTCTTCTTATTAAAGAGAAAATACAGGAAAGGGGATAGCATGGGGCTTATTTAATTTGGTTCAATGAACTGAGAAACAAACTGATTTTACTCATGCTCTGCCTTGTTCAAGTAAAGGGTTCTAGATGGCTTCTCAGCACAGGGCAGTGAAGGGAACAGCAATCTGATAGTTGGCCTCACCCTGCTCTTCAAGGGACTTCCCTCTCCTCAGATATGAAATAAGGGAACCAGATTTAATGAGGACTGAAGTCAGAGTTTCAAACTTGTATGATGAGACACCTGGCGGACTCCGTTGGAAGAGCACGTGACTCTTGAGCTCAGGGTCATGAGTTTGAGCCCCATGTTTCGTGTAGAGATTACTTAAATAAATAAAAACTTAAAATAAAACCCCTACCTTGCATGATGATTATAAATTCCCATCAGCTATCCTTTCTTAAAACTTGTGAAGTTTATACATCATTTTATATAGTTCCTCATGTACAAGATAGCTGTGCATAAAGCAACTGCAATTACATGGAAAAAAGATAGACAAACCAAGAATATGTTTAGAAAGAAGAATGGGATGGAACAAACATTAATCCTGGTTTGTCTTTGGTTTCTTCTTCTTTTTTTGCGTATTATTTCTTTTGTCTGCCTATCGATATTTTCTAAATAGCCTACAATGCATGGGGAAAGAAAAGCAAATATGTAGGCATAAAAATTCATAAATCTTAAGAAAGTCACCATATGATCCAAATTAGGGATGCTAAAAAATAAATATATGTAATAACTGAAATAAACTGGAATACAACACATTTTCAATGGTGAAGTTAGTGTTTATGGTGGTTTTTTCCCTCAATACTTTTGAGAAGCATGAAAGGGGATCTTTTAAAGAGAAACTATATTTACACCATTTAAATAGTTTAGATTAAAATGAAATCATCTTAAGGTATTAAAACTTAATGTAAGAGACGCAAATCTCTTCCCTGCCCTACCCTCGTCTCATGATGTGAACTGGTATGCACTGTGTGCGGTCGCTTGCAAACAGGTGTGCTATTCCTTAGGATGATGTTCTACAAGGCTGATTACCTCATGTCTTGAAACTCACTCGGGAAAGGCAGTACCTGTCAGTCTCGGGGACTTACTGCTTCTTGCACGTTTTTCATTCAAACCCAACGATCTTTAAAAACCTTTGCTTTTTAAAATAAGCCTAAAAAGTTGCCCTTTCCTTATTTCTCCTTTTAGCCTATTAAGACAACACCTCCCCTCCCCAAACCCAAACCAAAAAGCAATGCTATCAATTGGAAACGTAGCTTCAAGTTGCTCATTTGAGATTAGAATTTGAGGTGACAGGTTGGTTGTGTAAATGTTAGCTGAATTTACATCAGTCTTGGAGACTAACCCAGGAGCATTTCTTGCTGAAGGACCACACGGCCCTCCCCCTCCCACAGTGAACCTCCAAAGGACTAGGCTACAGGCAGGATGCAGAGGCTTTCCCACTTGGGAGATACTGCAGAGATATGACAGGAAGAAAGGAGGGGTGTGTGTGCAGAGGGGCAGGAGTTAGGGGAGAGGAAACAGGTGCTACCTTCCATTTTGTCTGAAAAAAGTGTCTTCAAAATCACGGAGTTTCTTTCGAATCCTTTTCTTTTCTTCTCTCATTTCCTGAAGGTGTTCCAAGAGTTCTGGTCTGAGAAGGACAGAAAATTTTAAGAAAACTTGGTTAAATCTGAATTGTTATAAATACAATGAATGTGCAACTCGATAGGGGCTGTGGAGACCGGGGGGAAGAATGTAAATGCAAGAACTGTTGGGGAGCTGAGGGACAGCAGAAATGGAGGTCCTCCATCCTCTGCATGCCAAACGTCCTGACAGGTACGGATCCTGGGGCTCCTGTCAAGTCCCTGCCGCTTATGAATCCTTAGGTCTTGTGGAATCCCATGGCACTTTATTGTATTTTGCTTTGAAAGAAAGATGACATTGGCTCTTGGTACGTGTTAAATGAAGAGCTGTGGAATACAGAACCGTGCAGTGCCATCGGGAGACCTGGCTGCTCATGCGAGATCTCAGTGCTCCCTCCAGGGACAGGGGATGGAGAACAGAGAACACGGAGTCTGAAGCTAAAAAAGATTCACTGTTCTAACCATGCAGATGTCCCCCACGTAAATCACTTGTGTTTTGTCAGACAACTTATTTAAATAGAAAGGCTAAAATATTTAAGAATGGTATTTTCACCCCAACATTTCAACAGCATTGCCAACAGGACCTACATTGAAGCAGCATGGAGATTTGAAAGCCCGGTGTCCTGGCTGCACTTCGATGGTATTTTATCATCCATTGGGGATATAAACCCATCAGCATCATCTTCAAATTGGTCCAGGAAGCAGCGTGCACTGAAATCAGTCTTCAGAGTGACCGTGAAGTCTGGCTTCGTGTTACTATCATCCTCCGAACCCTCATCTTCTTCCTGGAGATGCACAGCAACCCCGATAAAAACCCGGTTACTTTTCCTGGCACTCTTGCATTGTAAGTATCATGTAACGGTCACTTAATTATCCGACACCATACAGTTTCTTCTGTATCTACATTTAGCAACACATACATACATTATACCCAACTATAGCTGAAAGTCTACATGAACACGGTAAGTAACACCAACACTAAACACAGTTACTCAGTAGGGGAAAAAACTCTAACACTATAGAAAAAATTGGTATATAGCACAATGAACAGCTGTCAAGACTGAGGGTATGAAGGAACCACCATTATAATTTATACCCTAAATCAACTGAATCTCAAAATCCCCAGCTCTGGGATAATACATAACAAAATCCACCACCAGCCATCAGTGCTTTAGGGATTCCATTAGTTGTGGGCCTTGGACAATATTTTTTATTAAGCTATCAACATCTACAGAAATGGAACAATATAATGTTTCTATTTAAGAGTTCTGATTATAAAATATTTTGTGGTTTCTGATGCACAGAGTTTTAGGAAAGTTTTGAGATCAAAACATTTATGTTCTCGTGATTGGAATCCTAACACGCTTAAGTTTTTTTTTTCAAGGAACATCCAAGGGCCACAGCTGTATTTTCCAGCATCCAAGATTCTAAGAAAAGTACGATATTCTCTATCTTGGTAATGGAATTAGAAAAACAATCAAGTCAAATTAGAGTTTCTTAGTGCCAATTTAAGTCTAAGGATGAAATCATATCAGTCTGAATGGAAGATTTTAAAAGAAGCAATTTACTGCCAAAATATATAGTCAGAGCAGATGAGAATATCCTAATAACTGGAAAATTTAAAAAGTGGTTCGGGCACAGCTACATGAACAATAGCAAGTATAATATCAATTATTCCAGTGAAGCCAAGTGGCTCCAGCACCAATGCAACAAATTAATCTCAGGAAGCAGGGGCAGTTCCATTGGTAGTCAAGGTACAAGTATGCAAACTGCCTGTGGCGGGTTTTCTTACCATAAAGTTGCTATGTTTGCAATGGTGCTTCTGACGAGAAATCATGTGAATAAACAAACAAGACAGGAAAAACAAAACAAAAAAAGGACCAGTACAAAACTATGACGAAAGTACTGCTCTGAAGGCATGAAGATAAAATTGGTAAAAACTAGGTAGCTTTTCCAGATTCTCTCTGCTGTGACTTCAGATCTCCCATCTCTTCAGCTGGAGTAAATGCCTCATGGTTAATTTTTAAAAACTGAAAATATTAAAGACATTTTTAAATGTATAGAATAAAAGTGACTTTTAAAATTAGTAATTTAAAAGTTTCTCTCTCTCTTGCTCTTTTTTTTTTTTTTTTTTGTAAAAGGAAGTAATAATTCCCACCCTCTGTAATTTTTAGAAGGATTGTTTGAGATAAGGTATGTACCTGAAAAGGCACACCTGGTCCAGAGGCTCCTATTTACGTACTTGACAGACAGAGATCACAAGTAGGCAGAGAGGCAGGCAGGAGGAAGGCCAGGTGGAACCACCTGGCCCTAACCTCCAAGGAGGCAGGGATTTGGGTCTGTCTATTCACTGCTTAGAGCTTAGCCAATGCCTGCATATGGTAAGTGCTTAATTAATGTCTGTCAAACAGTCCAGTAATCCAGTTTTATTTATTTATTTTTTTAAAATTTTTATTTATTTATTTGACAGACAGAGATCACAAGTAGGCAGAGAGGCAGGCAGAGAGAGAGGAAGGGAAGCAGGTTCCCTGCTGAACAGAGAGCCCGATGCTGGGCTTGGTCCCAGGACCCTGGGATCATGACCTGAGCTGAAGGCAGAGGCTTAACCCACTGAGCCACCCAGGCGCCCCTATATCCCAAAGTTTTAAGAGAACTTAAAAACTTGAAAATGTGTCTTGCCTACAGTGGGAAATCATGTATTCAAAGACGAGGCTTAACAAAGCTATTCTCATCAAGCTGCAAAAAATCATAGGAAAAAAAAGAAATGACAAACTATATCTTGAAATTATATGACCATCTAGTTGTTGTGGCTATTGGGTAGATCCTAGAAGGAATGAACACATAGATAATATAGGAACAACTAAAAAAGAGTCTGTGATCGACAGTGACTAGCAATGGCTCCCTTAAAACAAATGATGGAAACTAACCATTTTTCCTTTTTTGATAGGAATGGCATAATATCTGGAATTCAATAATTAATGAGGTGAGTTGATCTATGAAAGGACGCTGATGGGGTGCCTGGCTGGCTTAGTTGGTGGAACATATGACTCTTGGTGTCAGAGTTGTGAGTTCAAGCTCCATGTTCGGTATAGAGATTACTTAAAAAATAAAATTTTCAGACAAACAAAAAAAAAAGAAAGCTGATTGTGAAAATCTGTACAGAGTGATGATGCAATGGTGATGTGAATCTGAAGGGAAGTCTATAGCAGGTTCTTGACCTGACCCAGCCTTACTCAATATTCATCAATCACTTGGGTAAAAGACCCAAAAGGCATATTCACAAAATGCATAGATAATACAAAGAAGGGATGGATATTTGGCATGTTGGAATACAAAATCTAGATTTAATCAATTTCATGGGGCTGAAATAGAAATGTGGCAAAAAAAACCTCCAGGTCCTACAATTTAGGTTAGAAAAAAAAGTTGGACATAGATGACAAGCAACCCATGGAAAGGGAAGCGAGGGATTGTATCAATCAGCAGTGAAACGGGGCCTTGGGCATTGGTCTCACCTGGGGGTGATTTTGACCCTAGTGGGCCTTTGGCAAGGTCTGGGGACAGTTTTGGTCACAACTGGGAAGGGGGTGGTTGTTGGGCACTACTGGCATCTAGTGGCCGGAGGCCAGCCCCCAATGACAGCAAGCTATCTGGCCCCAAAATGTCTACAGTGCGGAAGCTGGACGCATGCTGCCCTAGAAAGAGAACGACGAACTCACAACACATTGAGAGTCTCATAGGCATAGACTAGTCAAACAAAGGGCCCCAACCATCCAGGTAAATAGATAGTCCTTGGTCCACTATCTATCTCGCTGGTGAAGTCCTATCTAAAGCACTGTTCAGTCCTGGCTATCAGTGTATCAGAGGGACAGAGATAAACTGGTGTGATTAGAGCAGAGCCACGAGGTTGCTGGAAGGTCTGGGACAAATATCGCATGAGGAATAGTAAGGAGAACTTGGAGAAAAAACTTCCACAGGCTGTGGGTGGGTGAGAGTGGACAGGACAGGTGATAGTAAAGGTATGGAGGGCTCTCAAGGAAGCAGCAGTTACACTCACTCCCATCTTGTTCCAACAGGCAACACTCAGCCTATTACGTAGAAAGCAATACATTAATAACTACGAATATTGTAATTTTAAATTATCTTTATACTTATCAAACTTATACATTCTGAAACTGCATGTCATATAATTATTATTGACTCTTAGTATTCTAATATTGATAATGATACAACTAATAATATGATATAAAATAAGTTTTTGTTACTATTGATGCTTAGCCCATGGAATGAGTGCCCTTCTCCATTGCCGTAAATTTTCCAAGCTTGAGGACAGAATCACTTCTTAGAGATTGTGTCTCTATTCTGTCAGGTAAGTTTTAAAGGAAATTCTTATGTTGGATAGGAGAATTGACTGGACTATCTCTAGGATCTAGGAAGATCTAGGGCTTCAGAAACTGGGCTGGTTCTACTTTACATACATCTGTTTTCCTACCATAAGCATTTAAAACCAGGGGTGGCTTTTAAGGAAACCACCTTGATACAATCTTCTGATCTGAACCCACATCAAATTCTAAATTGTCTTAGAATTGCCAAGACTTAGTACAGTCCAAACACATGCTAATAAGCCTGGCCAGTTGGAACAAAATGAACTAAAAGACAACACTATTTACAAAAGCAATGTAAGCATTGCAAAATTATCTGAAATTTTGACCACCACGTGGACCAAAAGAAGAGCCATGGCCAAAATATACTTGTGAAAAAAATAAACTGAGCTGAGCAAGAAGATTTGGAAGAATGCCCTCTTTTAAAAAGTGCATCATTAATATATCTTCCATTCATTTAATGAGACAATTATTTATTAAATATCATATTTTGGATGTGTTAAAGAACACATTTTTATCTAGTAACAGTTCTATTGCTCATTTTCAATACACAAAATTGCCCAAATTTCTTCAATTATGGTGACTTCATTCTCATGTGAAATTACCAGCCAGACAAAATTTTTCTTCTTTCATCAACATCAAGTCTTATTATAAGAAAATAGCTCCAATTTTAAAAATATAATAGAGCATATTTGCCTAATTGTTTTGTTTAGAGCATTTTTATAGAATGAATTCTAGGTAAAAGAATATGAATAATGAGTGTAATCATTGCCTAATACCTTATAATTAGGTATATGAAATACTGAAGGCCCCTAAGAACAAAGAAAAGGGAAAAAAATAAATAAGATCAAAGACTGTGCAGCTTCTGGTACCTTACCTCAGTCATAACGATGAGGACCAGGCAGGACAATGGAGTGGTTCTCACCTGTTGTCCCTTGTGGGAATGAGGCCCTTGGGTTCTGGGATACTATTTCTAACTACAGTAGAAAAATGACCACCCCAGGCTTAGGACTTTCCCAGGAATATGACAAGTGAAACTCCAATTGCTAACAAATAATCACTGATTTAAAAAAAAAAAAAGAATCTGGTTTTTCATTTCTAGAGCACTATGGAAGGCAGTCCAGTTCGTTAAGTCACCTAGAAACAAAACTGCAAAAGACGCTGATTGTGGTCCAGGCCAGGTAGGTCCTGACAGAGACACAGAGACCTAGGGGCACTGAGTCTACTTCCCATTCTAGCTAAAGGGGCCACTGAGGACGAGGATTACCTGTATAGAACCCATAATTACTCCTGGGGTAAAAAACACCAGAGCACAGATTCCAGTGGCTGCTGGCGATGGCACTGCATTCACAGATCAGGAGATTATCAACCGAATCCCGAGGACTACATGTGCCAGGGTCCAGGCAAAAGGCAGGAGGAGTGGGTGAGACGGCACCAGGAAATTGGGCAAAGGCAAGGAAGATACCTGTCTGCGAAATGATAGTTTTTTTTTTTGTCGTGTGCTACCTAGATTGCCTTTGTTAATTCTAGGTTTTCTAGAAACTCAGTAAATACGATTTTTAGGAAGGCTACCCAGTGAGTTCATTGAAAAAGTTTCTGGAATACAGAAAATCCATTCCAAATAGAGGAAAACAAACCAAAAAATATTGTGGAACCCCCTCCCCCAATCCCTGAAAGCAAAATGAGAACAAAACAAATGACAGCAAGGTACAAAAAAGCAGGGAGATGAGATGAAACTAAGGAGATCAGCTTGGCCCTAGGATCAGTAAGGTGGGGGCTGCTGGTGGTTAGTTACGAGCAGCTGATGATTGTGAAGGCACAGCACAAGCACCGCGGGCCCCATTGCTGCTGCGCCCCACCCTCCCCCTCATCCACGGGAGGAGGGGAAGCAGGGAGAGAATGGAAGCCAGTTTGGGAGATGTCTTCACCTTTATCTCCTTGAAGAAGGAAGCCGTTTCGCCCTCGATAATTGGCTGCAGCAAAGGGCTTCTCCGCTTGCTGGAGGGGGATCCCTGCGACAGGTGTGGACAAGGTGGTTATACTTCGAACCCCTCTCCCTTGCCCTCCAGGCCTCTGCCTCCTCTGGGTCACTAGGATTCATCACTGACTTTGAACTATACACCCTAACCCCTGCCCGCCGAACAGTCCCAGGAAAACCCGAGACAACCAAAATTCTTGTCTGAGGCGCTGCTTCGTCCCAGAGCCCACAGCCCCAAGCCAAGGAGGCCACAGGACAGCAAGACTAGCCCACAAGCATGCTAACTGAACACAGAAGAAGCCTGAGGAGAGACGCTGGCCTGCTCCTCCTCCCCTCTCCTCCCTGATGACAGAGGAATGAGAACCCAGGAACCGTTAGAAGCTTCGAGCACAACATAGGCTGCTGAGGGGATTCAGATGTTGTACAGCCTCCCTGCTGTGCATTCTCCTTATTGAGAGACACCTGCTGAGGGCACACAGGGCTCCTGACTGGACAAGGAAAGGAGTCCTTAGATCGAATCCTTTCGTTGGTTAGTTCACTAATTTATTCTGGGAAGAATTTCTAAAGAAGTCGTTTTCTTCTAACACACCTGCCTGAAGTCTGGATCCTCCCTCATGCCTAGGGACAGATACACTGTTAAAAGTAATACAAAGATCTTATCTTAGAAATGAACAAGGAGGGGCGCCTGGTTGGCTCAGTAGGTGGAGCATGTGGCTCTTGATCTCAGGGTTGTGAGTTTGAGCCCCACGTTAGGTGTAGAGATTGCTTAAAAAGAAAATCTTTTTTTTCTTTTTTTTAGGATTTTATTTATATATTTGAGAGAGAGAGAGAGAACATGTACATGCACAAGCAGAGGGAATAGCAGAGGGAGCTGCAGAGGGAGAGGGAGAAGCAGGCTTCCCACTGAGCGTGGAGCCTGACATGGGGCTCATTCCCAGAACTCTGGGATCATAACCTAAGCCAAAGGCAGACACTTAACTGACTGAGCCA
Organism: Enhydra lutris kenyoni; assembly: GCF_002288905.1. Lineage (NCBI taxonomy): Eukaryota > Metazoa > Chordata > Mammalia > Carnivora > Mustelidae > Enhydra > Enhydra lutris. The sequence goes on along the minus strand of NW_019154087.1, from coordinate 40,147,481 downwards.
CCCAGGCACCCCAAAAAGAAAATCTTAAGAAAAAAAAAAGAAAGAAAGAAACAAGGAGATTTAAAGCAGGAACTGAAGAGCAGCAGCTAAGATGGCCTCCATTTTAATAACAACATAAAAACAAGGCTGTGGCTGCTTATTAGAAAGTTTAAAAGTTAGCAGAGAAAGCCCCCTGTACTCCCGGAGGAGAGCACTGGGCCAGAGGCAAAGGATGCCCCAGGAGATGGATAGGGCAGTAAGGTTCACTCACAAGCTGGGTGGAAATATGGGGGGAATACTGGAATAAATATGGAAGGAGGGCAAGCTGGCCAGTGCCTGAAGACAAGATGCTGTTCCCTACTCTGGACAAAATAAAAATTCAGAGGCCAAAAGTAGTTGCGTGTCAGTCAGAGGATGGTGGCCGGTGACAGCAGCCGCCTAGGTACTAGCCTCCCTCCCTTTAGTTCCACCTCAGCTTCTCTAGAGCCTCCCCAAAGAAGCTGCTCTCTGGAGGTCCTTAGGATTTCTCCCTGGAGAGAATTCCCAGTGGGACTATCCCTCTCTTGGAGGGAGAGAGAAGATTTGGGACCGGAGAGGCCTCTGGACTAGAGGGTCCTGGGGAAAGCACAGCCCCGTCCTGCTGGCGCTCGGTCTCTGAGGGAAGGGTGGGAAGTCAGCCCAGCACCAGTCAGACGGATGGCTATGTCAAAGCATGCTGCCCAGAAGAAAACAAAATTCTAGCAGCTTCAGATTTGCTCATTTGGGCAAACGTAGTCTCAGAAGTCTTAGATACATTCTTCATGCCCCAAGCGGATGGGCTGTAAGTATTCATGCCAGGTTCAACTATTAAAGCCCACTCCTCAGTGAGAAGGCAGGGTGGGGCGCTCTCACCACAGCCAGGGCCCACCCCGCAGGCGGTCAAGCACAGAAAGGTGCCGTACTCACAATGATGGGGATGGTGTTGGCTCGGGACAGGATCTGCTTGACCAGCCGGTATCTGTCGTACAGTGGCTTCATGACCTGACGCTCGTTCTTGCTTACCTGAAAACAAGAGCATCAGAGCTAAGAAGCTGCCTCCGCTACAGTCAGGCTAGCAGAGGCTCAAGCATGCTCTGGGCCTGAGGGAAATCCGGATGATTCAGCTCCACTCTCCCCATTCTTGCAAAACTCATGGAAACGGGTGGTAGTATTTAGTCAGAGAACGTTTAAAATATCTACTTCAGCGGCAGATCTTTGGAAATCACTCCATCGTCATATTGCTTTTCCTCAATCAAAGCTATGACCATGATTGGTTCCCTGTTTAAACTATTCAAAGTGATTTACAATTTTCCAGATCCAGGGAAGAAGAAAGCATGTATTTCTATGATAATCCTTAAACTGTGCAGCTCTGTGATCAGTTTTTATTACTTTTGTTTTACAGGTCTTTCTCCTCCATGAAGTTGTTTTTGTTTTTAAGGACAAGATTCTGGCAAACCGTAGTTTTCAAGAAACACCTGCCAATAGACTGCACGGATGGTCTCCTCTCCAGTGCCCTGAGATCCGGCAGAGCGCTCACAGACGTAGAAGGGACTGTGTCCACAGGCAGTGGGGAGGAACCAGGCGAACCCCCTGGTGTTGTACTAGAAGCCCGTCATCACTTGCTACCTCTTCTTCCTGTCAGACCTCAAGCTCCAGAGAAAAACCAGGGTGTCTCATCCCTCTTTGCCTAGTTCCCTATAGCCTGGAACGGCCTCCTCTCTGCTCCTTGGTTTGGCAGAGGAGCCACCTCCCCCATGCAGCCTTCTTCCAACACTCCTTCCCCACTCTGAGAGACCTGCTCACACACCTCTGTGTCACCTACTGCAACCTGTGTACACTGCGTAACCCCACACATGCTTGTGTGGAATGTGCATGTCCCCTCCAACCTAGTGCCCCATGTGATGCTATTGGGCACTGGGGCTTTGGGAGGTGGTAAGGTCATGGGGGTGGAGCCCCCACGAACATGAGTAGTGCCCTTGTAAAAGAGACCCCAGGAGGTCCCCTGGCTCCTCCTGTCATGTGAGGACAGCAAGAAAATGGCTGCCTGTGAACCAGGAAAGGGCCCTTACCAGACACCGAATCTATCAGTTCCTTGCTCTTGGCCTTTCCAGCCTCCAGGACTATGACAAATATATCTCTGTTGTTTATAAGGTGGTTGTGTATGGTATTTTATTACAGCAGACCCAGCAGATGACACATTTTATACTCTACAGTAACTATCTGTTGGCACATCTGTCTCTTCTTCGAGACTATAAGCCCCCTGAGAGCACAGTAGGTGTTTCTGGATCCCTGGAAACTACCTCAGTGCCTGACATAATGGAAATATTCCATTAATATGTGTGAAGTGAGAGACTATTTCAAACATAAATGTGTATGCCAAGTGTATAGGTATGCATGCATTTCCCTTCTTTACTTAAATGCCAACAGAGATTACTTAAATCCCTTCTTTCTGTATTTCCTCTTTGTTTCAAGTTTGTGGTCTGTCTTCTGCACTTTATTTCCCCTGGACACATAAGGCAAGAGTTACAGAGGTAAGGAAGAGCAAATGGTATTAGGGGCCTGCTGGGCCTTCCGCTCTGAAGACAACCGTGGGTTATGCACAAATGGATTATTCCTTTTTAACCTTTTCTATCTGCCTTTCTCAAAGCGGTCAACAGTAAGTGATCTTTGGACGAACTTCACCTGCCAGGATAGGTCACTCTCATTGGGCAGAAATATCTTGTGGAACTATTTTCTATGAACAGCAATAAGAATCTTTTCTATTTCTTCCTAATAACACAATATTGAAAAGCACATGGCATTTTCCTATTGTTAGCTGCCATATCAAAAGGAGTTTTAAAACTGGCATTTCATAGAAGATGACCATCCAAAATGAAAGGGAACACAGATGTTATTTTACACCAGAAAGACTGAGGATCAAACGATAGGTGTTCCTACTAGACGCGCCCACCGCAATGGCTAACATGAGACAACAGATGGTGTCAAGGGTCAGCGAGAATGCGGAAGGACTGGAAATCTCCTTCACTGCTGCTTAGAGCAGAGCATGCTGGACCACTATTTGGCAGTGCCTGCTAAAGTTGCACATATGAGTCCTTGGCTCTGCTTTTAAGGGTAAAAAACACCACCACCAAGTGTGGCCTCAAGCTCACCAACAGACACACAGAATAATGTTCACAGCAGCACTACTTATAATAACTGCAAACTGGAAAACACCCACATGCCCAGCAACAGAACAGATACGCTCCCCCAACTGAACACTGCACAGCAATGAGGATGAGTGGGCCACAGCTACGGGCAACATCATACACTGACCCCACAAAAAGACAGTCACATAATATAAGCCAGATACTACTGGCACGAGGGTACTCTAAGAGTCCACTTAGTAAGTTCAGAAAGAAGCAAACAGAAGTTAAGCTTTAGAGTCAAGGTAATGGTTTTCCTTGGTGGAACGGAGGTCTTGGTATTGACTGGAAGGGGACAAGAAGCAGGCCTGGGGGAGGACTGGTAACATTTGTTTCTTGGTCTGGATGCTGGTTACCTGGACTCGTTTATTTGGTGAAAATGCATCAAGACATATATTTACACTTTGAGCTTCTTTCTGTATTTACGTTATACTTCAACGACAGTTCAACAACAGCCACAGGTAAGTCCGAGGAGTAGAAACGGAGGGGTCTGTACGATCTCACGTGTGAAACGACACAGTTCAGGACTGGGACACATGGAATCACTTTTTAAACACAATGTATATCCAGGAAATGTGTTGTGGATGAGGTTAAGGCACATCCTAGCTGTCAACCCATGACATGTGGTGAAATACTGTGCAAGATCAACAATCGATAGTTCAGTGGACAAAAGACCTAGGAAAAATAACAATAATAAGGAGCTACCATCTCCCATTGTGGACTCGCATCCTATTCTTTGCTGCTTGGCAGAAACATTTCTGGACTGTAGAAGCAGAGTGTGGATTTTAGGAGGAGACTTTGCTGGTAAAACCAGCCAGATGTGGCAAATCTGATAGAAGCCAGTTTCCTCTCTAATTCTTTGTTCACATTTTCTAGTTGGAGCAGATGAAGGGGATCATTGGCTCAATTCTTTGGCTTATGACACTGATATTTAGATTTTCTATGAATTGTTCATGTTTTAAATTGATGACCCTCAGGAACTAATCACCTGTGAGTGATTTGATAAAGTCCAGTTTCTGACTCTGGTCCCACCCTATTTCCACCAAAATTAACACTGGCATTTGGTAGAAGTGCTAAACACCAGAAATATTAGAGATCTTTAAATTTGAGCAGTTAAAAGAATTAATACTACTTGATTTACACCAGAATTATTTTCGTGATCTGTATCTGAAGCCAAAGGCTTGGTGATGCTAAATCATAAAACCACATCACATTCAATTATCAGAACTGGATTTTTAAACCACTGAGCCACCCAGGCGCCCCAGAACTGGATTTTTTAGTAGAGCCAAAATCTAGCCAATAGTTCCATAAACAAAGCAGGGCCATGACTGAACTGTTAAAACAAAGGAGGGGTCAGCTGATATTAAATGGACCATGGGAAAACTGGAAGTTGATATCTCTTATTCTTGAGTCATTTGCTGCTTGGAGATTTTGTTATTGATGAAAAACAGGCCTTTGAAGAGCCAGTAAAATTCTCTGAGCCTTGATTTCCTGATTGGTAAACTGCAGAATTCAGATTAGAAAATCTTTGTGATCTACAGTTGCTTGGAAATGACTTTAGGCCAAGCATGTAATACATCATATTTTCTATTACACTTTCACTCCTCTTGCTTCAGCCTTTATTAAATTTTCATTTAGGTGGGAGCTCTGAATGGCTTTCCAATGTGTGGGAATAGGGTTATTACTAAGATGTATTTTTGTGCACAAATCAGAATAACATAAAAACCTAGATGGAAACTTCTAAAGGGCAAAAGCAGCTCCTCCCATTCTGTCTTTGTTTAAAAAAAAAAAAAAAGATTTTATCTATCTATCAATCTATCTATCTATGTGGAGAGAACACACGAGTGGGGGGAGGGGGAGAAGGAGAGACAGAATCTCAGGCAGACTCCATGCTGAGCACAGAGCCCAAGATGGACTTCAATCCTAGGACCCTGAGATCATGACCTGACCCGAAATCAAGAGTCGGACGCTTAACTGATGAGCCACCCAGGTGCCCCAGTCTTCATTTTTGATTAAAGAAATCTTCAATGATCCCTTACTACTCTATTTGGTTGCTCTATAAAGTCTCAGATAATATTTCCAGGTACCAAGGGAACACCACCCAATAGTTAATCCACATTTAAACAGGGGAAAGTCTTGGACACAATTACAAAAGGCCCAATTAGACAACCGCATTTGTCTGCCTTTATCTTTTGTGATGGTTTCTGTCTTAGCCTTAAATAAAACTTCCTTACAGAAACACCCATTCAGGCTCTGTTACCGGGACAGTGTGCCGCACAGGTGAAAGAGAAAATGACTCAGGATTTTAATATGGAGATAAGGACAGAATTAGAACCCTGGAACGTCAGAGCTAGAAGAGCCTTATTTTTTCATACGATGAAACTAAGCCCTGGAGAGGGCAATGACTTGCCCAAGGCAATAGATTTGGGTCAAGAACCCAGGTTTAAGGACTCCTAGTTGTTTTCTTTCCATTCACAAATAAGATATGAAGTAAAGTAGGATCGTAACACAGTGAAGACATACTAAAAATGTCACGATGAAGCATTTTCCTCTAAGAGGGTTTGACCGAGTTGTTCTCTTAATATAGAGAATTCTGCCTTCCAGGCTCAGAGCTCTGCCTAGGTTGAGCTCACAAGACCTCTACCTATAAACAGAGGCTAGAAGCACCACTTTGTGAGAAATGATGCCACAGACAGACGAGAAACTATATAGCCTCAAACTCTTCTGAGTAAAACAACTGGCTTGAGTTTGTGTGTGGAGGGTACCACTGAGTCATAAAACTACTAGCAGGAGAAGACAAATGAGATGCATTCTTATAACTACTGCATTTTGGCCCATCAACTCAGAAAGAGACAACTCTCTCCTCTTTATTATCAGGTAATAATAGTTGACTAGGCAAAGATCAGATCATCCCAAATAGCGGATAGACAAAGGGCAGTATACATATATAAGACTTCAGAGTCTGCATTTAAATTTGAACAGAGTGTGTTTCGTGTCATGTTAGTTCCCAAGATATTAGAGCATAATATAAAATATACTGATGAGAAAGAGACTCAAGGGGAAACCAGAAGCTCTGAGAAGCAACGCCTTCCTTCTAGGTTCTCATCAAGGAGCGATGTGTACCACAGTGACCTGCAGTTATGTGTTGTACTTTCTGTGACATGGTCTTCTGATGAGATCTTGAAGTGTTGAAAGGACATGCATTCATAATAATTAGTAGGGATTTATGTGCCCTTGAGTAACTGAGTGTATTTTGTTTCTCATTCACGTGTCACTCTGTGGACTGTACTGTTAAAGCAAACAGCCTTGTTTAAAAAATGTACAAGAGTAGCACACAACTGTTTTTGGCCTGTGATTCTGACAGTCAGTCATTGTCCTTTCAAATCAGAATCTGTAGACTCAGCAAAAACCCATGAGCTTTGAGCACCTGCTTTTCTAAAAACAAACAAACAAACAAAAACCAAAAAAACCCCGCTGGCGTTTGGAATGATAGGCTAGCTCTGAAAACCCACATATTTTTCTTTTAGGAAGAGTGTTGCCCAAATGGTATTTACAGTTCAGGGTCCATGGCAACACCACAGACCTAAGAATGAGAAGTTTACTCTTTGATTTTCACACTGGCCGGATATCAAATGAACTCTGTTTTTCCTGAGGAGGCTGGGGCACCATGTTCCAGAGGGAGGCAGAGAGTCTGACCATGAACCAGCAACGAATGCCACTCAAAGTTCTAGAGCACTTGTTCCCTGCCCGATGAGATGTTAGTATCCAGACCCAAAACGGTCTCCTTCCAACATCTAAAAGAATGATGAGAGAAAAGCGAAAAACAGAGAAGGGCCAAGAACTAAGATTTCATATTCCTAATGATAAGAGCACTAAAACAGGGTATGTTCTCTCTCCTCAGTCCATCACTTAATAAGAAGAAGGCCGCAGATAGCAGAACATATACTTGTAGCAGAAATGACAACATTATTGACTGGGGAACCCCTGAGCCACCTGCTAAGCCACCCAGCCCACTTCCTCAGTGCCAGACAGCCCACGGGTAAATGTGTCTGCACAGGTCTGAACCGTCCGTGACAAGCTACGAGGGGCAGCTACGGTACAGACAAAGCACTCGACTCCTACCTCAGTAGCCTAGAGCTCCAGGGCTGGCTCAACAGGACTGGGATCTGACTCTCGGTCTGCTGATCCCAGTCCCTGCACATCCCCTCAGCCCAGGCAGACTGAGAGGACCAGTGTCCAACTCAGAGCAACAGATACCCAGCATACAAGCCCCCTAACTAGCCCCAAAGTTTGGGACTAGGAAGCAGCTGAGAGATCTTGGGGCCTCAGGCAAAGAAGTCTATCAATGTCGTAGGTGAACCCACGTGAGGAAAAGAAGAAATGCTGGAGATGGAAAGTGTACAAGTCCCCTCCTCCTTCCCCACCTGCCTGGTGGCCACAAGGAGATCTACACTTAAAAGGCTCTGAGCCAACAGTGGAGAAGGGGCTCCTCTCTGCTAGAAGGAGTTCAGTTCTACTTCTCCAAATTTTGAATCCTCCAGGAGAAAAGGACAAGTTTCACAATATGTTTAAGCTCCAGTGCATTTACTATTTGGTTCAATGCCTTTAAAAAATCCAAAACAAAACTTGGCCTGAAACATGACCATTATCCTGGAGCACCAGTATTTTTCCACTCTAGGGATAGGCCAGTAAAATCAATCATCAGCAGCCCCACGGGTTTTTTTTTTTTTTTTTAATTTAAACCTGATACATTCAGAACCAAAAATACCACAGACGATGCATTCCACAGTTTATTGGGCACATGGTGTCAGGTGTTTGTGCTAGATGCTGACATCAGGCGCCCCTTTAGAGGAACAAGACACAGAACTCCTGCCCTCACAGATCTTAGAGTCTGGTGCATTATTCTGGAAGCTTCTTTATTCAAAAGAGTATATTTTACATGAAAATACTATCTCCATTATATAGCCGGGGCTGGGACTGGAGAAGAGACCTCCGCATTTTGGCTGTGTACAAATGCTTCTGGGAATATAAACTTCCTGCTTCTTTACAAGCTGCTCTTAAGAACTTGTTCTGTTGGGTTCTTGACAGCACTCTCCACAGAACGTCACCGAAAGGAACTGACAAGGATATCTGATTATGAGTTTCTTAAGGAATAGAGCAGAGAGGCCTACTGTGCCACTGTCTCCCCCAGGACTAATGAAGAGCACGCAATAACCACACTTTATAACAAATGGCTCTCAGTGCTTCCTGTCGCTAGAAAAAGGCAAAGTCATATTTTGGATTCCTCACATTTCTGGTTCAGGATGGTGCTTGGAACTTCTCTACAGAAGAAGTTCTCTACACTGGCCTCGGCTACACTGAAGTGAGATTGAATTTTTGGGCAAATCATACTAGTTTAACACCTTCATTTTAGGGACAAGAATGTCTCGAGTCTGACAGCTTATGGGGGCAGAGCTAGGGACAGAGAAGTCTCTAGAGCTTTGTGTACTCATCTACAACCTACATCCCCCTCCACCACTGTCCCTCTGAAGCAGAACACTAGTGACTACATGTTAGCTGCAATCTTGTGTTTCTTTGGAACTCAAATTCAGCATCTGTTCAACAGGGGAAATCTCTCCTCAGTTCAGCCTTCAGAGATCTTAGGTCTGCTGAAAATAGGAAGTCATCTCCTAAACATGAGGAAAACCCACGTATCAAATACTGAACATAGAAGATTCATTTCTAGAGCCACACAATTGGCCCCAAGCAGGAAACCCAGTCCATTCACATACCGGCCGCCCATGAATGCTTTCGTAATATAACAGAGCTTTCTGCAGGGCCACTTTCTCGTTGGCAATCTGGTCTTTGGTCATATCCTGAATAAACACAAGGAGAGAGAAATCAAAGTTGGGGAAACATTTATGAACACTCCGGCTTCTTTCGGTCAACAAATTTCCTCAAGGAAGGTTAAAAAGAATCTTCCTACAGTTGTTCCTCTGAGCTCTATTCAAAGCTCACTTAGGAATTAGCTCTTCCTGGCTTTCTGCTGGCAACAGAGAGAGCAGAGCAGAGCCATCGTCAACTACCTGTGGCTCCCATGTGGCAGCAAAGGCATGCTGAGGTAAGCGAGGCTGTCAGGCACATCGGGCTTAGCTTAACAGCCCAAGCGATGACTACGGTCACAAGTTACACAGTCCCAAAGGGTCATCTACAGCCCTTCTACTCCAGAGCCATCAAACCGTCTGTGAACCCCAACGGCTTCTTTCTGCAATCTCTATATGAGAGTGTTCTGCTTTCAATGGGTCGTCCTAAACCAAAGTACTAGCACTGAAAACACTCTCGGACTGCTCCATCTGCTTCTCCAGACATCTAAGAGTGTGGGGGACAAGGGTGTGGGAGGTCTGAGCAGACGTCACTGTGTAACCTCTTCCCACAGGGACCCATGTGTCAGGCCCTATGTTTCCACCATGTTGACTAGCAGTTGGCTTGGGGTCTCCACCGAATCCCCACACCTTAATGTCCTCAGGACGGCTGCTTTCTGCCCGCTTCTCCTGGAGCTTCCTCTGGATGGATTCCAGGGTGGCCTCGACGCTGGGCTTTACGGCTTTATCAATGAGCTCTTGCTTCTTCTCGTCTTCTTTCTCAAGCTGGGAACCGAAACTCTTGGGCAGTGTGTTGCTTCGCTGCCGCATCCTGGGGGTTAGGTCCTCTTCTGATATCTTTAGTTTGGACTCTAGTTTGAAAACATTTGGGGGTGGTGACATATGAGAATTGATATCTGCTGAACCTCAGTTGTTTTTCTGTGGTGTTAGTAACCATGTAGTCCCACCTTTTTTTAGAAACTATCTAATTATAACAGTAGTTGAAATCCCTGGGTTATTATGTAAAACCTGAGAAAATGCTAACATCTTCTTGAACTATCTGGAGTGCTTCCCTAACCCGAGTTCCTAAGAAAGCCTTAGCCATGTAACATCCATGCTTTGGCCACACCCACAGGTTTGCTGTTCTCAGAACGTGGTAGATGTTTCTATACCTACTCCCTCACTGTTGAATAGCACCGACTGATCCAGCACCTCACTCTGGCCAACTTTCTCTGGACAACTTACAGATGTCATTTTGGAATTATTTTCATGTGGTTGTTTATATGACTATCTTCTAAGAGACAGCATGCTTTGGAGGGACAAGGACCCAATCCTTTTTATGTTCCTCCATGCTTACAGGTCTTCTCCTAACACCAGAGCAAATAAAAAGTCATGATTTAGGTAAATGGGGAAATGCCGCAGAATTTGCATCTTAGCTGACCCGGGTTGTCCTGTGATGGAGACCATGGTGAGATATGGGGAAGGTGTGCTCTGAACACCAAGAAGGCTGGGAAGCAGCGTCAAGGAATTTGTCTTTTCTGAACTATTTCAGCAGTGGCACTCAGGATGCAGTGATACTGTGAATTCTGCAAGTGAAAACCATGGCGGAGGTCTAAAACTTTACCTACCTTTAAGCTGTTTCCGGAATTTGGCAAGGTCATTTGTCCATTTTAGAACCTCTGGATTGGCTGCTTTGTCACTGTGGGAAGGCTGAGAAAAGGAAAATCTAATGTAAATGTATACGAACCAGGCAGGGAGCCCAACGTGGGGGTCAATCCCAGAACCCTGGGTTCATGACCTGAGCCAAAGGCAATTGAGCCACCCAGGTGCCCCATGATCAGATCGTTTTAAAGAGGAAGAGAAAGTCAAGTCCCACTGGGAAAAAATTCATCATGAACAATCAGAGCAAACATCATAAATGTAATTCCATTATCTTTCTTTACATTTGGTTATTTTTGATGCTTTCAAAGAATTCCTCATAGGCAAAATGCTGTACTTCTATTTAGTCCATGGTCCTGTTTCAGGAGTCAGAAGGTTTAAGCTATTGGGTTAACAGAATGGAAAGCTGAGGGGGTACGTTTTACGCTGGGATCACCACATAAACTGCCTTTCTGCCACTCTTGTGGTCAATGCTTAGAGCTGAGAGAAGAATGAGGTCAGTACCGATGAAATTTTAGAAGATCATTTTGAACTAAGTTTTAGCCAAAATAAAGAGTCATTTAATGATCTTTCCCATTCCTTCTCGCAGAGTTTATAAGAGGTCAACTAAAACACCAAATCATTTGAAAGAATACCCAATTCAAGGAAAATGCTGATGTATGACGTCTGGGGCTTCTCAGGGTTTACTATTCAGTTTTTATCGCCTTTTGTTTTGAGGCTTTCTAGAAATCTCCCTTAACTTTTTGTCACTTTTCCAAGTTGCTGATATGCTGGCATGTGGGTACTGTCAGGGGACAGGAGGGGATGGGAGGGGACAGGACAACCCTGCATGGAGACACTTACTCTGTACTTCCTCTCCTCTTCAAATCTATCTTCGAACTTTCGGATCTTCTTTTTAAGGTTCTGAATCCTTCGCGTGAGCTGGGCCGGTGTCAGGTCCTCCCGCTCATCATCATAGGACCCAAGAGAGGAGCTCCGGCGCCTGTGAGGGACATTGAGTGGGGTGCTCATTGCCTGCATAGGGGCTTGGGGGGTGGGGATGCAGCATGGAGGGAAGGGAGTCTCCATCCTCTCCAATAAAAGGAAGTGTACTACCATTTCATTTCGTGACCCTGAGCTCTCTAGGTCCCACCTATCAACGGGTCTAAGTTTCTCTTGCTTACATTTACAATTAGCAAAGGGAGGACTGAAATATGCACTGCAGAACTGAAAGTTAAATTTTAGATAGCTCTGGAAAGAAAGTGCTTAGTGGAGATGCAGTATGTGGCGCTCTAGTCGGGCCAACTGAAAAACAGAGCAACAGAGCCCGTGTCCTAGGATGGAGTATTCCCAATATGTCCTTCTGCAGACCTGCAACACCATTCCCATTCTTCCTAACATTAGGGCGATGACGGACTGGCTTACCGGCAACAAAACATACCTCATGAAAGAATGGGAATTTGGGGGAGAAGGAGGCACTTCCGTGTCATCCAGGTATTGCCTGCTCTGCCCATAAGCGTAGAACCGAGGAGAGAGCATGGGGTCACTGTCTTCATCCAGAAGCTGGCGAATCAGGGGTCCGGCCTGCGGGGAGAGGCGTGCTTCATCAGAGTCCACGTTCTCCTGCTGCCATGAGAAGGTAGGGATGGGCTCTGCAAAATACAGAGGGGAAGAAGTCAAAATTGCTCATGGAAGCATAACTGTTTCCCAAGCGTTCTGAATGGTTTAGGAGGCACTGAATTTAAATGCGAACAATTCGCATTTCAGATTTAAGGTTCTGATGAAGGACACTACGCCCCGGCTGGCATCACCAATATATCTGACAGCCATGTCATTGCTTGCTTTCCAAAGAGAAGTTACTAGGGCCACCTGGAGGAATGACCTTAAAGAAGGAGAGCAAATACTGCATGCTTCCAACTTCCCTCCCTGGTCAGGGACAAGAACTTTCTCCCAGGTGAGGGCATGAGGGAGAAGCAAAGCATGGGCATCCGGGGGCGAGACATTTGGCATCGTAGCTGCACGTCCCTCACTGGAACAACCGAGGAGTCACATTCGTCTTGTGAGAGCCCATTTACCCAGGAGTCTGCACCTTCCATTTAGGGCTTTCAGTAAGCTGTTCATGTGCTTCTGCTTAGTGCTGGGATTAGCATGTGTAAGATGCGTGTTTTGCACTTGAAATTTCAGAAGCTGCTCAAGACTACAGTTAACATAAGATGCTTACATAAATTAGTCAAAGAGAAAAAGAAAAAGAAGAATGCTTTACAAAGGGTAAGTCTGTACAAATTATTTTAGACAGTCTTTAAGAAAAAAATACACTCGGGGCGCCTGGGTGGCTCAGTGAGTTAAAGCCTCTGCCTTCGGCTCAGGTCGTGGTCTCAGGGTCCTGGGATAGAGCCCTACATCGGGCTCTCTGCTCGGCAGGGAGCCTGCTTTCCCCTCTCTCTCTGACTGCCTCTCTGACTACTTGCGATCTCTGTCTGTCAAATAAATAAATAAAATCTTAAAAAAAAAAAAAAAGAAAGAAATACACTCAATGCAACATCCTGATTTGTCATTTTTGGAGGGAATGGGGTAGTATTTATTTCTTTTTCCTTCAAGATCCAACTCAGTATGCATTAAAAAAAAAAATCCTATCAGATTTGAAAGATAGATCTCAGATGATGTAAGGTTTTTATTTGTAGCAGTCCCTGAATTTAAATAGAAGGTAGGCTTTAAGTATACTTAGGGATTAGTGTGACTTACACAAGGCTGGGATCCGGCCATGCTTGGAAATTCTGGGATTCCTAGAGCAACACTCGTTCCTTCAGCTATCAAAGTGTTTATCAGATCTACTAAACGGTCTTAAACAAGTGCTTGTTCAGTATTTTATTTAAAAAGATCATATCATAATCATAGAACATTAGAGCTGGTTGAAACTCCATTCACTATCTAATTTAGTGATTTCTCAACCCCAGCTGCACGTTAGCATCATGAAGGGAGATACACATAACTTCTAATGCCCCCGCCCACCCCAGCCAACTAAACAGAATATTGAGGTGTGATATTCAATTTGTACAATAAATTATGAACCTGGAAAAGCTGGTTGTCTTTATTTACAATATATAAAAAATATAAAAACTGTACAAAATGCAGCGAAGGCAAAAAACTGGCAGTGACTTGGTCTAAATCTTTTAGTTTCCAAAGCAAGGCTCAGTACTGGAGGTAAGCAACTGAAATGTCTGTCTGACTTCAAGTGTAGTAGGTTTTATGTAGCTGTTTTAGCTGAAGTAGAACATGGAAGCTAAATTTCTTCACCTGGTTTATAGAGTGTTTGGGTGCACTCAGAATCCAACAGGTATAAATTCAGATGTCAGTGGATGGTTGTACTTCATCTAGTTCTTAGAAAGAAATTGTAGTTCACCCTACCCAATAACATACATTCCACTAATCATGGGGCAAGCAAAAATGTTAGTGGATCATTTAACATAGTACTTGAGTGCCGTATAGTAACTACATTTTTACAGCAGAAACATACATGCTCATAGAATTCTTCAGCTAAAATTCAACATGGTATTACATTACTCAGTTTGAATCTTGAAGCAGGATGAATTACTGAAGTCAACTGATTTTTTTTCTAAACATAATAAATTAAAATAGCATTTGAACAGAAAATGCATAGTTTCCACACAATCCAAAGCACCATAAATGTCCCCTCCACGAACATAATACCTCTTATTCAACTAACGGAAATTATTTAAATGTTAATTAATATTTAATACTTAATAATTAATATTCTATTATTGAGTTAAATTAGTTAAATGTTAAATATCAACCTCCCCACCTCCAGTACTTTAAAATCTGCCCAAGTGATCCTATATGCATTTAAGTTTAAGAATCACAGATTCAACCCAACAGATTACAGACAAGGAAACTGAAACCTGAAGACTCTAAGAGCAAATATCTCATCAATGACAAGAGTTGGGACAAAAACGAAATCTCCTGACTTGAAGGACAGTGCTTCAATTTAGTACATGCCAGATGCCCCAATCACAGGGATGATTATCTGAAATTTTTGAAGACCCCACAGTAGGGGAGGTAGGCATATTAATGTAAGAAAATATTGACCTTATGTAGAATGAGGTCCATAGGTTCTCATAATTTAAAGAGAATGAAGTTCTCTGGGAGCTCAGACGGTAATATAAATTATTTTAAAAAGTATGAAAGCATTGTTAAAGACAGATTTTTTTTTCCCCCACTACTCTCAAAAAGTGGCAGGGAACATTCTGGTAGATGTATCTGGCTAAATCTGGAGGTGCCCAGAAGTTGCCCCTCACTTGCACTAGAGTCTGCAGAAGGCTCCTCGTAAGCATTAGGGCTCAGATATGAGCAGCTCCAAACTACTGGCATAAAAGAGCAAAAAACTGATGAGAAGTGAGGGAAGGAGAGGGTAGAAGAAAGTAATCCCTAGAGAAATAAGAAAAGTGTAGTGCTAAGTTACAGAAAATGGAACTATGAAACTGGCCAGACTGTATCTTTAATTTCATGATAATTCTTAAGACAGCAGTGATTTTCTTAAGGACTAATATCAACAGAGCCAGGCAGGGAAAGAGTTAAGATGCAGCCAGCAATAACCTCAGGGCAGAGTGGCAAAGGAGCAAAACAAGGGGCCGGGGCGGAGAGGCCAAGGTGGTGTGCAGGGGGACAGAGGGCAGAGGCAAAGCAAAGTCTGATGTTGATATTGGCATGTGGGTGTGCTGGCTAGTTTGACATTTCTACTCATAACAGTTTAGTTTGAAAAGGTGTTACCTTAGATCCTGAAATCCTTTCATTTGTCTGAACCTAGCAGAATATCTCTTTAGAAATATCACAAGAGATCTTTCAGTTTTCGGTTATGTGTCCTCTGTGTACAAAATGAGAGTGTCTGTGACCATTTTCCAACCAGATCTCCACTAAAAAAGGTACCGTGATCCTGAATTAACAATACAACACTAATCATGGAACTGAGTTATGCTTGTTTGATGCTTTGTGGAGCCATTTATCAGATTTCCTTTGCATTAACACAGACTCATTCCCCACCGCTCACTTGAATGATAGATAAGAAGACCCAATATGCCCTTTTCTTAACATCACCAGTGCTATATACGAAATACGCAGCTGAATTCTAGCTTATGGGTGACATTTTCTCTTAAAGGATATAGTTAGCATAAATGAATTCACTAAAAAATGACAAATGTAAACCATTATGAATTTCAATTAACAAAGTAAAAGGTTATGTTGCATCATTAGTATGCATGTAGAACAGGAGTGAAGTTTCTTACCCATCCAACATAAAATGCTTGCATTTTTCTCTTCTCTCTCTCTCTTTCAGTTTCATGGATTAATTCATTCACTTTTTTATTGAAATATAATTAATATACAGTGTTATATTAGTTTCAGGTGTATAATATTTAAGAATTCCTTGCATTACTCAGTGTTCATCAAGATTAGTGCACTCTTACTTCCTTTATCTATATCACCCATCCCCCCCTCCCCCGACAACCACCAGCTTCTAGGTAAGAGTCCATTTTTTGTCTCTTTTTTTCCCTTGTTCATTTGTTTGTTTCTTAAATTCCATGTAAGTAAAATCATGATAGTTGTCTTTCTCAGTCTGACTTACTTCACTTAGCATAACACCCTCTAGACCCATCCATGTTGTTGTAAATGGCAAGATCTCTCTTTCCTTTTTTTCTATTGAATTATAATTTAAGGCTCTTATAATTTATAAAATTACACATAATATATAGTTCAATATAACTAAATCAAAAAAGCCAACTATTCTTCATTTTAGTTTGTAATGATCTAAAAAAAAAATGATCTCATGTTTTGATAGTTGACACTCAACTAGACAAAAAAGGAAGAACTGAATAGAGCAGTGTCTACCGGACAGGATGCCCAATTGCACTGCCGACCTAGGGATTCAGTTTCAAGGATGCATTCACTGACCACTCCCAGTGCCTAGTCTGGAAAATAGTTTATATTTTAATCAGTAATTCTAGAGCAACGAAATGGACAAATATATTGCAAGGAAAGTATTCAAAGGGAAAACAGAAAAGATTAGAGGTTTCAAATTAGATTTTCATCTTAAAACACCACATAAAAGAAATGCGTTTTTATATCCAGACCAGAATTCCTTAAGTTCTGTGATTTCAGCCACGTGTCTTGTCACAAAGAATGCTGGACATAAATATGGCATGTCTCTCTATGAAAAATTAATCCATCAGGACAGCTGACATCACAGCAGGTCAGAAGTAACAGAGATAAAAGCCATATCCATGCTACCTAAGTGATAGAAAAGAATAGGTCCTGGGGAGTTCCAGCTGAGACACTGTAGTACACACAGAAATAAAGGAAATTCATTGCAGGAAGAAGAAACATAGTCTGAGTAATATTAATGTGGTCACCGCGACAGAGCTACTCTCTGCTTAGCCAGCTGGATCCATTTGCTATACAAAAGAAAATTGGCTACTAAGATGATTTATTGAAGAAACCTGCTAGAATTACAGGAGCTGATGTTTTCCACTTCTCATTTCCAACTACATGCTATTTAGAGTCATTACGCCCTGGCACAACATCATACCTCCGTCTTTCAAGGTGGATCCTCGGTGGTGCAAGGAGGAATGGGCACATCCCAGACGCTGGAAGATGTAAATCCCATATAGGGAGGGAAATCCTATTATAAAAATTTCCTTGGGGCACCTGGGTGGCTCAGTGGGTTAAGCCTCTGTCTTTGGCTCAGGTCATGATCTCAGGGTCCTGAGATCAAGCCCCGCATCAGGCTCTCTGCTCAGTGGGGAGCCTGCTTCTCCTGCCCCCACCACTCTGCCTGCCTCTTTGCCTATTTGTGATCTCTGTCAAATTTTTTAAAAAAATCTTTAAAATTTTCTTAGTGTTCCAAAACTTAACAGTGGTAGTACTATTAAACTGTTCAGTTAATCTTGCAAACAAACTCTCAGAGTTAGAAGAAACCTTAGTTGTCAACTTTGTCAATCCCAATTTAATCTTTCTATCTGCTTTGTCTCTATTTGCAAATTTAATAAGTGGATCCTTAATTGCTCCATTCAAGTCATTAATAAAATGTGTGAAACAGGCTAGAGCTGAGGACTTTCCTAATGAGAATACCCCTATTTGTGTCAACTTTGATCTGTGTATCTGCACATTTAAGTACTGTTGCTTAATCAGTTACTAATTGACTCTGTTACCTGTCTGCTATTCCTTCCACAGCTGACAGGGCACTGGAGTCCCTGTTAGAGGCCCAGCTGAGGTCTTTTTGAATGAGACATTTCCTAATCTAGAGTCTCATTCTCTCTCTCTCTCTCTCTCTCTCTCTCACACACACACACACACACACACACACACACAGGGAGGTTGGTTTCGTAAGATCTGTCCTTGGTCAGCAGTGGAGGACCCAGTAATTATGGACTCCTTCTCTGTGTTCAGAGCCACCCACTGTCATTAGGTAGATCTGGGCTCTGGTTTCAAAGAAGTCCAACTTAGGATGGTTTTTCCTGAAACTACACTTGGAAACATTTATGGAAGACAGTAATAACATCAACTAACACTCATGTAGTGCCTGTTAGGTGCCTGTACTGTGCCAAGCACTTTGCAAATACTAGCTCACTTAATTCTTACAACAAGCTTACTAAGTGAATACTATAATATCTGTTTACTCATATTGTCTGTTGTTAGGCCTATTTATTTTTATTTTAAAAAAATAGGGGCACCTGGGTGGCTCAGCGGGTTAAAGCCTCTGCCTTCGGCTCAGGTCATGATCCCAGGATCCTGGGATCGAGCCCCACATCGGGCTCTCTGCTCGGCGGGGAGCCTGCTTCCTCCTCTCTCTCTGCCTGCCTCTCTGCCTACTTGTGATCTCTGTCTGTCAAATGGATAAATAAAATCTTTAAAAAAAAAAAAAATTATTTATTGAGAAAGACAGAGCATGAGCAGGGTGGAGGAGGCAGAGTGAGAGGGAGAAGCAGACTCCGAGCCAAGCAGGGAGCCCAACGTGGGACTCAATCCCAGGACCCTGAGATCATGATCTGAACCGAAGGCAGATGCACAAGCAACTGAGCCACCCAGGTGTCCCTGTTATGCCTATTTAAAGATGGAGAAACTGAGGTCAAAACTGTAACACATTTACTAACTTGTCCACAAAGCTGCTGAAGTAGTAGAGCTGGGATTTGAACCCAGGATGTGCCTGGTCTTAGCCATTATGGCCCACTGCTTGCCAGGACACAAAACTGGCATTGCTGAGAAAGAGGCATCAGAGAGGAAGTCAGGAGATTTCATTATCCTGAATGATCATTTTTCTTTTTTTGGCCTCAGCTTTTTTATCTGTATAATGGCAGCATCCAGTCAAAAGGTCTTTAAGATCCCTTGCTCTTTCATCATTCTTTCAGAGAATTTTCAAAGTTATTTTTGACAAGTAGCAAGTAATAAATAAGAAGCATAAAGTATTTTAGCCCTTTAAAAATGTTCTTTTGGGGCACCTGGGTGGCTCAGTGGGTTAAAGCCTCTGCCTTTGGCTCAGGTCATGATCCTAGGGTCCTGGGATGGAGGCCCACATCGGGCTCTCTGCTCAGCGGGGAACCTGCTTCCCCCTATCTCTCTCTGCCTGCCTCTCTGCCTACTTGTGATCTCTGTCAAATAAGTAAAATCTTAAAAAAAAAAAAAATGTTCTTTTAAGTTTAACTTCACCAGGACAGCTGAGTACTTAAACCTCAATACTTCCACAAATACTTCCAAATCAACATGAATTGGCTGATTAGGAACATTCTAATTATGCAATTCTGAAGGGCTCTACATAACAAATAAAAGTACATTTGATTTGTGTACTCATTTAATTTTGGAGAGTGGCAGTAATAAAATAATAATACGATGTGGATAGGTCAAAAAATGTGCCCTGATATATAGCTACATACAGAGAGAAAGAAAAAAAGAAAAAAGCATGTATTATGTATCTGCCAACCAGCATGATTAGACTCTGATCCTACGTTCACTTTGACAGGATTCCACTCTATGTAGGCTATGGAATCTAATCATCGGGTTCATTTCCTTTTTTGTTGCCTTGACACAATCCGCCCCAGAAGCCAGAGAATGTCACTACCACACAGGAGCACCCAGGGCTGAGGCTAGCGCCAGCAGGCTGCTCACTGAGGACCATCGCACCTGACATTCTATGACTCTGCCTGGATATGAGAGTGTGAACTGAGGTGTGGGGATGGGGACCGGACCAGCAAACACTACATGGGGGCTTGGAGACTGGTAAGGGAGACTTACAGACAGATTCTGGCTCAGAAGGTTTGAGTAAACTATTACTTCCATTTATATATTTGGTTTCACTTTCACAGATTAAATTAGTGCAAAGTGGGTTCCTTACTGCGAAGCTACCATTAAACTTGTTTGTTTCTTATTGGGGCTATAAAACAAGAGTAGTATTTTAGTGATTGGACTTATGGCTCTCATCTGAACTACCCTTTATATGCAACAATTCCTTTATTTTGACTACACTTACTATAATAATATCCCATGAATGTTTAAAATAAATATATGTTAAAAAGGGGCTACTGAAAGCGGTAACCAAATGATCAAAATGGCCTTGAAATGAATCTGTGTAGATTTTTAAGATATGCAAGTTCAGTAACGCAGTAATTGGCAAAAGTTAACACAAGTCCTTTCATAAATTACATAGATAACATAATTAGCATTTCCAAGCCTATTGTATTTCTTCCCCGATAAGCTTTTTAAAATTCCAGCTAGTTGGTTCCTTCAAATTATTATTATTATTATATTATTATTTAGAAGAGAGTTCTTTACATTAAGTAATAAAACAGTTTTAAGGAAAGTTAACTTCCAACCACACCGGTGGGAATTTTCATACTGGCCTCTTCACATATGCTGGAAGAGGTCACAAATTTATGACTGATCAAGATAAAAATCATCAAACTGAGTCCATTTCAGGGGGACTAGAAGAGTCTCCCTGCCCCTTTACTGAATATACCAAGATAATGTGGCTAATTTGAATTCCGTCCAAAAATCCTAATTTTTTTCTAGAGTTTTGTGTTACTGATGTGAGGAGACTGTTATTCCTGAAATCCAAATACAGCACTTGTTTTGACTACTGCTTTTTTCGTTTATTGGGCCACAGTAGCTACTATGGGACTTTTTTTGGTGGTGGTGGGGATTTGTTTTTAATGAATTTAAAACACACCTGAATATCCCAAAAGTACATAAAACAAAAGAAGAACAATAAAACACTACCCAGGGATGTACCACTGAAATTAAAAAGGAAACAAAACAAACACCCTGCAATTTTTTTCTAGTGACCATATCATGAGCTGGGAAGGTCTGAGAAAATCTCCCACCCAACTGCCTAATTACATGGTAAAGGGCTAGAACATGTTTCTTGAATTGCAAAGAGGGAGAACTAGAATTTAAAAAAAAAAAAAAAAAACAACAACAACAAAAAAACCAGCTATTTTTGTTGCACCAAGCCCTGGGTGCAAGGAGCACAGAGGGATTACTATTTTTCACCTTGTGTCTGTTTAGATCGTCTTTTGCTCCTTCATCTAAACTCACTATCACAAGTACTTTCTGGTTTAAAGAGGGGTGAGGGAGAACACAAGGAAATCCAAGCGCTTCGGAAAAGGACTGTGATTTCTTGTAGCTGTGATTCTCTGTGTCACTGTGTTAAGTCGTGCTGCTATTCTGAAACCAGGCACACAATTTCTCCCTCTTTGTAGCCTCCAAACACACCCACTATACAGAGGCAGCCGGGCGTGCATTCTGGATACACATCGACACAGGTCTGGATGCAGACACATGGATAAGGAAGGAAGTGCGGCTTGACGGCACCGTTGCCAGCACCTTCCTGAAATGCAGTTTTGACAAGATGAGGACACCCTCTTCTTCCTCACAAGTCCATTTCTAACGTTTTGCCAAAAATCTCTAGGAAAACCAGCCTTCAACACTGCATTATTGCAGGCTTTCCATTGGAAGCACTTTTTGTACAGTGTTCTCTTTGATGACAAATCCCTTATGCTGGCTAACATGGCTTTTAAAAAATTCTGTCCATAAAGACAATCACAAAAGCAAAGCGAACTGAATCTTTCTTGAAAAAAATGGGAGGGAGATTTAATGAAGGAGGCAGGGGGTTGGCATGTAGCGGCGGGAAGAGCAGCTGCTCCCAGCCGAAGTCCTAAATGTGCACGGCTTGCTCAGTCCTGTGCTCAGTGCTACCAGAGGGGAAACACACACAGGTAGCGGCACTCCTGGGGAGTTAAGAAATAAAGAAGGCTGCAAGGTGACACTACGATAGAGGGCAAGCGCATTTTCTTTCTTAGATTGCAATGACTCCTGGCAACATTTAATGAGACACATTCCCATGCCAGGGAAAGGATCTGCAGTCATTTAGGAATGCAGTTAGTCCTATACCCTTTGCTTTCATAGATCCATGTGGTGATGCCCCTCTCATTTAGGCTACTTTATATACGCTTTTCCGATATGAAATCATCCAAACAGCCGATGATCCTACCTTCCCAGCTCTTGTCATCACACAATGCAGTCAGGTCGAGCTCAGGCACTTGGGAGACGAAGCTCTCCCGCTGGTCTTCGGCATCTGGAGTCCTCTGCAGTTTGGTGTCAGGTACGCCCGGGTGCTCCTGAATCTTCATCGTGGGGGTCTGTAATGACAGCACAACGTCTCTGAGTAGCTACGGCTCACCAACACCCACAAATGTCTGCAGCAAGTCCACTCTTTCTGGGGGAAACCTCCCAGGCTGCGGTGGTGGTTGCACCCAGCACAGAAACCAAAATCATAGCCTGATGCCCCTGGATGCTAGCTGGCCACTGGCATGCAAATCGCCACCGTCCCTCTGTGCTCCTTTAACTTTTCTTCTGCGAGAAAGGCAAGAGGGTTTCTCAGAGCCGCTGCTCCTGGTAACTGCAGGCAGCTGACGGTCTTGATGGTGACTGATTGGGGCCGGGAAGGAGGGAAAGGAGTTTGTGTTTCCTTAAAGGAGTAGGGCTCTGCAGACCGTAAACAACAACAAAAATCCCGAGACTGCTGTTGCTAAGGCTGGAGAAGCAATATGGTGTCTCCTGCGTGCAGACTTCTTTGCCCCTTAGGTAAACAGTCCAGCAAGGCCCAGAGGCTGTGTACACGGACGCTCTCCTGTTGGCCCCGGCAGAGGCTTAGAACAATTAAGCGGGGCTAGCTGCACGTTCCCAGATTTCCTGTGGTTGTTTTCACCCTAAGTGTGGGGAGGACAGACTATTTACGGAGGAGCTCTGGGTATTAAAGCATTGTTGCGCAAATTCAAACAGCGCAGGGGTTTGGCGGCTCATCTGGGCTAGCCGTAAGGAAGACAGACTCTGGAAATAAGCCAAAATTACATAGGGAGCGGGTTTTTTTTTTTTTTTTTAAGAGTAAAAAGCCAAGAACTGGCAAGTCAGCAATGCATAATTTATATCTTACAAATATCCAACTGTCACTTGTTTTCCTACTATTCATCCAGTCTGAATATTAAATACTCGGCTACACTTGGTTTTGCTCCTTGGGGGCACCTACTCCCAGGCAGGGATAACTGGGGGAGGGGAAAACTCTCTCCCAAAGCTGCTATTTTAGCTACGTGATTTTATGCAAACAAAATTCACATTGAAATTCGTTCATTTTTTCTTTGCTCTTTTGGCATCTTATAAACCCAGCCACTGTCCCTTTCCCTTCTCTCCTAAGATTATAAACACAAGTATTTACTTACAAATATTTTTCTCAAGAAGCACAGATCTGTACAAAAGATCTTCTTGGAGAATAACTGGAAATTCATTTTAGCAAATATAATAAAAGAAAAAAGAACCCCAAACATGTGGAAATCATAAATGATTCCATTAATGCATGAGAAATGTTCTTCTGCTTAAAATAAGCACTGTTAAGACTACCAGCTACTTTTAATAGCTGTTCAACCCACTTTGATATCACCAGGGAATATTCTAGGGGCTTTTACTATTATATTTCCATAAAATGATACATGAGGACCGCTATTTTCTTCACCACATTGGGAATAAAATGAAATACCATCCATCAGTTTCTGATGAGCTACTAAAGTCAGATGGAAACGTCAGGTAAATCTGGGGTTTTAAGACACTTTCAAAATGCTGCTTGTCTATTGGGGTTAAACCAGATTTTGCATTTATGCCATAAGAGTTATTTGTTCCTTGAGCTGAATCCTAAGTGGACCAGGGCGAAATGACCAAATCCAGACCTCAGCTCATTAAGAACTATGAAGTCACGTAGAGTGCATGAGTGTGTGTCTTAGAATATGCATACAGCAAATAAACATCTTCTCAGTAAAGATTTCTAACACTCACTCCACTTAGAGACATACAAAAAGGAAGACTATGAGAAATATGATTCCGTGACGCAAGCACGGCACGCTGTTCCCGAGGCGCGTGTGTGGGCCTCCAACACTGCACTACACGGGGACGTTCGCGGGTCTTGCGCACAAGGGACCAGCATGGCTGACAGTTGCTGTGTTTGGTGCTCTGGCTGAGCTGCTGCACTTCGCTGAGCCTCCATTTCTTAATCTGGGAAATGGGCATGAACAATTCCAATCTAGCAAGGTTCCTTTGAAGAGCTGGGAAAAGGCATGCAAGGCCATTAGCACGGTGCCTGGAGCATAAGGTACACACAGAGGAGGCCCTTGGTCTCTTCATCATTTCTAGGCACCATGGGAAGATGAGGAAAGCACTGGCACATCTCCAAATGCCAGAGAGAGGTGCTGGAGATGAGACGTTTCACAGCCATTCGAGGTGAACCATGCTACATCGAGGAGGGGTGTTCTTGGCGCAGGATGAGAAACGAGCCACTGGGGATTCCCGTCATGAGTCAGCAAAAGCAATTCTGTTTTGGGGGCAGGGTGAGAGGGGTTGAGGAGGAGGAACAGGTGCAGAGACAGGCCCCCTGGGGTTCGCTGGTCACAGCAGGGGAGAACAGGACAGAGGGACGGCAGGTGATGAGGGTGTCGGGTGAGCAGACACTGGACTGAGAAAGGCCGTGTGTGCTCGGCTAAGTCTGGATTTTAGCCTGGAGTTGGTAAGGGAAAGCCATGGAAGGATTTTAGAAACAGAGTAACAATGGTGAAATGTGTTTTCCAGGCTGAAGCCTTACAGATGGGAGTGAATGCTGGTGGGAAGACCTAGAGGCCTAAGCATTGGGTTCTGTAGGTAGCCTGTGTCCCTTCCCAATGCCAGACACTGGCTTTGTTTCCTGCCATGCCTGTGTCTGCTCAGGGCACTCAGAGTCCTGCTGTGCTTGACATGACACATGTAAAATGCTGAAACACACACACACACACACACACACGTAAAAACGTGTACTGTTCATGATTGCTACATCTGTATTAGACCCATTACAAAGGAAATTGAGGTTACAAAATTTTTTCTGCATTGGAATTAGTACCCATTTTAAAGAAAGCTGAAATTGGAAAATTAATTTTTTACCCTCCAAAATGCAGAGATGTCTTCGTTCCTTCGACAACATGGGTTGGCGCAACCCCTCTGTGCTGGGCTCTGTGAGCCATGCAAGCTCCTTACACTGAGAGAGCTAACATTTTGTGGAAGAGGCTCAAGAATGCCCAGTGGGGTTCTAAGGACAGTTGATTGGGGTGCAATACAACAATTCACCTTGTGAATTAGTGAGCTGCCCTTCACAGCGCTGAGATGAAGTTGGCTAGTCGGGCATGTGGGAGAGGGAGACATTACTGCCCTGGGCAGGAGGCTGGAACAGGCAACCCCTAAGATCCTATTACTCTAACAAAGAGAATCAGGTCGAAACTCTATCAGTTTATTCAATAATAATATATATCACACGATATATACTTATTACAGGGCCACTGTGTGCAAGAGATACAAAGATAATATTTATTCATTAATTCAGCTAATGATTTTTGCATACCTACCACATGCCAGACAATTTTCTAAACACTGGGGATACTTCAGAGGACACAATAAAGTCTGTCCTAACAAATCTTACAGGAAGTGACAGTAAGCAAAGAAAAAAATGTCAGGTAGTGGCAGGGACTATGGATAAAACTAAAGCAGAGTAAAAGAGGTGATGGAGGTGGGGGTCATGGTTTGCTATTTTCTATCCAGTGGTCAGGAAAGGCCTTTCTTATGAGGTGACATATAAGCAGAGATAAGAAGGAAATGTGGGAGTGAACCTTCCATGGGAAGAGCATTCCAGGAAGAAGGAAAGCAAATGCAAAGGCCCTGAGGCATGGTCATTGTGTTTAAGGAACAGCAAAGAGATCAGTGTGTCTGGAGTCACTGTGTTAAGGGTGTTTAGGATGTGCCACATAGAACAGGGTATCACTCACATCGTAGGCCTATGTTAACCTCCATAAGCTTCTGGACTTTCTGGCCTGATTTCCCACATAGCAGGGGAAGGGTCTCTCCTACATAAACTGCACCAGCTTGCAGAGCTCAGACACGCGTGCCCACCTCCGTCCTGCTGTGCTGTGATCAGTTCCTGAGGTTGCTCTTTCACTGGCCTGCTGCTCCTGTAGGCTTGGTTCTGAATTTCTGGCCTCACTGGTCTCACCAGCACCTGACGTGGTTGCCATTCCTGGGGATGCAGAGTGGGCTGCTGGTGTGGGCCCAGGGTTTCTGTGCATATGGGAGCTAGGGCTGCTGCTGCATGGCCACCCACGGTGAAGCTGTTCAGGGTCTGCAGCAATACATCAGCATGGAAACTACTCTTCCCTCAAACAGTTGTTAGCTTAGACTGGGTGGGCCACCTCTCCAGACTGTCCCACCCTCTGTCCTCGTGCTCATCCTATGGCACTGTCCTTGTCTATTGCTTGTCTGCCGCTTCTCCTAGATTGTTCATGTTTAAATGTCAAAGACATTCTCAAGTACCAGAATATTTCTGGTTTCAATTTTTGTTGTTTACATGTTTTATGTCTTCAGGGAAAATGCAGAGTAAATGAATTACAGCAGTCCCCCTTCTCTGGGGGGGCTACATTCCAAGATGCCTGGTAGATGCCAGAAACCGAGGAGAGGGCAGAACCCTAGAGACACTCAGCTTTTTCCTATACATACGCACCTATGGTAAAGTTTAATTGATAAGTTAGGCATAGTGAGATAAACAGTAGCTACTAATAAATAGAACAATGATACTGTAATAGACGTTATATGAAAGTGGTCTCTCTCTCTTGCCTTTCTGCTTCTTGTGATGATGTGAGATGATGAAATGCCAACAGGATGAGATGAAGTGAGGGGGATGATCAGGACGCAGCACTGGGCTACGGTGACCTTCGGGTGGTATGTCAGAAGGACAATCATCTGCCTCTGGACCAGGGTTGACTGTGGGTAACTAAGACCTCAGAAAGTAAAACCACAGATAACAGGGGACTACTGCAATTGCACAGTTTTCAGCTCAGAGATCCCTGGGCCAAGAGGTCACACACCAGACCCCCGTCGAAAATGTACCATACAGAAACACACTGCATATTCTCGGCTCTTAGGAGAGACAATGTGGTACGGCAGATAGGGGATGGGTTTTCAAATCAGAGAGTTTCCATACCAGTTGGTCAGCTGCAAGATCTTCAGTGAAAACCTCTCTGTTCTTGGCATCCTTTCTTTGAAGCTTTTTTTCTGTCATGTAAGTGTAAGACTTCATAGAGTTGTTATGAAGATTAAATGAAAAACATGTCTAACAATGGCTAGCCCATAGTAACTGTGAAAAAAAAATGTGATTTCCAATTATTGAGTACCTCCCTTCCACATTCATTCCTCTGCAAGTGTTTATTGGACACATGGGATTACAGAAATTAACAAGGTGTGGAAGGAAGACATCGAACATACAAGTGCCTGTGACACGCATGTTATAACAGAAAAAAGCAGGCTGCTAGGAAGCAAATACTCAGAGAGCTCACCCTGCCTGGGGCCTCAGGTGACAGCCTGTGTTCAGGTCAAGGAAACGCTCTTAGTCTATTAACCTGATTTTTGTCAAGACCTGTCCCCCCTGTCTAACTGGACCTGGCTTTTCCAATCCTCAGACTTCATTGATCTTGCTCCTATCGGGACTTCAAATAGTTGGTGAATTTTTGCTCCATCTCTTCCCCCTCCCTGCACAGGATATAAAGAAGGAGCCTAGGAGAGTACTGGAGCCGGGAGCGATACCAGAGAGTGCACTGTGTAATGCAGTTTGCACAGGAAGGAACCACACAGTGTTAATACAAGAACCACATGGAACCATAAACATTTACTGTTTGGCCTGACAACAGAGGAAAATGGACATAACAGAGTTCCAAAATTCATGGGAATTCCAAAGCATCAGTAGCCTTTAGAGACTGGATGAAATGGGAAGTGAATCCAAACAAAAACAGAGCTTTTAAATTATTCTGGTTCTAACATTAAAACCAGTAACAAAATCCTAATGCTTCCATGGAACACAGAGAGGTTGCAGTAACACAGTGATTCATTTCATAAATGCTTGCTGACAGGATATTTCAGAATTTACCTCAAACCTGCTCAAGGCAAATAAAAGCCTTAAGATGCTTGATGATTAATATTAATGCTCAGTCTTGATTGGAAAGCCTTGTCTTCTTTCTCTCTCTCCCTTCTTTTACTTTTGTTTCGAAGCAGGATAGAAAAGGGAAATGGTCTTTTGTTTATTATGAATGTCTTATTTGTTATCAAAGGTATGCTTCTAAGCTCTTCTAAGCAGTAGGCTTAGAAAGCATAAAGAATGTAAAAATATTGCAAAAGAATTTAACACTTCATTAACCTTATACTTCTGACATAAAATGACCTCCCCCAGATAAGGTAATACCCTTCTAAGCACTCAATAGTTCTTACAGGTTTTGCTTTCTTGATAAAAAGATTAGATATAAGGTTACAGTTTAAATATTTTGGATTTCATACAGAAGCATGAAATATTTCCACAATACAAAATAACTTATCAGAAGGAATTAAACTGAAGCATAAGATTTAAGCTCTATCGTAAACAGAACTTAAAAAATCTGTATTTTCAGTGATATCTTTTGGAATCTAGAAATTGTTAGTTTTAAGGACGACCTTTCTTCTGGATGCTTCCAGACATTCACTGAGTTTAAAAAGGAACAAAAGAACAATGACTGGACTCCAACATGTTTAGGGAATAGTACACTAGGCTATTTCTTACATTAGTTCATTTCATACAGCCCAAAAGGGACATTTTATTAAAATGCCCCCCTTTTAAAACAGTCAACAAAACCAAAAGACAACTGACAGGATGGGAGAAGGTATTCACAAATGACATGTCAAATAAATGACATGTCAGATAAAGGCTAATATCAAAAATCCATAAAGAATTTATCAAACTCACCACCTAAAAAACAAATAATCCAATCAAGAAATAGGCAGAAGACATGAACAAACATTTCTGCAAAGAAGACATCCAGATGGCCAACAGACACATGAAAAGGTGCTCAACATCACTCGGCATCAGGGAAATACAAATCAAAATCACAGTGAGATATCACCTCAAACGAGTCAGAGTGGCTAAAATTAAAAGTCAGGAAATGACAAATGTTGGCAAAGATGAGGAGAAAGGAGAACCCTCCTACACTGTTGGTGGGAATGCAAGCTGGTGCAGCCACTCTGGAAAACAGCATGGAGGTTCCTCAAAAAGTTGAAAATAGAGCTACCCTATGACCCAGCAATTGCACTCCTGGGCATTTACCCTAAAGATACAAACGTAGTGATCTGAAGGGGCACCTGCACCCCAATGATTATAGCAGCAATGTCCACAATAGTCAAACTATGGAAAGAGCCTAGATATATAATGGATATATATAATGGAATACTATGCAGCCATCAAAAGAAATGAAATCTTGCATTTTGCAATGACATAGATGGAACTAGAGGGTGTTATGCTAAGCAAAATAAGTCAATCAGAGAAAGACAATTAGCATATGATGTCCCTGATATGAGGAATTTGAGAGGTGGGGGGGGAAGGAGGGGAAAATGAAACAAGATGGGATCGGGAGGGAGATAAACCATAAGTGAATCTTAATCTCACGAAACTGAGGGTTGCTGGGGGTGGGGGGTAGGGATAGGGTTATGGACATTGGGAAGAGTATGTGCTATGCTGAGTGCTATGAAATGTGTAAGGCTGCTGATTCACAAACATTTACCCTTGGGGCAAATAATACATTATATGTTAATAAAAAAAAAAATAAAATAAAATGCCCACCTTTTGAAAACCTACCCACGGAAATGATACTTTTTAAGTTTTGGCATTCTAAGGGATTCTTAACTTTTTTCCAATGGCCATCTGAGATCTCAGGCAGATTTCCCATTAGGTGATTAAAAAAATTAAAAAGATGTGCAACAAAGGGATAAACCCATGTTCACTTTTCAACACATGCATTCAAACGAAAACATATCTATGGCCACAAAATGCTTATTTCAGAAATAAAGTCACAGTTGTGCCTGCATTTGCATTTGAGCCGCAGATTCTATGACCTGCCTCTCTCTCTCTGTGTTTCCCTCTAAGGAACATCTCTGAGACTGAGTTCCACATTCTCATGGAAATGCTAGTCAAAAGAAGAAAGACCACTTTTCCTCAATGGCTGATATCTGTGGCCTTAATCTTACATGAACCTAAGAGCATATAAGGAGAATTTTAAAGGATGGTATTAATGAGGACCAACTGTCTTTATGGAAAATGACACTGGAAAGAGCCATCCGTGGTGAGCACGTAAACGCTGGCTTCTCACTCTGATGCCATAGGAGACGTGAAATAAAATACCGATTAGGCAGAATTCTAGGAGGGATAACCGAAGTCTAGACTTACTTTCCATCTCTGAAATTTAGGAATTATTGTGGCATTACCAGAACACCAGATTAACACCAGATTAACCTAATATATTTAGGTTGTTCAATAAGTTCTAGAAAGGGCTACACATATACAACAGTAAACAATGACATCGCACTATAAACAAGGGAAAGGGCTTTAAAAAAGGAAAACTGATTTTTTCACAGTCCGTCACTAATAACCAAACATCTATTTCCTTCATTGAAAGAAGCGCATGTCTTCCAGAGTTGAAGCATCACCCCAATCTTGTGGAGTGATGTCTTGTTTTCCTCCTTTGGGGCAGTTGTAAAAGAAAGGTGACACGGAGAGCTCAGGCTGAATTTTAACTCACTGCTAAATTTGGCTCCTAGCTAAACGTATGATGACAACCACGATTATTAATAGTGAAGGCTTACGGGGTGCCAGCAGTAGGCTGGGTGCTGACTGGCATCTGCACATGGCTGACACATGTAAGAATAGGACCTGGCACATGCAAGCAGGATTTGAGATTTGTTTCCCCATGATTCATCCACTGCCATGGGAGCTGTCCACAAACATACCGAGGCAAACTGAGTTCAGCAGGGGTTTAGCCACTTGGCTAAATCAGCCACTTGGAATTTATGAGATAATATTATGGAGTCTATCCACAAAGGTTGCTCTTTACCCTTTTATCTCATAAAGGAGCACAGGCGTAAAAGGGAGGAACTGAGAGGACCGCTCTGGGAGGTTGGCAAGGCAATCTTCTTTAAAGTCACGTTCAATGGCGCGATGAATAAGTGCTTGCTGTGAGCAGAGGAAAAGAGCAGAGAAGGATGCAACAAGGAGAATAAAGCAACGCTTATCATGGGGGAGACTGTGCTCTGAAAACAGGTACCTGGTGTCAGGGAAAAAAATGCCAGCTGGTTGCCTGGGTCCCAAAGAAGGAAACTAAAGGAGTGGGGAAAAAGAGATGAAAGAAGAGCGAGGCTCAGCAGCTGTGAAGTCAGAAGGAGGAAGCATTCCCCTCCTATTACCTGGTGAGGCTGAAGAAGTAGACAGGACAAGAACTGAAGAGAGGGGACAAGATGAGTCCACAGCACTGGCAGGGAGCGGTGGGGAGGTGGCGATTCATTTCCAGCAATTTTATGCCAAATTGTACACAAGTGTGTGTTTTTCTAAGAAGAGAGTCCACAGCTTTTAGATGCTTAACCTCTTGGATTATAGAATTCCAAGAGGGGGTAGGGACTGCAGCTGTTACTGACTCGTAGCTCCTAGCCCAGTACACGTACAGGGCAGGACTCACTAGATGCTGCTAACTCCATCAGTGCATTAGCACGATGTCTGATAAAGATTAGGAATCACTGGGTTAGAGGGAGAGTTCTATATATAACTTGTATTTCAAGGGTCAGAATTCAAGAACAGGCTGAAAAAAGCTTTAAATCTTGCCCAAGGGAAAAACTGATAAAAATACCGAAAGTGGAGTTGGAGGCATCTGGAAGTAGATTATATACACATATGTGAATGAAAAATGGGGTTGAGCACACCGAATGAAAGCCAGAGTTGGGAACAAGGGAAATCACGTGGGTCAGCATGGCGATGCTCTCAGAGAGCGAGGAAGACAGGAAATAACCAGAATTTTAAGATACAGACAGCATAAGAGAGTTAGATAGTTTTTTGCCATGGTTTACTTAAAATGAGACAAAACTCAGAAAACAAATGGGGTTTAATAACTCACACTGAGTTTATCTTAATTTGAAAATTAATGAGATAAATCTCAGTGACAGATCCACTAAATTCATTGTCTATTTATTTCAATCACTTAAAAATGCATAAAAACATGGAAGATCACGGCTTTTTGTTTTGCTTTATGGATAATCTAAAAGGAAATCTCCACCTTACTGAAGTTTCTCTTTGCAAGCAAAATAAAGGAATTTAAAAGCAAAAAGAATATGATTTCTCTTAAGTCAATCGGAGAAAGACATCATATGATCTCCCTGATATGAGGGAGAGGAGATGCAACATGGGGGGTTAAGGGGGTAGGAGAAGAGTAAATGAAACAAGATGGGATTGGGAGGGAGACAAACCATAAGTGACTCTTAATCTCACAAAACAAACTGAGGGTTAATGGGGGGAGGGGGGTTGGGGGGGTGGGATTATGGACATTGGGGAGGGTATGTGCTATGGTGAGTGCTGTGAAGTGTGTAAACCTGGCGATTCACAAACCTGTACCCCTGGGGATAAAAAGATATTATATGTTTATGAAAAATAAAATTAAAAAAAAAAAAAAAAAAAGAAAAAGAATATGATTTCTCAAGGAATCTTTCCATTTCAGCACTTGCCTTTCTGACCAAGCACAGTCTGACAATGTCATTATCCCGTATTGACAGGCTAATAGTGCTTCACGCTTGCTCTCAGGAAGGTATGGAGAGCCCCTTTATGATCACAATTTTGTCAGCTACTCACCTCAAAATGCTGGGTATGTCCGCTGTCTTCGTCATCTTCTTTACTATAAACAACAGCAACAGCAACAACAAAATATCATAAAATGTCAGTTTTCGAACAATGCTTTTCATCCAGTGAAATTATGACTTCATTTACTTTAAAAAAAGTAGGCTGAATGTCTCTAAATTAAATTCTTGTAAAATTCAAAAACAAAACAGGACAAAAAGTCAAAATAAAACAAAACTAGAAACACAACCATGAGTAGGGTTATTTGTCTTAAATAGCACCATGGCAGATTTTCTATTCTAAGCATTTTCCTTGCTATAAAATACTATTGGTAAACATACAGACCTTTAATTCTTTCTAGTTCTTGAAATGCACATTGTATTAAGTGAGAAAAAAAAGCAAGCTATTCATGCTCTTAATAAGCAATGTGATGAGAAAATGCTAAAATTACCTTTCATCAGACATCAGTTCAACATTGTCAGGTCCAGCCCTCTCACGAGAAGGTGTGGAATTGAGGCTTTCCATATTCTGTAACAAAACAAATCATGGTTACCCAATAGGAATGGTAAAAAATAAGCAATAGCAGATCCTCATCCTCCTTTATTTAAAATAGAAAAATCAGATAATATACAGATATGAATGAATTCTAGTTCTCATATTTCTATCTTTGTTAAAACTAGTAAAATCATGAAAGTTTCATATATGCTGTTTGCATGGAATTGGATGGTGAATTTTATCATCCCTTTAATGAAGATATCTGATACCATTGTGGAAACCATCGTTGTATCCTATAATGTCCTTGTTAGGTATCATCTATATCTTACAGCCAAACATAGCAAAACCCAGACTGTCAGAACATTAGGGTAAAATTAGAATTAGAACTAAGAAATCTGACCTTGAATCCTTTCTGAAACCAATGGAACATTCATTGCTCATTTAATATATTTTCAGGATAAATTGCCAATATAATGTGGGATAACATGTAGCGTGTACCCAAACTGCTAATTATCCATGAATAGAAATGGTGTTAATATAAGAACCTTTTTTCTGTGATATTTAACATTAGTCCTTGTGTTATTTGCTAGGATGGAAAAAATATAAACAGGAAACTTACTTTGAATAGTGTGTATTTCAGGCTCACTAAGAGAGCTTAACATTTATCAGGAGGCATACCTGTAAGGTTTTTTTGACATGGCCAATGCTTTCTGAATACAATTCAGGTGACTGAGCATAGCATAAGTAAGCCAACCCCATGAAGGAATATTACAAAAAAGCAAACAAGAGCTCATTTATATTCAGTAAACTGAAAAAAAAAAAAAAGAGCTGCCTTAGAGATCTGAACCCAATTTTCACTTAACTCAAAGATTCATACCTGCCTTAAAAGGACATTAAGCACAACCAACC
This sequence comes from Enhydra lutris kenyoni, assembly GCF_002288905.1. NCBI lineage: Eukaryota > Metazoa > Chordata > Mammalia > Carnivora > Mustelidae > Enhydra > Enhydra lutris. The sequence continues at coordinate 40,113,141 of NW_019154087.1, read as the reverse complement.
TATTCTATGTCATCAGAATGACACATATTGAAGCAACATGTGTTCATCTACATATTTATAACCTCCCATTGTGAAAAACCTTTTACAAAGTAAATCTGATTAAGTTTCACAATATTCCCGTGAAGTTGACATATATAAAAATCCTCACAAAATAAACACATAATTAGAGTAGAAAACTAATCTTTGGCTTGGTAGATGAATGAATTGTTTTCCTTTTATGTTGGTTTGGCTAACTTATCTGGAATTCTGGAAGTTTAAAACCCTGGGCTCCATCAGACAGTAGAAACAAAGGGAGACAGAGCACAACATAATAGAATGGTGCCTCTGGAGTTGGGATGTTTGGGTCTGAATCCTACCTCTATCATTTACCAACTCTATGAACCTATTTGACCCTCAATGTCCACATCTGGAAACTGGAGATGGCAAAATAAACATAATTACATAGGTGGCCTTGAAGATTAAAGGAAATAATGCACGTAAATAACGTGAATAATACCTGGTACATTAAAAAGATATTTTACTACTATTTCTCCAGTTAAGGCGATGTTCCAGATAGCGTCTGTGTCTGACATTACTAAACATCAATTTACACACTTAGATAATTTACACAGTTCATTTTAGAAAGGATCTGAGAAATAAAAATTATGACAACATTCAATTATATTTACATTTTTATAACTCTAAAGTTTGAGTTAGAAGAGGCCTCTCTGAAATGGCCCTCCTTAAACCAAAGCATAATTGCTCTTATTACCTGAATGTGATCTTCCTGATAAAGGGGGTTATATCTATGACAAAGAATCTGTGTTTGTTCTCACTGGTGATCTTCAATAGATTATCAAAAACTTTAGTGTAAGATCTAGTGCAATAGCATTAGTTTTTTTCTAAAGCTCTGAAACCTGAATTCCTGGGGAAGCACAACCCTCTACCCTCAGATCATTTTTAAAACAGTGTCAATGAAATACATAATTAATTATACGCAAATGACTACTTCAGAATAAATAAAAATCTTCACCTTAAGGCTAGGAAATATTCAGAAAGAGGGAAGAGAAAGTAAACCACAGTAGTATTATATAAATTTAGATATTTCAGTAAAATTTTTTCCCTATACAAAAAGAACCAAGATATAAATGTTTATAGGTTCTGAGAATTATAGAAAAAAAGACAGTTATGTTATACAGTAGAAGACTTTGCAAAAAGCAGTTGTAAAATGTGAGAAAGTCTGGTTGATCTCCAGGGTTAAAACTAGTAAGCAGTAACTTTGGACTCCCTCCCCCACCCACTTTTTAAAAAAATGTTTGATCCCTATGTTTAAGAACTCCCCAAGGATCTGTTTTTTATGGATGTAATAGACAAAGGGTGACTTTCAATATTGTTCCATATTCCTCTCTACTTTATAATAATTCCAATTTTCATGTTGTCCACACATTGGAGACTGTTGAATATTCATGAGCTGCTCTCACTAATGCAGTAGGCAAGCACACAGTGTTCCTTCGCTAAGGCAGTTGCCGCTATACCTTTTGGACACAGGAACATGTCAAGAACGTGTTACAACTGGCAGCCTATCTCATTTTTCTTCAGAATGAAACAAGGGTGGTAAAGGTCTCTGAATACAGTAACAGAAGTACCGTTCGTTTCCACTAGGGGAAAACAAGTGATAAATTCTAACTTCCATTCTTTGCCTAAAGTTTAGGGAGGGAAGATTAAGACAAAGAGATCAGCAATTCCCCCCACTTCACTGAGATGGGAGAAGGGGAAAATGGAATGCACAGGTCAAAAGAAAAGCTGAAACGCAGAGGCTTCCACTGTATGGGAAGTATGCTACTGGACTCTCAAATGTTCTGCAGCTGTAATAGTACTTGTCTTAGTGGAAAACACAGACTTGATGTCTTTTGGAAGTTTTGAACTGTTTTATGTCCCAAACACTTCTCTAGGTGTGGTAAAAGAGTAGCTTATTAATGTTTGCATTTATGAAAGGTTAAAGTAATAAAACTTATAAAAATGTTATTGCATTGATTTTTACTTTAACTGATCTTCTAAACTCAGGATCTTTTTAATAGGTAATTTTAAGAAATAGCAAAGAACAGATCATGACTTTAAGAATAATTTAATGTAACTGCTTCTTTAATTGCATGAAAAAAAAAAACAGATAAAGCTTGCTTCATTTAAGTCTTACCAGTGACTTTCAAAACACACAGATGTGCTATGATAGAATTTATTTGGACAGTTTTTGGGTGTCAGAAGGGACTGAATTTTAAGAACCACCCTCCTCAAATATAAAAATAACCTCAAATCTAAAAAGAGCAAAATCCTTGAAAAAATTAGCTTTAGACTGTGGAATTTATTTTCAATTGTTCCCCGTGGCCCCCTCTCTGTTGAGGCATTGAAAGCTGGGCTCAAACCTATTTGACCACTGAAGCCTTTGAAAACACTTGGAGCAAAAACAAATTTGTCTTCTAAAACCATAAAATGCTGACAAAGCCTTTATAGAGGACACTGAAAAAAAAAATGTTTCCCCTCCATATACAAACAGTTCAGTCTGAAGGCTCAGAGAACACTGCTAGTCAAAACAGGTTCATTATTCTAACCTTGAGCTCTAAGAGAAGGAGAATATTTGATACACTCTCATTAACAAAGGTTTAATGTGCATATGAGTTTCTTTTTATACCCTTTCATACATTTTATGTTTTACTGCTTAAAACAACTGGGTAATTAATCCATATTTGAAAAGAACTACTGATATGATACAAGGATGCGGATAGAAGAGCTTGCTAGTTATCCACTGAAATCTCTCTTCCTTCCACAGAAATGAAGTAGCTACATGCCCAGTAGCAATGCATTCGCCAGTCTCTCTGGCAGTGAGATATGGCCATGTGACTAACTCTTCAACAGGATGCACAATGCAATGTGTGTGGCTTCTAGGTCTGGCCAATCAAGCTACCCCAGCCGGCACGTTCCTCAACACTCACGCTCTCTGTGAGTGGGACAGGAGATAAAACCACCATCGTTCATTGGAAGCTACTTGAAGTTGACAGAGAGGAACATGGTCTGGCATAGAGCAAGTCTTCTACTCCTCTCTCTGGCCCTCAACTTCTATTTTAGGTTGTTATGGGAGAAGGAACATTTACTGTGTTCAAGACATTGCGTTTTGGGGCTTCTTGTTACACAAGTTACCCTAAAAAATATGACAACCATTCATGTGCTCCTTTTTTTCAACACATTTTTTTGATGAGTGCTGAACTCGGCTGGGCATTGGGGAAAGGTAAACCAGACACTGGTTCTTGTCATCATGACTTTTGTGTTTTGGTTACTGCTCCAACTGTAGTTTGCTACACTGTTAATATTATCTTTATTTCTAAGGTAGGTTCTTTCTGAATGATAACGCTAAACATTAATTGGCAAAACATAAAATTCAAAGTGGTCAGCACCTTCTTTCCCTATTCAATACTATGCAAAGGAAAGAAATTCTAGATGTGTGTATAAATGTGGTGAGCTTAAAAAGCTAGAAGAGTATTTATTTTTCTTAGATGAAGGGGTAGGTTTGTGGTTAGAATATAGGGACAGACCTTTGGTGTAATGTAAACGAGGGAGTTGGGCAAACCATTCAAGTTTCTGAAGAAACGGTCTTTAGATCAAAGTAAGTTATAATCAAACTCCACCCCTCCTCCAGGCTCCATCCCTTATCAATTACTCAAGAACATTGATCCTGCAATGGATCCCCTTCTCTTATACATCATTCCCTCCTCTTTTGGTTTATCTTGCCATATCACTGTTTTGTTGTTTTTTTTTTTTAAGATTTTATTATTTGAGAGAGAGAGAACATGAGTGTGTGTTGCGGGATAGAGGGAGAGGGAGAAGCGAATCCCCGCTGAGCAGGGAACCTGACACAGGGTTTGAACCCAGGACCCTGAGATCAGGACCTGAGTCAAAGGCAGATGCTTAACCACTGAGCCACCCAGGTGCCCCCATGTCACTGTCTTTAAAACCCCTCTCCTGATCTTGCCTTATCTTCAGCTGCTGCTTCATTTTTCTTCACCCCTAAAGTGCCAAACCTGTTAAAAAAAACTTTCCATACCTGCAGTACCCAATTCATTTCTCCCGATTCTTTCTTGTACCATTTAACTAGATGTTTTCCTTTCTCTTCCACCCAAATCCACCATGAAGGTAAATGTGGTCAGCTATAAACATGTGAAATTACTATTCACTCACTATCCCTATTTATCTCTTTGGATGTGCTCTTAACTGACATCTAATAAGGCTCTTGCCCACATGTTTGCACTGAAGTTTGCTATTTGCTCCTTCTTAATCTTTACTGCTTATACCTTCTCATCTGCCTACCCACTAAATGTCGGTATGTCCCAACATGTTGTCATAGCTCAGACCAGCCCAAGGCTTTAAATGCCACCTGGTGCCAAAGACTTCCAAACTTATTTCATTTCTCCCTTGAACTCTGGATTCACGTATCTAACTGCCTACTTGATTTTCTACTAATAAACATCTGGAGCTCAACATACTTCAATGGAACTTTAATTTTTTCCCCCCGAATCTGCCCCTCCAATAGCTTTCTCCATCCTTCCAGCTAGCTTTTCCAAAGGTGACTCTGAGACCTTTGGAAAAGCTAGCTGAGACACTCCCCTCTTTCTTCACACCCACATCCAATCTATTAGAAAATCCTCTTGTTTCTACTTTAAAATACACCCATGTCTGACCTTACCACCTCCACAGCCATTGTCCTGGCCTAAATCGATAACATCTCCCACTTAGATTATGTCAATTATTTTGCTTTAGTGTTTGCTCGTCCCTTACCACCTCTGGGCTGTTCTCCCCCATCCTCCCAGGCTATTCTTAACGCAGTTGCTAGAGTAATTCAAAAGGTACATCAGAAAATGATTTTCTTCTCTCTGATCCTCTATGCCTCCTCATCTCACTCAAGGTAAATCCCAAAGACCTAAAAATAGCTACAAAGGCTAAAGGGATCAGTACCCTCGCTACATCTCTGGCCTCATGTCTTAAAATCACCCTCAACTCTGCTCTAACCACAGCAGCCCCTTGCTTATCCTCAACAGGCTAAGTCTGCTGCTCCCTCTGCCTAGAAAGCTTCTCCCCAAACCTCCTGACAGCTCACCCCCTCACCTCGTTTACGTCCCTGCACAAGTCTTCTCAGCGAGGCCCGACCCGAGTATCCTCTGTACTACATCAATCCTACACCTCCCACCACTTCCTGTCTTCTCTGCCTGCTTCATTTCTCTCCACAGCATGTGTCACCATCTGAGGATTTTCTTGGTTCTTATTTGATCCTATAAAGAATGTAAACCTCATGATGGCTGAGGGTGTGTCCATTTTGATAACCAATGTGTCATTGGTTCCTAAAAGAGTGCTCGTCATACAGTTAGTTGTAATTGAAGGAATGAATAATTTTAAATCAGTGGCCCACAATGTTGGGCTTTTTTACATTATATTGATACCATCCAGAGAGTCACCTCAGATAGTTTTTGACAGGAGTTCTTGCTGAGTTGTAGAGGATTGAAAACAAAGGCCGAAAATTGCTGCATTAGGTAGAGGGCTGTTTCGCTGACGTAAGGTAGCGTGGGGCTGGGAGTGGGGGCAGGTGTGCAGACGTGCTGGGTGGCTGTTTGATGTTCTAGGGCAGTTATAACAAGGGCCTCAGAGATGTGACGGCAATACAAAGGGACAAGGGGAACCTTCATAACATTTTTAAAGCAGAGTCAACTAAAGTTGACAACAGACTGAAAAGGTGGAGGACACCTCAAGGACTGGGGGCAAGTCCAGGAAATGACTTAGTAAAGGGCTGAGAAAATGATGGCGGGATGAGATCAGATGGCTTTCCTGGTGAAAAGGAGATCAAGGAGGGACAATGAGTTAGGTTTCAGCACGTTGACTTTCTCTAAGAGAGGGGGGCAGGGGAGGAGGGAGAGGGAGAAAATCTCCAGCGGACTCCCCACTGAGCACAGAGCCTGACACGGGGCTCGGTCTCACAACCCCAAGATCATGACCTGAGCCAAAACCAAGAGTTGGACACTTAACCAACTGAGCCATCCAGATGCCCCTAAGTAGATGTCGTTTATAAATAAGAGAGCTACTAGACTATGTTTTTGTTTTTTTATATAATGCATGTAATGCTTATTATAGAATTAGTGTCATATGGAGAACGTTTGGAGAACAGAGGAAGGAGTAACAGTTGCTTCTAATACCACTACTACCACCATCATACAATCACTTTAGCACATTTCCTTGCAGTCTTTTTTCCTGGGAATGAAGATTTTTACATGTAATTTATACACACACACATATACCTATGTAATGTATACACACATATATGTATACATGTAGGAATGCGTGCACTGTGTATATTGCTTTATAATCTACTTTTAATATTGAGGGATGATATAGGGGAACCCCACCTCCACCACTTATGTGTGACCTTGGAGAAGTTCTTTACTTTCCTCTCCCTCATTCTCCTCATGTTTAGAATAAGAGTTATAATAAAAATAAATCCACCTTCTGGATTATTGGGAGGATTAAAATTGATAATAAATATAAAACCCTTAAAATATAACTTGTCAATGGTTTTTAATGTATTACAAAGTCTTCAGAATCCTAATTTTTTTGAACAGACACACAAATGTTGCTTAACTTATCTCGCACTTTTGAACATTTAAATTGCTTCTAATTTTCCATGATTATAGAAGGCCTTGTGGTGAGCAAATTAATACCATGGTCTTTTACATATTTAAGTAGAACCAAGTGGTAGAAGTACGATTACTGGATAAGATGCATGACTAACTTAGGACTTTTGATTTAAGCTATTAAATTGTGCCCAGGAGAGAAAGCTTTTAGAGATGAAGCCTTTTTCTAGGCCAACAGAAATGAGCCAATGAAGGGGAAGCCAGTGAAAAGGAGGAGTGAGTGTATGTATATGTTTGCACACGTGCATGGGTGTGGGGTGGAGAGATGGATGTAGAAGGTAGAATTTACAAAGATACCCCTTCATTTTAGAGGTTAACCTTAGAAATCAGAAAAACCATGTTACTATTTGAGCAGGTGGGAAAAAAAATGAGTAGAGTTCTGGAGACATTTTGAAGCAGGAGTGAGGGAAGTTCCTGAAACACAAGCTGTATATCTTAGTTCTTCCAAATAAATCAGGAGATAAGGTTTTCCTCTGAGAATGACTGATGGGCACAGGCATAAGCCAAGAGTTTAAAAAGGGAAGAAAAGTTTGGGACTGTGGCAATAATTAGAGATAAGGCAGAACACTCTAATGTCACTTACTACCCCCAATTTTTAAGCTCCGAATTATCTGTAGTCTCTTGGTCTCTGCTTGTCATGACAGTCTAGAGAGGTGAAAGTACAAAGGGGAACATACCCAGACGGTTCCCACTTTAGAGATGCCAAATCTGTAAGATGCTTTTTTTGGTCTACAGCATATTCTCCTGTGTTGTATTGTGGGCTGGTGTGATCAGTGTGAAATTATTAGTCATTGTGTTCAGTTACTCTCCCCTCACTTTCTCTGGAAAATGGCTTTTGCTCCCATCTCTTCATCCAAACTGCTTTTATTAAGTGACTTCCAGTTTGCTAATCCCAATGGTCAAACTCTCAGTCTTCTGCTTGAGCCATCATCTGACCTTTTTGCCCCCGAGACACTCTGTTCACTTGGCTACCAAGGCACTTAACTCACCTTCTCTGTCTTCTACTTTGCGGGTCTCGTAAATCTCCTCCCCTGGTACCTTCTCATTTCCCCATCTTCCAAATGTTGGTGTGTCTCAGGGCTCACAGTCCCCGAGTCAACTTCTCTTTCCAGTTTACACTCATTCCCTTGGTCATCTCACACAGTATACTGACTTTAAATATCCTCTATCTGCTGATGACTCCCACATTGTATCTGTAGCCAGGATTTCCTCCCTAAACTCGGCCCAGAAATCCACTTGCTTCCTTGATATGCCTTCTTGGATATCTAATGGGCAGCTTAATCTTATATCCAAACTGAACCCAAACTTCTGTCTTCTCTATCTCAGTTAAACTTGCAACACAAATCTAGTTGCTCAGGCCAAAAACCCTGGAGTTATCTTTGACTCCCTGATTACTTTCATACCACACAGGTAATGTCAGGAAACTCTTGTCAATTCTCCTTTCAAAACACATGCAGAATCTTCACTATGTCATGATGACTGCAACGTACCCCTCCAGAAGGAGTTTAGTCAGTGTGAACAGTGCCCCCTAGAATAGTGCATCGTACAGCCTGCAAGGAAATGGATGCTGACTCTGGTATCACCTTAGTTCCAACCATCATCATCTCAAATCTAAATTATTGCAATAGCTGCTTAACTGGGTTCCCTGTTTCTGCCCCTGCGTGCTTACTGTCTATGCTCAACATAGTAGGTAAACGAATTTCAGTAAGCCAGATCACTGTTCTACCTAGAACCCTCAAATGGATTCTCATCTCACCCAGAATGAAGGCAGAGTTCTCACAATGATCTATGAGGCACTACTTCATCTGCCCATCCTCTCCTATTACCTCTTTAATTTTGCTTACTCTCTTCCAATCACAATGGGGTCTTTGTGGTTTCTTGAATGTTCCAGAAAAATGACCGTCTCAGGGCCTTTGAACCTACTATCATAGTATAGCTTGCTTCCTTACTTTCTCTAAATCTTTACACTCAAATGTAAAATTCTTAGAAGGTGTTCCCAGACCACTCTATTTCAAATTCCACCTCCTGCCCCCTCATGATTCCTATTCCTATTTTCTGATTTATGTTTCTTCCTAGCAGTTATCAGTATCTAATATATTTTGTGTTTTACTTACTTATTCTTTTTTTTTTTTAAGATTTTATTTATTTATTTGACAGACAGAGATCACAAGTAGGCAGAGAAGCAGGCAGAGAGAGAGGAGGAAGCAGGCTCCCTGCTGAGCAGAGAGCCCGATGCGGGGCTCGATCCCAGGACCCTGGGATCATGACCTGAGCCGAAGGCAGAGGCTTTAACCCACTGAGCCACCCAGGCGCCCCTACTTACTTATTCTTGATTATTGTCTGTTAATATATCTAGTAGGATGTAAACTCCATGAGGAGAACTACCTCTGCCTATTTTTCTCATTCTTTATCTCCAGGACCTGAAATATTTCTTGGCACATAAAGGCATATAATTACGTATAATTCCCCCCACCCCCCCCACTGGCTGACCCAACTACAGAAATAAATGTTTAGTCAGGGTGTAAAGAACTTGAAATGGAGTAAGAAAAGGTGTTGGGGAGAGTTGGGAAAAGTAAAATTAGGACGTTAAACATAAAGGACAAGTTAAGATGCACCAACTTAACTTTTAAGATGTAGTCTAAATACTTGTTATGTTCCCTGGCTCTTTGCTTTGTGGTTACCTGTGAAGATTAGGTTTAAAAATTTATGGAATATGACAGTTAGAAAAGTTCTTAGAGAACACCCTCACTTTAGATGAGGAAATTTTTCTCCTGAGTTGTGCTGGCAGGTTTTTCAATTATTCATTGCAACAAAGACATGGTCCACTTGGCTCACTTAACGTTAATAGGTGACATTCACAATCCTGGAATGAGGAAACTGGCAACTAAGGTGGGGGCAAATCCTTTCACGTAAAAAGACTGGATAGTAGTAGGCTCTCCCACCCAAACATTTTTAAACAAAGAATATGTCCATAGTTTTATGGACACATATTCTAAGGAATAAATGTACTTTTCCACTTTTATTAGCTATTTCTACCTATCTAATTTAAGATGCCATTCCTGGTGGGGAAGAAAATATTAATGGATTAAGTTCATGTAAAAAGGGATTGAAATAGAGAAGCACATCTTTCCAAAGAAGTCAACTGTTGGATTTTTAGTCCTCGTAATCGCTTTGGCAGATAAGCAAATTGTGAGCCAAATAAACTGCTAATGAAATTAGCACCATTTATTTTATTTAAAAATTTACTTTTCCCCCCAATAAGAATTATGTTAATGTTAAAAATATTTAATGCGTGCAATGGTTCCAAACCTTACATTCCTTATTTGGAGTGTATCAGACATGGGCCTGCAGTGCGTGATTGCTTCTGTCTCTGCCAGCTGGTTACTTTACTTCTAGAAACAGATTATCAAGACATTTGGAGGAAAAGGGGCATCTGGGTGCCTCAGTAGGTTAAGTGTCTGACTTCAGCTCAGGTCATGATCCCACGGCCCTGGGACCGAGCCCTGCGATGGGCTGCCTACTCAGTGGGGTGCCCATTTCTCCTTCTCCCTCTGCCTGCCACTCTCCCTGCTTGTGCTCTCTCTCAAATAAATAAACAAATAAATAATCTTAAAAAAAAAATAAAGGACATTTGGAGGGAAAAAAAGAAATTAACATGTTTCCCTGGATTTGCATTTACGTAGATTTTATTAGGGCAAAACTGGGAATCTTCTCCAAGCGTATTCTGAAATTGACAATGGAAAACAGATGGCTTATAAGTTTACTAAATGTATAGAAAACCCAACATGGAGCTAAAACCTTGTCAGAGATAAACTAGATCAGAGTATTTACACACTGAACAGTAAGAATGGGCATTACCTATTTTTATTATGGGGATTCCAGCTCATGTTATGTTATAAATTTTATCTTTAGTTTTTGTTGTTGTTAAATTTTTTAAAACTAAAGGAACTAAGAAGACAGGCTTTGGTTCTCACTTCTCAGAGAAAGTGAAGAATACACAGAAAAGGATAATGTATACTAATATTTAAAGTGAATAAATATTTATTGTCAGAAACTACTTGTAATAACTTATATATCAAAATCAATGATCCAGGGTTCAGGTCTGAGGTAACTCTATAAGAGGTTGACCTTTTTTGTTTTTGTTTCTGATTAATTTGGAGGAAAATACTTTGCAGAGTATAGATCTGAACTAAATTTCTGACTACAGAGATTTCTGTACACAAAGGGAGTTGATCCTTTTTCCCTGTGTAGTTTTCTTTCACCTGGCTTTAAGTTCATTAATTTTTTTTACATAATCATATATAAAAGGATGAACAGAATGGGAGAAAATAAAAAATGCTTTAATGACAATATTCCAAAAATACAATTTAAAAATACTCAAAAGAATGAGATAAAAATCCTTTGAGTAACATGGAAATCGAAGTGTGCTGTCTCTTTTTCTTTTGGCAGAACATAATCTTTCTCAGCTTTGATTTTTGTATTTGTTAAAAAGAAATACAAGTGTGTATACTTAGTAGCTCTGAGGTATTCACAACTCATATCCTATAGTTCTATGAAACTCACGATTAAAATTATTATTTTTTTTACAAAGCAAGAAAAAGAGATGTGGTATTTCCTAATTGGTTACAAGTAAAAATTTCATAGAATTTTTACTCACCACAAGACCATCTTGGTTTTCACTGAGTTCAGAAAGTTTGGAACTTGATTTCTGACGTTTAGGTTTGCCCCGTTCTCCAATATAACCAGAAGTATTTTCATACAATTTTTCCACTTCCTGAGCATTCAAAATACAATCTTCAAGGCTGTTGAACCCAGAAGGAATATTTTCTTTGTTGATAAGTCCCCTTCAATTAAAAAAAAAAGCTTAATTTTAAAAGGTAAAAGGGACATTTTAATGACACTGTCACTGCATCACATGGGAAATCAGGAGAGTGCCCAGAAATTCCAGTTTGCCTCTTTGATAAAAATCTGAGCACTGAGCTACTCCTGAGACCACTTGGTGCCAAATAAATCACATTGCAAGAGAAATTATTCCTAGAGGCAAACTGGCAAGGACTCTGTTTCTACCAATGAACAACTTTTGAGGTTGTACCCAAAGTAATTTATATTCAAACAAGGAGAACAGTGCAATCTTACAAAAAAATTTCCTATTATTAACAGATTACACACACACACACACACACACACACACACACACACTTTAAAGATTTATTTATTTATTTGGGAGAGAAAGAACTCACATGTGCATGGGGGCAGGGGGCAGAGGGAGAGAGAGAATCTCAAGCAGACTCCCTACTAAGTGGCGAGCTTGACACAGGACTCCATTTCATTACCCTGAGATCATGACCTGAGCCGAAATCAAGAGTTGCATGCTTAACTGACTGAGCCACCAGGAGCCCTGCTACACACGCATTTTATAATACAATGTGTGGAGAAAAATCTGAAAAGGAAATATGACGTCTTTTTTTCTTGAATGGGACAAACTGTTTTCCCAAATGATAAAGACAATTTAGCACAGTAGAAAAGCATTAATAACAAACTCTGACTGGATTTGATAATCTTGATAGAAACAGTATAAGTTAATAAAAACTGTGGAATATAAAGCATTTTAACTGAAGTATGGATTTGTTATGTCCCAGTACAAGGAATTTTAGGATGTAAACTAACTGGAGTTCCTTCATGACTTAGTGGTTTTTTTTTTTTAAGTTTTCATTTATTTATTTGGCAGGGTGGGGGTGGGGGAGAGAGAGAGCACAAGCAGCGGGAGCAGCAGGCAGAGGGAGTCGAAGTGGGTCTTGATCCCTGGACCCTAGGATCATGACCTGAGCCGAAGGCAGTGGCTTAACCAACTGAGTCACCCAGTGCCCCGTTCATGACTTAGTTTTAGAAGCAGATGTGAATGTCGTAACTACAGAATTTAATTCACTTAATATTCTTGAAATTGTTGAGTATTTTAAACATTTCCTTAAGAAGGAGTTTTCATAAAGTTAAATTACTTAGCAAACTGTTTGTTTTTTTACTACATCACAGGACAAATTAAGCCATCAGGGTAGCATAATGGCATGCCAAGGTATAACTGAATGAGGTCTCTCCCTTATGGTATGACTGAGTTAAGGTAACACCCTAAACACTTATAGCTATATTTTGAAATAAATGAGCTCTAAAAGCAAAGCAGATGACTATATTTTACCATCGGTTCAACCATATACAAAAATGAAATACAATGTTAAATATTTATTCTGCCATCTAAATTCACATCCTGTCTTAGACGGGCTTATCATGGAGGCAAAACTATGAAATAAATATGATCCTAATATTTTCAAAGTTATACTATCTTTGGTGATTTTTAGCACTCCATATTTAATTTAGTCTTATTTTATACACTTTAAATGTAAGAATATATACTTAGTGAAATTATAGAAAAGATTTATGCAACAAATATTAGAAATACCCCAAGTATAAAATCACAAAAGGACAAGGAAGAGCAGACAGGGACTAATACGTACTCGTGCAGACGCTCTTCAAGACACCTTTCTATGGACGGCTGGATGAATTTGGTCTCAACTTCAAAATTAATTGTTCTACTATATAAATTCTGTCTATCACTCTTCATACTTCTCCTAACCCCTGCGGTATACATCCCATTAAAATATTTTTCATGGGGAGGGTTTATGTTTGAAAGCAATTATGACAGTATTGTGTTTCCCCCCGAATTCCTCTGCTGAAGCCCTTACCATCTGTTAATGTGATTGTTTTTGGAGACAGAGCTTTTCCAGAGGTAATTAGGCTCAATGAGGCCATAAGGTGGGTGCTCTAATCCAACAGACCTGGTGTTCTAATAAGAAGAGGAGGAGGGCCACCTCGGTAGCTCAGTCGGTTGGCTGCCTTCAGCTCAGGTCATAATCCCAGGGTCCTGGGATCGAGTCCCCCATCAGGATCCTTGCCCAGTAGGGAGCCTGCTCCTCCCTCTACCTGCCACTCTTCCTGCTTGTGCTTACTCACTCTCTGACAAAGAAATAGATAAAATATATTTTTTAAAGATTTTACTTCTTATTCGACAGAGAGACATAGTGAGAGAGGGAACAGAAGCAGGGGGAGTGAGAGGGGGAGAAGCAGGCTTCCTGCTGAGCAGGGAGCCCGATGCGGGGCTTGATCTCAGGACCCTGAGATCATGACCTGAGCCGAAGGTAGAGGCTTTAACCCACTGAGCCACCCAGGCGCCCCTTGACATCACTGAAATTTGACATGAATTCAGATCTCTGGAGCCTCTCACTTTTGTCTAGAGTTTCTTCCCCACCCCTACAGACACACTTAATGTTCTGGCTATACTCAACTATTTACCATTCCTCTAATACAGCATTGTTTTTGTTTTTTCTTTTTCTTTTTCTTTTTTCTTTTTTTACTTTGCAGTAGGAATTTAGTATAGTATTTATATAGCAAATATGTACAAATTTCCAGTTTATTGTATTTTGGACAGCTGAAACCATTTTCACCTAACTACCCTTTGCTTTTAAGAAAAATACTTATTATAAAATTTTCACACATACAGAGGGGACACTATCACAATGAATTTCAATATACCCATCACCAAGAGTCATCATTTCCATGCACCTGGCAGATGGCAAGTTTTTTAATAAATAAACTGAACCCCTCTGCATAATGAATATATTGCTTAAACTCTGATATCTTTATGATAGCAAATAATAAGCCTGATCAATCATTTGCACTAAAATGAAATATTTATAGTCTTAGTCTATCTTCTGTACTTATTTCAAAACTCTGCTCTGATTACTTTAGTACAGACTTCACTGACCTTAATCTTACTCTGAAATATGGTTATCATTGGCTTCAAGAATATATTTTTTTACTTGGTTGCAGCTTTAAGTTGTTAGGAGGCACAATAATAGACAAAAATACAATAAATTTCTAATTTTTAAAAACTCTTTTGAACCATTCCATACAGTTAACAATTTTGACTAGAATAAAGCCTAGCTTAACCTTTTAAGCAAAGCCTGATGAAAATTTTGATAAATGAATCAATTATATGTAGGTATATATTAGGAAAAACATACTTACTATAGGCTATGATAATGATTCTCAACTTCTGCACAATCAGTGATATGTCATTATATCTCCTGGGGACATACTGGAGAGGACCTTCAGGGGGACAAAAGTAGTAAGGTCTGGAGCCCTCAGAGATAAGGGCCTTGCTCCCCCACAGACCTGGTGAGCTCAGAGAGGCAGTTCAGTGTGGACTGGGAGTTGAAAAGAAAGGACTTTCAAGGCGTGTTAATTACCTAGCATGTCAGGTCAGGAAGACACCATATGCCTAGAAGGCTGAGGCCAACAGGGAGCATAGGAAGGGAACTTCTGAGTGTCCAGACCACGTACCAAGGAAAAAGTAACAGTGAGACTGTAAGTTACCAAGGCCACACACAGTTTGCAGCCCGAGATTTACTCACTTAGTGTCCAACTCTAGTCTGACCATAGTGAGTGACCAGCATGAGCAGTGAAAAGAAGAAAGGGAAGAAAAAAAGAAGAAAAAAAAGAAGAAAAGAGAAGAAAAAAAAAGGGGAAGTTTAGAGTTTCACAGGTTGTTAGATTAGTTGGTTTCTACCATTCTTTTGTCTCCTTTTGTTCTCCTGATATTGATAGTAGAATATGATCAAGAGAACTTAGAATAGAAACATACCCGGACATGGGAAACTCTGAATTCTGCAGGAAAGGTTACTCTATGTTCCATATTTTTCTGCTGCCTGTTCATTTGGACCTTACCCCACTGTGCTGTTCCCTGCTGCCGCCATGCACCCACCATCAACAGTACCACCGTCTGCTCTGTTCTCTCTCTTGTGCTTACTACCACTTTCAACCTCTGCTTGCTATCCCTCTGTCCAAACAAAGAGGGTGGAAAGCATGATGTCGTGACACACTAAGGATATTTTAAAAATGCAATGTGTTGCCACATACTATTTGGCAAAAAATGAGACAGAGGATAAGAACAGTATTAAATAATTTGTACTTGCTGTGTAGCACAATATAGGCAGTACATAGGCTAATTATACTCCTAAACATTTTCTGTAAAGCTTAGTCAGGAGCTAATTTTGAATGTAAACACCTCCTGTATTATAATTTTTCTATTTTCTGAAGGTAATATTATAGCACTCCCTCCTATCCACCAGCCCCAAGGCAATTTTTTTTTTTAAAGTGCTGCTTAGATCACTTAAAAAGTCAGTGGTCTATATCACTGATACTGCTTTATTTCTAAAATTACACTTGCTAGCATGTCGCTTAAACAGCTTCATGATATGCAACACGGTGTGTGTTTATACCACTTATCTTTGGCGTCTTTCTTTAAGCACAAAGAAGTTTCCTTCCCCCCCCACCCCTAAGATTTTTGATGTGCATTATGAATCCAGGTGAAAAGGAATGAGGGGGGACTAGGATCTGATTTACTCTTTGACATTTCATAAGGAGTTCAAAACAGTAACTTTATAGAGACTAAATGCTATAGTAGATAAAAATAAACTTAAAACTTTCAGGAAAAATAAATGAATGTAACTTTATTTTCCTTGACATTTAAATGAGGACTACTGAAAAATACAGAAGAGTAATTGTTTATCTGTATTTTATCAAATCCTCTAATGGAGACTAAAGTTCCTTATGATACTATTCTTGAAATTCACGTTGTGGGAAAGCTTAAAATTAGTCATTATGATAATAAAGAACTTGAGCATTTCCTCTTCTTCTTTTTTTTTTTTAAAGATTTTATTTATTTATTTGACAGACAGGAGATCACAAGTAGGCAGAGAAGCAGGCAGAGAGAGAGGAGAAAGAAGGCTCCCTGCTGAGCAGAAAGCCCCATGTGGGGCTCGATCCCAGGACTCTGGGATCATGACCTGAGCCAAAGGCAGAGGCTTTAACCCACTGAGCCACCCAGGCACCCCAGCATTTCCTCTTCTGATTGATTAGGCTTAAGCTCCACCATTCTGATACTGAGGTGTAGTCAACTATTAGAGTATTACAGTGATATTCTAGTATTGCATCAGGCTAATACAGTAGGGAAATCTGTTGATTTCATAAGCTAGTTTAACAACCAAATGAATGTTGTCTAATAAGAAAGAAATCACCCTGTGGTGGCTGGGGCCAGGGTGCAGTCAGCGGGGCACCTGACTCTTGGTTTCTGCTCCTGTCAGAATCTCTGCTCAGCAGGAAGTCGGCTTGGGCTTCTCTCTTCCTCTAGCCCCCACTCCCACCCGCAACACACACGCACACACGCTCTCTCTCTCTCAAATAAATAAATAAATCTTAAAAAAAACAAAAAAACAAACAAAAAAAACAAAACGACCTCTGGACAGGCATATGGGAATTTTTTCCTGCAGTGGTTCAGCATCCCTCTAAAGAAGATAACCATGAGGAAGCCCTGAAATGTATTAAATCAGAGGTGGCTTCCAACAACACACATCTAGACAACACAAAACATCCAGACCCGACTGAAATGTTCATTTAGTCCCTTACACGTTTCCAAATGTTCGTGAAGTGCAGAATAGTCGAAAGGAAATTGTATAGTTTTAACCTGAATACTGAAATGGGAATGGCTATAACACGGTGACTAATTCAGGTGCGTATTTTTAAAAGGAGAGGAGAAAATGCAAATAAAGCTCTAATGCCAACTCACAGGTCTCTGCCACGTCGGACTTCATCCTGCTCTTTGGACTGGCGGTGGCGCTGTCTGGCAGACAGGGCCGGAGATGCTGATGACGTTCCTGATTCTGAATCCTCTGAACTTTGGCCTCCAGAGCTGTTAACATCAAAAAGATGCTGTTCTACTGCTGACCGGATGGTTCTTTCCAAGAGTCTAATGAAAGCAGAACACAGAGTCCATCAGGCAATCAAATTTATCAGTGATTGCCTTCTAAAAACTTGTATCCATAATTTTGGAATATCAGCATTTCCAACGGTAGATCTACCACAGCTTCATGAGCAAAGACAGCATATGAGACATCTCGAAATATCTGTATCGTGTGTTAAAAATAAAACCAAAAACCTGACAAATTCTACCAGTTTGATCACTGTGTTTCTCATCTTCGTAGGTCCAGGATGACTGAAATGCTCACAGCAAGCCTAACAACATTTATCAGAGGCACTCAGGAAACAAGGGTCATTTAATATAAGGCAGAACGAGGAAATACTTTTTCCTCATAGAATAATAATAGACCTATTCTTACAAAGGTGAGTTCTGTCAGATTTCATACCAGCTCTGCAGAGGAAGGCAGTATAGTTTACAAAGCAAACTGGCACAAATGATTTTATGATGCCTATTATCTATTTAGAATCCCTTTAAGATAAAATTATACAGGCAATAATGCTATTAAAATGGAACACCTCACCAGAACAATGACTACTTAGAACAGGAAAATCTTTCTAAACCTCCATGCAATTAAACTGTGATGTAAATAATTGAAGCTGTATTCATACAAACATGTGCTACTAATATGTGTTACTGAAGATGGCAGGGTAGATTTACTTCATCTAACATGAGGAAATACTTAAGCACAGGGGCTGAAAAGAGTGCATGGTGAGTTAGATAAGGTATCCTTTTTAAAGCTCTATAATCTTTTAATGTGTCTAAGCCTTCTTTTTTTTAAAAATTTAATTTAATTTTTTTTTTAGTGTTCCAAAATTCATTGTTTATGCACCACACTCAGTGCTCCATGCAATATGTACCCTCCATTCTTTTATCACCACACTATTTAATTCTGGATAAGCTGGCAGGGAAAATTCTAAACATATACTCCTCAAATCATAATTTTCTGCACTTGAAAAAAGGATCACATCCAAACTCATCAAACTGTACACACATTAAGTATGTGTAATTCTTTGCATATTAATTAGACTTCAATAAAGGTATTAAAATTTTTAAAAAGAACCACATATTTATTTTTAAAATGTTCAGATGGGTTTTAAAAAATTTAAGAAGTTTAGATTTTCCAAATGTAGTTTAATAACAGACACATGGTAATCTCATTAAAACTACTTGAAGACAATGAACAAATATAGTCTAACTTAGACATTACAACTTTTATATTTAGGGGTGCCTGGGTGGATGGGCAGTGGAGTGCCCAACTCTTGGTTTTGGCTCACGTTATGATCTCACGGTTGTGAGATCGAGCCCCAAGTCCTGCTCTGTGTTCAGCAAAGGGTCTGCTTAAGACTTTCTCTCCCTCTCCCTCTGCCCCTTTGCCTCCAACAAATGAATGAATGAATGAATCTTTAAAAAAAGAGAGTTTTTTTTATATTTAGAACTCCACATCCCAATGATTCAAGATTCCCTAAAAGTGGTCTATAGGAATGTGAGTGAATTAACGTATACAAACAATCCCCACACCTTTTCCAAACTATACAGACAGATAAGAGGTAAAAGCTATTAGGAAATACACAAGCAGGAACATATATAATATGCCTCGGTATAATTCTGGAATCTCTTTAAAATTCACAGAGCTAAGAGAGGTCGGTCCAGCTCTCTCATTGTTTCCTCACCTAACAAAGAAGAAAAAAAACTCCCAATTCATTCTATTAGATCCAAATTCACCCTACTTAGTGCTTCTTTAAATTATTCTCTCTTCTACATTATCACACCTTTTCTCCACTTCCTCTTGATCCCTGTTGATGGAAGATGCCCTAAAAAGGTCCATTTACATCTCAGCAAGGAAGAAAGAGAGGTGGGTGTGATGGAATATCTTTGAGCAAGAAACTATTCACAAACATTTATTTAGTGCCTAATATACACCAGGCACTTTCCTAGGTGTTAGGGATACAGCCATGAAAATGACAAACAAGGTCCCCATGTTTATGGAGCTTACATCGCTATGAGGCAAGACAGGTAATAAACAAATCATGAACTTTCAGATAGTGATAAATTTTCTCCAAAATGATGCACGGAATTGGAGAAGGGCTGTGGGTAGTCAGGGAAGGCTTCTTGGAAGAGAGGACATTTGAACAAAAAAGTAAATGATAAGAAAATGAATGGCCAGGCTGAGAAACAGACAGTGCAAGAGCTCTGGGGCAAATAGAAGGTTGGCCTATTCCAGAAACAGAATGTCACGTGGCTGAAGCCTAAGGAGCAATGTGGTCAGAGAAGGAGGCAGGGGCAGGTAACTGAAGCTTAGGTTTTAGTCTACGTGCAGCTGGTAGCCTTAGGAAGAAAGAGACACGTGACAGGCATCATCAGTAGGGCACTGTCCCTGCCCTGTGGAAAAAGGACTTGTTGACGTCACTGATTTGCTTTTGATTCTGTGTCCCTTTTAGATGGTAAAGTCCCTGAAGGCAGAGCCGGAGGCTTACTTGACGTTACACACCTAACGCTACCCTTGGCATATCACAGTTATTCAACAAATGTAGGTTGATTAAAAATAAGGAAGAAGTAAAGACACTGTACTACTTTAACCTTTAATGGCATCCTCCACTGAAAGATCTCTCTCCAGACACGTATTTTGTAAACATTAATGGACTCTGACATTATTTTGACTGAAACAAAAATCTTGTATGTTCAAATTGTTAGGCTGTCTCTAGTCACACACCCACACAGAAGCTCAAACAGGAACCCTTCTTTAGTCCTCTTCTCTCAGTGGTTTTAAAGATCATCATAGGTTGCTTACGGTATTAATTGTCCAATACTATACACCTTTAGAGTAGCTTTTTTTTCTGTTTGCTAAGTGGGAAAGGGAAACCCAAATAACTTACTCTCCAGTTGCTGAAACATTGCTGACTTGGGATACATGCGTGCTGTGGGAAAGAAGCACAAAGAAAGTCAGATTAGACAGAGCATGAGACTGTGCACCAAACATCTGAAGGGGATTCCAGAGTGAAAGTATTAGCTAGACTCTCAGTGACCCACGCACAATGTTTAACCCATCCACTGACAGACGCTGACTTTCACTTGTTTCTGGAATTAGAGAATGCTAAGTGTTTACTCCTGAGTCAGTACTGAGTGTTTACTCCTGAACAGTGTCCCCCCCTCCCCTTCCATTTTAAAGACATCCGTGATGGACTGTTTCAAAGCGACCTTTAAAAACCATCTCTACTCCCCCTACTGGCCCTTGAGCTCCTTCAGTGTCTTTTCATTTACTCAAAGTATTACTACAATGCCACTGACTGTCTTCCTGCTACCAACTCTACCCATTCCCTGTTCTCCCCAGCCCAAATCTATTCCCTCCTCGTCCACTCCCTCCAGACCTGCAGCCAGAGGCAACTTTCTAAAACTGCTCAGAACAGGTAGATAGCAGCAGGAACCACAGGGGACAGGGAACAAGCAAGCAACTCTGGGTTCTACACAACTATTTCTTTCCTTTTTTAAATGTATCTTTAAAAAATATTTTATTTATTTGAGAGAGAGAACAGAAGCAGGGGGAAGGGTGGAGGGAGAAGCAGACTCCCCACTGAGCAGGGAGCCCGACCTGGGGCTTGATCCCAGGACCCTGAGATCATGACCTGACCGGAGGGCAGACGCTTATCTGACTGAGCCACTCAGGTGCCCCTACACAACTATTTCTAAGCCACCTTTCTTCCCGAGTTCCTCGAGATGAAGAATCCTTCAAGTGCTATGTTTCATCTCAACACCTAATTTACGGCCCCTTTATTGAACACTTATAAACTTCCTCCACTTTTCTGTTTCCTCCAAAACCTGAATTCCTTCAAAAGCATTACAAAGTATTCAGCCTAAAGCAGAACAGTGAAATTATAGAGCACTCTGCGATAAGCACTCTTGCCTGCCCCCTGTGTTCATATAACCACAATGAGATTGAGTTCAGCAGCAATTTCAGCTGCATCAATACCAAGATTTTCTCACGGTCTGCCCTCCAGCGCTTAGTCAACTTCTAAATCAAGATTCAAAAGTCTGTTCAAATGAAAATCTTCCATGCTTGTCACACTATAGTTTTCCCTAATAGATACAACAGTTTCCTTTGCTCCTCCTTCTTTGTAGAAAACACTTGAAGAAAGCGACAGGTGTTAATGACTGATGCTGATGGCTGCCTTCCAATCACCCCAAACAGCCTTGTATCTACCATGCAATTTTGAACATAAGAACATATTTAGTTTTTTTTTTTTAATCTATCTGCTGGGTTTTTCTTCCACGTACATGGGTATTTCATCTCTTTCCACCCAGAATCTAAGTGCTTCAAGGGCAAGTATGCTATTTCTCTTTTTCTTTCATTATACTCTCTACTGTTATCACCACTATCACCACCGTCAGACCCAGCCTACCACATTATACCAGAGGTGATCAGCACACACTCACTCTTCAGCCCAGAGAATTTCCTTGAAAAAGAGCGGTAGCTCTTTGTCCCGGCCACAAACCACAGCCAAATCCCAGAAGATCCACATAAAATAATGCTACTGTTCACAAGGGAAACTGATGAGAAAAACCTTTATAAATGAAAGCAAATGAAAAAATAAATACATTCTAATGCTGAGTACTTACTATGTTTCAGACACTATGTCGAGTATTTTGTACATATATTTTCCTGTTTGCTATTTATAATAACCCATTTGGGTAGGTACTATTGTTTTCTCAATTTTCAGTTGAAGAGTTTAGAGGTTAAGTAACCTGCCCACAGTGACAGAGCCAAGTAGATGAGCTGGAATTTGAACCAAGAACGTTTTAGCTCAGAGTCTAAGCTCTTAATCACTACACTAGCCATTCAATCCATCACTCAGTAGAAGAAAAACTCACTAGAATCATCTTTGTAGATGGAGGCCTAGACTTAGGTATTTTACTTTGCTTTTAATCACAACCATTTTTCTCATCTGCCTCACAATGCCTGTTATTCACAGTGGTTCCCAGATTACACAACCAATAATATATCCTTTGCTCTTCTCTGTCCTTAACTGGAACAGGCAGTCCCTGCTTTTGATGCTTTGTGGCTCACCCTCTGTAAAGTCAACACTGTGTAATTAACTTCTGTATTTCACTTCTCAATGTAGTTACACAGCCTCAGTTTGGGGAGCAGAGCCCATTGGGAATGATGGCTCTGGGGGGACACAGAAGAGGGGAACACGTTGATCTGATAGATGCTAAAAATATTCCAAAGACATAGAAATATAAGCAGTCAGTTAGTCCTCCACGCTGTCTCAGAATGAGTAGATGTACACCTTTTCTCCCCCTTTTTTTTTTTTTAAGATTTTATTTATTTATTTGACAGAGAGAGAGATCACAAGTAGACAGAGAGAGAGGAGAAAGCAGGCTCCCTGCTGAGCAGAGAGCCTGATGCAGGGCTCGATCCCAGGACCCTGGGATCACGACCTGAACCGGAGGCAGAGGCTTTAACCCACTGAGCCACCCAGGCGCCCCACCTTTTTTCCCTTCTATACACACTTTGACCTGAACTTCTTTTTGCTTATTAAAGCACACACTGATATTTTTATGTTTCTTTTTTGGGGGGTAGGGGGCAGGACACACACACACACAGAAGGTGAGGAAGAAAGAGACAAGAAAATGACCTCAAGTAGAAATGGGATCTGCGATAACTAACGCCACGCTGGTGCTTCTCAAATCCTAAAGCATATCTAAGCCATCCAGGATCTCGTTCTCTCAGGCTCCGATTCAGCACCTCTAGGTCTCAGGAAGGTGAAGCTGATATTCTGCCTTTTTAACAAATTCTACAGTGATTCTGATGCTGTTGATTTGTGGAAGACACTGATTAGCAAAGCTGTAATTCCCTGAAACTAAGAGTCTTCAAGACTTCAATTACTTAGATATCACAATAGCTATTTTTAAACATTCTAATCTAAGTAATGAGGGTATGCATTGGAAAATTTATGCTAGCATAAGTGAATAAAAGGCAACACATCAAGATTTCCTCATAGCTTAAAGAAAAATGACCTAAGCCATCTAAATTTTTTAAAAAAGATTTTATCTATTTATTTGAGAAAGAGAAAGAGAGCACAAGTGGGGAGGATGGGTGGAGGGAGAGGGAGAAGTAGACTCCCCAATGAGCAGGGAGCCCGACATGGGGCTTGATCCCAGGACCATGGGATCATGACCTGAGCTAAAGGCAGAGGCTTATCTGAGCCATTTTCAGAATGCAAAATAAATGAACAGATTGATGACAAAAGCAAGGAATTAAATCATATTCAATTTTGTTAAAATGTTGATCTTAGGTCAAATTTATGATAATTTATAGTTTTACGTTTCTTTAATAGTCCTTTACAATTTTTGGTATACTTAACATGTCCATATTTTCATGTTTTTTAAGCAGAATTTCTCTAAAGAAAGTATTCTGAGAAGAGAACATGTTCCATTGGGAATCAGAAAAGAGAAGTTCTGGTCTTCGCTCCGCAGTTAATTAGCTGAAATTACAGATTGCTGGTTAGCCTGGCTGCTCTGGGTGGGTTTCTTCACACAGAAAATGAAAGACTTGGCTAGTGGTCCCTGTGGTTTTCTTTTAGCTCTAAAAGTTTACTGCCCTAAAGTTTGAATCACTACAAAAGGTTATAACTGCATATTATGACAGTTTCAGACGTAGTTATGGTTTATTAAATACCAATATAGCTTTGGTCAGGTATCCAGCCACCTGTATAGTTCCTGTGGGATGTGCTTAATAATCCACCAATAGCAAGATTTCTAAGAATATTTAATGACAGAAGTAGAGGCTATTTCCATAGCTATAATTCACTCATGAAGGTAATTCTAAGAAAAACGACAAAAGGGCAATAAGCAAATAAGCTAAAGTGAAAAATACAGATTTCCTTCGTCTACAATGGAACTTGCTTTTTATCCTCTGCAGAAAGCAAAGGGAAATGAATTTTTTTCAGAGCCCTTGACTGATCTGATAACAAAGTTTCCTACTTATGCAGTATAAACACTTGAATATGGAAGAGATCATTTCCTAATGTTGATAAAGCAAGTATTCAAAACTGAAAAAAGATAAGCCTCTCTGCAGACTACAGAGCTAGGGTCAACTTCATGACCCAAGCCTCCTGTGAGTGAGGACGCAGCTGCATTCACTATTGGTACAGTCTTTGAGAACAGATTGAGCCTACTCTGCGATATATTCTACGGTATACTTAAATATATTTAGTCTGCATCTCTATTAACCAAACCCAAACTACATTTCTGGAAGCCCCACACGCTCAACAATACTAGTCTATAAATTTGCATGTGATAAGATGCACAGAATGCCTGTTGACAAGTGATTCTTTAATTAGAACTCTCAATTTGAAATAAAGAAATCTACATATAAAAAGAAAGAAATTTCAAGTCTACTAAAATCCGACATCTTGAAGAGGCACGTGTTCTTTTTTTTTTTTTTAGAAAAATATTTTTTTAATGTTATTTTTTATAAACATATAATATATTTTTATCCCCAAGGGTACAGGTCTGTGAATCGCCAGGTTTACACACTTCACAGCACTCACCATAGCACATACCCTCCCCAATGTCCATAATCCCACCCCCTCTCCCAACTCCCCTCCCCCCATTAACCCTCAGTTTGTTTTGTGAGATTAAGAGTCACTTATGGTTTGTCTCCCTCCCAATCCCATCTTGTGTTCTCTTTTTTTTATACATTCTCTTACTTCAGTATGTTCTCTTCTGTGGTATATAAATATTATTGTGGTAAAGTATTATTGTTTCAATAGGAACTGTTAGGAACAGAATTACCCTTTTTTTCCCCTCTAGAATATTTACATTTAGTGAGATTTTAAAAAAATAAGTCAGGATTTAAAAGACAGTTGTGTGATGTTTAATTTGGGCAAAGATGAAGATCGTGTAGCTAATTATCAAAATAGCATGAAGCTCCTAATTTCTCTGTTTAACAGAATATTTTTAGTATTATTTTAAAATACTAAAAGTTGATATGCAGCATCAACATTATAAGATGAATCCAGTGTTATTTATTACAGTTATAACAGATTTCTAATTAAAACTTTTTCATTAAAACCATGTCTTCCATGGACAATGTCATACATTCAAAGAAATACCCCTGATTTTCAATATTTACTTCACTTTAACTTTTAGCTATGATTATGATATACAGAAATTTAATGGAGCATTTATAGGTATTCAAACTTTGACAAAAATTGTATTACCTTTTTGTGGTAGTGTTATAGATAGTTTGGATCTAAAAAACCTAAGAGTTTGGCTTTAAAGCATATACTATGCATTAAAAAAAGCATATGCTATGCATAGAATACTAGAACATAAATTGAAAACATACTACATGGATATTAGTAGGAGGAAAATGTTTATCCTCAAACTTTTCAAACCTCACACTTCATATTCCTTTAAATATTAGGACTGTTTTTAAGAAAAAAAACTATTCTTCATTCCTAGAATATTTTGATGATCTATTAAAATCATTTTGATGATCTATCAAATATTTTCTAACAAATTAAATAGAGCCTATTAAAATATCAAAATACTCACTTTTTGTATAGCTTTTTGTTCAGTCCCTAATTATGGAGTTTTCAGTTTTACATATTTAGCTGTTTTTGCATAAAAAAGAAATTCAGAGTTTTAGTTTTTGGACTAAGGTCTTTGTAAAGGAAAATTATGAATGAAATTAAATAATTCACTATGTATACTCATTTAAGATGAGGAAGTTGAGGTTCAGAGAGGTTTAATATCTCATTCAAGTTTACACAGTTCTGATTCTATCTCATGTAATCTGGCTTCAATAAGGACACAATCCTTCTCAAATAATGCTGCTATTCATATAAACCTTTGGCTATACATCTAGTTATTTTCTTAGAGCAGATTATTCAAAGTACTTTTTTGGGTTCAAATGGAATTTTCTTTTCAAAATGTACATTCCAGAAAATTTTTTATTTCTAGATTTTCACGTTTATTAGTATAAAATTCTATCAAGCAGTCTTTAATCTTTTATTTTTTAAAAATTTATTTATTTATTTGATTCCTTTGCCTTTGGAGACGTGTCTTGAAAGAAGTGGCCAATGTCAAAGGGGATACTGCCTATGTTCTTCTCTAGGATTTTGATGGATTCCTGTCCCACACTGAGGTCTTTCATCCATTTTGAGTTTATCTTTGTGCATGGTGTAAGAGATAAGAGTTTCATTCTTCCATACATAGGTGTCCAATTTTCCCGGCACCATTTATTAAAGAGACTGTCTTTTCCACTGGATATTTTTCCCTGCCTTGTCGAAGATTATTCGACCATAGAGTTGAGGGTCTATATCTTATTTATTTATTTGAGAGAGAGAAAGAGGGAGTAAGTGAAGGGGAGAAAAAAGGGGAAAGAAGAGAGAAATCTCAGGCAGCTCCCTGTTTAGTGTGGAGCCTCATGAAGGGTTTGATCTCATGACCCTGAAATCAGGACCTGAGCTGAAATCAAGAGTCAGACCCTCAACAGCTTGAGCCATCCAGGCACCCTGAACAATCTTTAATCTTTTAAAAACTACTATATCCCTCCACCACAAACTTCAGTTCTGATTATTAGTTTTGTTCTTTTTTTTTTTTAAGTTTACCAGAGGTTTTTCTATTTTATAATTTTCATTTTTATTCCCAAAGAACAATTTTCTGGATTCAGACATCAGTTCTGCTCTCTTTTCCACTTATTATTATCAAAACCTTCTAAATTTCTAAGAGGTTGCTTTTCTTCTTTTATATAGTTTTTAAATTCTGATTGGGTGGCTCATTTATTTTCATTCTTAAGAAGGTGAAATCACCACTTAAAAAGAGCTTAGATCCACAAATTTTGGTATGTATGTTTCCCCTTTTTTTTATCAATAGTCTGAACTAGTTTTTATTTCCTCTCTGAATTTTTTCCTCCTTTAGGTGAGCTTTCATTGGGTGATTGGAAATTTTTTGGTATCAATTACACCATGGTCAGAATACATGACTGCTAAAATTTCAACTTTTTAAAAAAAGATTTATTCATTTAAGAGAGAGGGAGAGCACAAGCGGGGAGGGCAGAGGGAAATGGAGAAGACGACTCCCCATTGAGCAGGGAGCCCGATGCTCGATCCCAGGACCCCAGCATCACAACCTGAGCCAAAGGCAGATGCTTAACTAACTGAGCCACCCAGGCAACACTAAAATTTCTACTCTTCAAGAATTTCCAGATACAGCTGAATAATTTTTTAGAAAGTAGGAGGAATTCTTGTGCACTACTTAAAGGGTGCAAAGTTTAGTATGTAATGCTCATTTATTTTAAATCTCATTGATTATATAAAATTCTCAGTGTTATTTATTTTGTAAATTTTATTATAGACATATAGTTAGATGTATAAGTTCTATATTTCAAATGTGTTTGCCTGTTTACTCTTGTTAAGAGTTTAAACTTCTATCATTTGAAGCTGTGCTATTTTACACATGCTTATTTATAGCCTTTATGTGTTTAGCCCATACTAAATTTACTAAGTCCAGGTTTGTCTTGTTTCACAAATATGAACTTTAGTTGTCCTGGTATTAATATTGCTCTCTCTGCTTTCTTTTTGTTCGCATTTGTCAGATATAAATTCTAGATTTTTATTATTAACCTTTTTGTGCCATTTTGTTTCAGGTATGGCTCTTTGGAGCAAAATATAGCTAAAGTTTTGTTTTGTAATTTTAGTTTTTATCAAAGAATTTGGCCATGTATATTTATTGACATAGTTGATGTATTTATTCCACTTTTGCTTTGCTTTATGTTTTCTAATGTGGGAGCTTCCTTTTCGTATGATTTCTGTCTTTCCTCTTATATTCTGAAGAGATTTAAATTTCTACTGGTGGTTGCTTCTTATACTCATATATGTCTAATTATTAAAACTAAGACAATAACCCCTAAAACAAACAAAAAACCTCAAAACTCTTGACTCCTGCTTCTATTCTCCTACCTTCCATGCAAGACAAAAGATACAGAATTTTATTACTTTCTTTGTCCCTTCACCTAGGATTCTAATCGGTTTCTACCATTTAATTTAAAAAATTTCTTATAAAATTCATCTCTCAATTAGCTGGACATAAACTTTGATTTCTTTTTTTTTTTTAAACATTTTATTTATTTATTTGACAGTGAGAGATCACAAGCAGGCAGAGAGGCAGGCAGAGAGAGAGGAGGAAGCAGGCTCTCCACGGAGCAGAGAGCCCGATGTGGGGCTCGATCCCAGGACGCTGGGATCATGACCTGAGCCAAAGGCAGAGGCTTAACCCACTGAGCCACCCAAGTGCCCTGATTTCTACTTTTATTTCTACTAGTATGTTTTTTTCCTTGGAATTAGAATTTTTAGGTTGATTTTCTAATCTCTGACCTTCATATCTAACATTATTTCTATCAGTTTTTTCTTATCATTTGCTCTTCATTCTGGAGGAGCTTCTCAAGTTTCTTTCTCATCATGTACTTGATTTATTTTTAATAATTTCTGCTCTTTACAGATTCCTACATAGTTTTTGAAATCTCTGCTAATACATTTCTTGGCTCTCTTTTCCCTCCTCTTTTCAGCTATTCTTCTATGTCTCTAGCCTTGTAATTGTAAACCTATTCTGCCCTTGCAGGTTCCCATTTAATGTTTCAGAGAGGGTTAGTTATGTCCTTAAGCATTTTTGGGAGAAGATTAGTAATATTCCTTTTCAAGTTTTCTTTTGAATCATGTAAAAAGCAATTCTCTGAAATCTGTTTTTACACTGAGTCCTCAGGGTTAGTCATCCTTTTTCTTAGTTTGTAATTTCTCTTTATAAGTTCCAAATAGCTCTTTGTGTTCTGTGGTTCTTGAGGAGAATCCATCAATTCAGGCAGGTCATTACCAAAACCTGGGTGGGTAGATTGTTCTTGTTTATTTCATCATCCCTTGGCTGTATGCAGATGCCCGCTCATGAATTTAGATTTTAAGGGCCAATATATGAGTCTGCCCTAGAACAATCTATGATGCTTAAATAGGTGCACTTGCTATTTGGTCCAATTTTCTGATTAAGCTGGAGAATCAGGAATAAATTTGTACTTTGTTTTTGTACAGTGTACTCTTGAAAGCACTCATTATGTCCGGTAATCTTCCTTCCTTTTTATCCTCTTCTCAAATGCTTTATAACTGAACATCCCAGGGGGATAGTTTTGTATACTAAATGTTCTAGTCTTTGAATAGATGTTGACATAAAGAGCTAATGGGGGACAGAGAGGTGAAAAAGAATATGCAGCTCAGCTCTGAATGGTTCAGAAAGTAACTTTCTGTTCAGTAGGGGGAATGTCACTCATTTTTCTGGTTGGTGCAGTAGACAAAGGAAGGAATCCAACTTAGTTCCCTACCCCCATCCCCTTCATTCTCTCTTTGTGGTCATCTGTATTGTCTAGATCGTGGAACTGAAGTCTGTAAGGTGAAAATACATTTCTCAGCCTATCCCAGTGATGTGACCTTTGATACATGGGTTTATTGTTGTTACAAAGCTGTCTCTAGTTTTTGTCTGTGATATCATCATTAGAATTTAAATGGAAAGCCTGGGGTAGTTACATTAGGTAAAGCTGATCTTTTACTTATTTAAATAAAAGGTTTATATTTTATTCAGACCTGAAGTTCTTATAAACAGAAATCTATAGGAAGGCAAGAAGGCTGAAGAATGAAACAACAAGAGCTCTAGATAGAATGGCCATAAAGGTGTCATTCCCGGTCCGTCAGTTTTCCCTTTGCTTTATCATGCGGAAGAAAGACATGAGGAGAAGCATAAAAACCATAAAAATCTATATACTTTATCAGTATAGCCTAACAAATATGCTTAATATTTTAATTAACAGATAGAATAAAACTCAGAATCTATACTTGTCTCTTACTAAGTAAAAAAATATGATATCAAGAACTCAATATTGAATCCCTAGAGAATTATATGATGAACATTATGTAAATTTATAACCATTCTGCGGTATAAAATAGTACTTGCAGTAGTTGTCTGGTTTAGTGGTTTTCAGCTAGGGGTATGCATTAAAATCTCTTACATGACACTTTTCTCCCCTCAAATTTCTTGTGGCAAAACACATATAACGTTCACTATTTCAACCATTTCTTAGTGTACACTTCAGTGGCACTGAGTATATTCACACTGTAAACTCATTCCATTCAGCTCCAGAACTCTTTTCATTTTCTAAAACTGAAACCCTATTCCTATTAAACAGTAACTCTCAATTCTCTTTCCCCCAGCCTCTGGCAACCACCATTCTACTTTGTGACTTTATGAATTTGACTACATTGTCCTTCACATAAGGGGAACATACAGATGTCTTTTTGTGCCTACCTTATTTCTCTAGGTATAAATGTCCTCAAGGTTCATCCATGTTGTGTCTATCAGAAGTTTCCTCCTTTTTTAGTCTGAATAAGACTCTACTGTGTATATATACTGCATTTTGTTTATCCATTATCCACTGATGGACACTTGGGTTGCAACCACCCTATGACTATTACAAATAATGTTGCTATGAACATGGATGTACAAATATCTCTTTGGGACCTTGTGACCCTGTTTTCAATTTCCCTTCTTCTTTGCCAACACTTGTTATTTTTATTTTTCAAAGCAGCCATCCTAATGGGTGTGAGGTGATACCTCATTATAGTTTTAATTTGCATTTCCCTGATGATTACTGATGTTCAGCATCTTTTCATGTGCTTATTGGCCATTTGTACAACTTCTTTGGAGAAATGTCTATTCAAATTATCTTCCCATTTTAAAAATCATTTTGTTGTTGTTGATTTTTTGGAGTTCTCTATACATTCTGGATATTAATCCCTTATCAGATAAATGATTTGCAAATATTTCCCCCCACTCTTCCTTTCCTTTCTGTTGATAGTCTTTTATTTTTTTGATCTGTAAAACTTTAAAAAATTTCATGAAGTCCGATTTGTCTACTTTTTGTTTCCTGTGCCTTTGGTGTCATAGCTAAGAAATCGCTGCCAAATTCAGGGTTGTGTATCTTTTGCCTGATGTTTTCCTTTAAGAGTTCTTACAGGCTTAGTTCTTACCTTTGGGGCTTTGATCTGTTTCAAGTTAATTCTTCTATAGGATATTAGGTGAGAGGCCAACTCCATGCTTTTGCATGTGGGTATCCCATTTTCCCAGCACTTATTCTAGAAAAGACTATCTCATGATACTTATTGAAAATATGGACACCCGACACCACTCAGGGCTCAGAATCTTGGCCAGTGAGATCCCAGCATCTTTAAAGTATACAAAGTATGTATCATAATGATGGTGTTATCAAAAAACAGAATATAACAAGTGTTAAGAAAAACATGGAGCAATTGGATTCACGCATTAGTGGAAATGCACTTAGAAATGGTTAAGATGGTGAACTGATATCAAAAAATAATTAAAAATGGTTACAATGATAAATTTTATGTTATTTATATTTTGTTGTTTGTATTTACCCTCCCGCCCCTCTCTCAAAAAGAGCTCCAAAGGCAGAGATGCTGTGCTTCTTTAGTTGAGAAACACTGTTCTAGTTAAAAAGGACAAAGGAAACAAATAATGTTAATATATAGTTATTTGTGTCTAAAGACACCCAAATATCTAGGGTGGGAAAAAAGTAGATAATCAAGTAAACAGCCTGCTTGTTCATTGCACTTGTTACTCAACAACAAATATAATGCCTGATATATTACGCTTTTCTAAACTATCCCAACTGATGAGAGATTTTTACCTCAAAATGATAATTAAGAAAACATACAAGAGAGTTAAGAAGAAAAAGAAACTATTAACGTTTGATAAAGCGTGACCAAAAAAAAAAAATCATAAACCTACAAATTCTAGCACAAGTTGTTTGGAAAGGTAATCCCCGAAGAGCTATTCATAAATGCTCTACAAAAACTTTTCTACATATCAGGGTAGGAGTGGTCTCACATAGTTTTCAGATCCCATCTAATGTCAGGTAATGCTTTAATCTCAATTTATCCAAAGCTAAATTTTTCTTCAATGTAAATCTACCATTAAAAGACTTTCACAAATTAATGACTCCTGGTTTCAAGGGCTGAAATTGATAAAGATGGTCAATTTAAGAGTTTTAATGGAGCACAAAATAAGAAAGAAAAAGCAGAGGAAGATTAGGGCAGGGGCTAAAAGGTAGGTGTTAGGTGAGCAAGGAGCCACCACTCAGAGGCCAGGTGAGCTGTTTAGAGCCAAGGAATAAGACTGGTTACAGGTATGTAGCCCCTAAAGCACATTTAGGATTTTGATAAAGTGCAGGCAGAGACAGGCCTCATATACAGGCTGTATGTATCATCCATGTATACAAACTGTATGTATAATCCAGAAATTTTTTAAGAAAAAGGAATTCAAACGTAGAAGTTGGATGGAACAGGACAGGTTGGGATGGGATCAGGGTAGGACCTGAACCCGGCCATAAGGAATGTGAAGGTAGTATGGGTGAGGCGGGAGAGGACAGAGATATGGAGGAATAGAAAGTAGAGATTAAGAGCCTCAGTCCCAGTGGAAATAAACACAGAAGTCAAAATATGAGTTTGCAGACTGTGAAGGCCCCGACAAATAAAAGTGGAACTAGCAACAGATCCTGGCCAGATCGGACTGGAAGACAGGCAAGAGAATTCAGACAATAGCAGGTTGGACGTGGCACAGAACACCTACAGCAAGCTGCTAATCTGAGCAATTGAGGTAGAGGTGCCTTTCTGGGAGTCCAGCCGAGCCCATGAGAGCCCAGGGTATGGACATCCTCACCAAGGATGTTCTTCACCTGAAGTCTGCAGGTTCTTGTCTTTTCTGTAGCAATCTTGCTAAGGGTTTGGTATAACCTGTTTTTCCCTTTCATTTCCTTAATCACTTCAACAGGGTGCTAATCTCTAATGAGCATCGAGGGAACAATGATACTGGCTCTTTGAGCTACTGTAGCTGCAGGCATCCTGCCACTTGAGACGGCAGCAAGTGCAGATTTGTAGCTACTGTTTCTTTCCTTTGGGGAGAAAAAAGGACAAATAGTTCTGGTGAGTTAGGCTAGGGTGGGGAAGTGCTGAAATTACAGAAGACAGAGTTCTTACCACAGCAGATATTTAATCTAGAATGAGAATATATGAGTGTATGTCCTGCCTGACTACAGAAAAAACTGAAGGCAACTGAAATGTATAGTAGACTGCCATGTAGTTCAGACATGACTGCTTGTAACAGAGAATCGTAATCACAGAAACTGGAATTCTACAAGGTGAAAAGTGGAGCAAGGTAATGATTGCAATGGCCTCTGTGGCTCCCGGTTCCTGGATTCCACCTGCCTTCCCCAAGCCAAAGAAAGGGCCTGGAACCTCCACTAGTGCACTGTAAGTTCTCTGCATTGCTCTCCATCTCTATCCTCTACCACACAGACTCTATCTTTATTATAAATAATGCACCTTGTCTCCACTCCAAAAGCTGGATGCTTGTCTGATGTCCTGTATCTGATTTCCTTTATGGATCATCTCTTCTCCTCCCTCGGACACCGGAGCCCTGCTGTGATCTATCTTCTGTGTTGATCCAGTCTTCCTGAAGACTGCCCACTCCCAGACCTGCAGACACTGAGTTTTGCTGTTCTACCTCATGCTGGACCTTTCAGAATAAACTACCTTCTGAATATCCCACCTCTGACCAGCTGCCCCATCCCATCTCCTCTGCCTGTCTGCCTGTGGCTAGATCTACTTCTCAACCAATGTGTCTCATCTCTTGTTTGGACCTTTCCTCTCTGTCTAAATGGCACCCCCCACCTCAAAAAAGCCCAAAATCAAAACCCAAAAAACCCTTGACCAGTCAACGCTGTCAAAATATAATACATAGCACTCAATATTCAATATTCCCAGTCAGGAAAAATATCATTTTCCAACTACCAATCACTTTTTACTTTCCAAAGCCGCAGCAAAAGATTTTAAAATCTTTTTAAAAGATTTTAAAAGAGCCAATTTAGTTTTTTATCATGTTGACAAATTGTTATGAAATTCATGAGTCTTGGAATAACTGGCCTTTCTGAGAATTGTAGGAAGGGAATCTTAATAAAGTAGAAGAAAAAGGAATGGAAGACAGAGACCACAGAAATATAAGTACATTTAAAACATTTAGGCTCTCATTTGCTCTTACTAGAGGTAGTGCAAAAGTGCACTAATTTATAAATTAAACTGTCAGTGGACATGTTATGTTTTTAGTTCAAAAATCTGGAAGAACTTTAATTATAGTTAACAATCCTGTATTTTTTCTTCCACTTAAATTCTGTGCGTTAGAATAACCCAGGAAGAGTTAATCTCAAAGCAGTCATGCAAATAATTTGAAAACAAAACAAAACAAAACAAAAAGATTCTCCCTACTTCTTGTCAAGGAGATAATTAAAAAAAAGTTAAATTAACTTGTACCAATTTACTTCTTACATAATTTCTAAGACTACCATGTAGTGTTATTCAGAAAAAGAAACTATATTTGAGATTTTAATTTCAGGACAAATAATAATTATTTTTTTTCATTTATGAAATAGCTCCACTTATTTAAAATTTCCAAAGGAGTGCCTGCTGGTAACTTCCTTTTTCTGCAAATTTACCTCTCCTGTACATGTGGGTTAGTAGGCATATTCATTGTTTTTTACTACTTCCATAAGATTTTAGTTTTTATGACTCAAATAGCTTCTACCAAGTGTTATAGTACAGAATTTCTTTTTCAAGACACATTATTAGTTTAAACAATTTAAAAAATCATCATATTAGAAAACACAATTATGTGTCTCTTAAGGTCTTAAAACTTATAAACCCTTTTTTTCCCAATCAGCTTTTTAAAATTGTTAAAAAGACAAAATTCAGTACATGTAAAACATAGACTAATATTACCTAGAGGAATAAAAATAAGACAGAGGTGGGGGACCGGGGTGGCTCAGTGGGTTGAACCTCTGCCTTCAGCTCAGGTCATGATCTCAGGGTCCTGGGATGGAGCCCCACATCGGGCTGTGCTCAGTGGGGAGCCTGCTTCCCCCCTCTCTCTGCCTGTTGCTCTGCCTACTTTTGTTCTCTCTCTCTGTGTCAAGTAAATAAATAAAATCTTAAAAAAAAAATAAGACAGAGGACAGTTCTCATTTGCTGGCATGATCTGGTGCTGTAGTCTTCTGTACCATGTAAAACTTTATTTCCGTTAATATAGGATAACCACTTGTTTGATATTTCTGTGTGTATTTACATGATGAATACCAGAGTCACCATGTACTCGGCAACAACATCCTCATGTGTTTACAGTAGCTGTATAGTTGAGGTAGCCTACAAACCAAAATATGCTGATTTGGTTGGCAGGAAACCAAAGTGAATCAACTGGACCACCATGTTGTCTCAGACTAAAACCTCAGATGTTCTCTCTTTTGCCACAATGTGATTATGCAAAATGCTTTGAGTCGCTGAAGGGCAGAACAGTACTGAAAAGCAGTTACTTGGCTAAGACTAAAGTCTTATGACACATTTCTGAACTATTGTTGGTTGAATTAAAGCCTAACTCTAACTCTGGGACTATCATAAATCAGATTTAGAAATAAACAAACTATGTATCTCAAATCCTGACATCTTTTAAAGAAAGTAGATTTCAAAATTGCAGAAAGAGTTTTAACATCTACTTTGAATTCTGTAAACTCACCTGTTTTAATAGTTGTTTTTCTGGCTTCATAAGCTTTAGAAAATAACCCTACACTCCACGAACTTGGTGAATACTCAGTTTCACAATCCACTACTGTATAGAAAATGATCTAACATAGTTGAAGCTTTGTGCTCACACCCCTCCCCCACCTTCATCTATGCATGGAACAGAAGTTTTTAAGATGTAGGTAACAGCATAATCATTAGGCAATTTCTGAAATTAAAATAGGTACCTTGACATTTCTGAATTTAAAATATCTTATTGTAATCTTTTTAGCTCTACTAAATTTAAGATTTCTTAAACCAAAGAGAAGAAAAACACTGCATGAAGAATATTATGAAGGGTTCCAATAAGCTTAGTTTGGCCACAGTGTAGAATACTCTATTGAAAAGAATAAAAATGGGCAAATAAACACAAAGAAGCCCTACCCCTCTTTCATTCCCTGTAATAGAACAACAAAAATCAAATAAATACCTCAAATAGAAAGGTGACATAGGTCTTTCATCTTCCTGTGAACTAAAAGGAAAATAAATTTTGTATTAATTTCTGTTAATATTTTAACATATCAATTTTACTAAAACTCTATTCTTCCTGTCAGAAATTCTATTTTGACACATGAGAGCTAATCTCACAATGGAGTAAACTTAGTAAAACATCCTTTACCTTGGACCTAGCCAAGGTCAATTACTTCTTCATGGGAGACCATTAAGAGAGGTTTCTCTCAAGATTAGCCTCAGGCAAAAGTCAGTCATATCACTTTTTCAAAAAGAAGCTTTTTACTACTTTATTTCTACAGGCCCCATCCAAGTTCCACACATTATACATAAACCCTTAAAATGATTGCATACTCAATTATCTCAATAAAGTTAATTATAGCTCATTACCATGATGATGAAAGTAAGAAACAGACAACAAAATATTCCTGTTAAGGGTGAACCACTTCAGGAATGATGCCCTAGCAATGAAAGCCGCATCAGCAAACACTGGCTCGGTGTCTTCTGTAGTTACTCTAAGTATTAACGAGTATGGATAACGTGTAAGGACATAACTGAAATTATATAACTAGTTTACAGTCTTCAACCAACACAATAGTGTACGTTCTTCAAACACAACAATATGAAGCTTAATATAAAAGTATTTTTAAAAATGTAAGATATATACAATACTTTTTCCCTTAACATATGTTTTTCTTCTGATAAATGACTTCAAAGCAAAGAATCAGTCTCTTTCCCTTAGTGTCTGCTGAAGTGATCACACAGTCATAAAATTTACTTTTAAACAGCACTCCCCTCAATATATGACTAAGTATCTATTTCTACTAATTACGTACATCATTAAAGAGATAAAAGTAGAAAAATAAACTATTAGATAAAGGCAAAAAGAAGACCTAGTATTTCTTCTTATACCCCATGATTAATCTTATACACCACCTGGGGTGTCCACCACCTTTGGGGAAGCAACTAGATAACTTCGGTTTTCCCTCTCTTGGCTTATTTTTTATTTTCTAAAGGATCACTGATGAAAAGAGGAAAGTTTGCTTCCATTGGTAATATTATACTGGCAAAATCTCACTACACGGTTATATTGTAAAACACATACACACAAACACACCTGTCCAAGAAGTTGAAAAGGTCTTAACATTTTAGTTGGAAAATGGCACATAAACTATGACACACTATTTTTCATTCTTGCCTGATTTTGGTTTCCAATTTCATTATAGCTTAGCTGTTCTAATGTTCATGTTGCCGAAGACTTCAACGCTTGTAACCAGTTGTGCCAATTCTTCCTAAGTGGTGGGTAAACGATGGATCAGCTTTGTTATCGCCTCTAATGTGGGGGGACTGAGGACACAGCTGAAGAGTCAGGTTGCACAGCTGAAGCCTTAGAAGTGACATTTGGGGAATGTCCACTGGGAGCAGGGCTATTACAGGAGGGGAACTCTTTAAGCAAAACTGGTACAAGGAGCTTACACAGTGGTTTCAAAAAATTCCTTGAGAACACTGAACAAAACAAACTATAAAAAATGTTGGATTTGGCTTTCCTAATCAAGGATTCACTGTCAAAAAGTACTAATTATGACCAACAGTATGCAAAAAGGCTGCAACTAAGAACCTCTAACGGTTTTATTATTATAGGAACATTGCCTCTATGGGTTATAAAAGGGGCAGTGTTCTAAACATTTTTATGCCCACAACAGATCCTTAACTCTAACATGCAACACATTTTAATGAAATTTAACAAGGGTACTTTAGTGAAGATTCAATTAGCAATATGGTTGGTTTCTTTGGAACTTAGAAGTGCTTTTGGGAGATGATTTAGATGGTGCAGAGTTCTAAACACAGCTGTTGGTATGTTTTGGCTAATGTTTATTTTGTGTACATGTGCTAAATTTCTTTGTAGCAAACAGAGGCAATCAAAATCAATCCTTTATTCTCTTACATCTTTTCTCCCTCACACATGTACTCATTAGCCAGGTGCTACTTACTGGGTGTTCCCATTAATTAACTCGTGTAAATCCTTATCAAAACCCTTCCTGGTACTTGTTCCTCAACTCAAGGTAAGTAAGCTCAGAGGGGGCACCTAACAGGTGCAGGTCACACAGCCAGTGATGTGTGAGTTATTGTATTACAAGTTAGTCCACTTCTGTCATTTACCATCTTCCCTTCAGTCTTAAGCTATCAGAATATGGGGGGGGGAGGTGAATAGGTGAAGAAAATTGATGTGATGGCCAGTCTTCATGGCATCAGCCCTTAGCAAGATCTCGTGGAGTTTATATCCCCCATATCATGCTTCTGATTATAATGACTCTTCACCAAACTTAGTCCATTCACGATATATGATGATGGGCAGCATGTGTAAAGTGCCTGTTTCATTAAAATGTACTGGCCGTATAAGAGTATCTCCTGATAGAAACATAAGTTTTTAATCTTAAGCAAGTATTTTTCAGGCTGTATCTGCCTGAAAACAAGGTAAAGTTGTCAGTGAAAGATGAAATCAGAAATTCTTAATTTGGGTATGTCTCTGCAGTTTGACTAATTTTACATGTTCCCAAAAAGAAAGTGTAAATACTGCAATTTACATAAAACAAAACAGACTCAGTAGTAGATTTACTCAAATCAGCAGCAGTCAACAGGGCACCGACCCATGCACAGTACTCAAGAAGAACAATAGAATTCAAAAAGAAAAAGAAAATAAATCAATTTTGATAGTTAATTTGCATATTTCTCCTTTTCCTTTATATCAAAGTATGCTTTCCTTGGGTTTTTGTAACTTGACAAGGGTATAAATTCTGAAACAGGGGTGCCTGGGTGGCTCAGTGGGTTAAGCCTCTGCCTTCGGCTCAGGTCATGATCCCAGGGTCCTGGAATCGAGCCCCGCATCGGTCTCTCTGCTCAGCAGGGAGCCTGCTTCCTCCTCTCTCTCTGCCTGCCTCTCTGCCTACTTGTGATCTCTGTCAAATAAATAAATAAAATCTTTAAAAAAAAATACTGAAACAAAACTGAAGCACTAACTTCAAATTAAGTCAACTAATTCTAAAAATCAATTTAAGGCACTGATTTATTTTTTAATCATTTATTTTTTAAAAAGATTTTTATTTATTTATTTATTTATTTACTTATTTATTTGACAGAGAAAGACAGTGAGAGAGGGAACATAAGCAGGGGGAGTGGAAGAGGGAGAAGCAGGCTTCCTGCTGAGCAGGGAGCTGGATGCGGGGCTAGATTCCAGGACCCTGGGATCATGACCTGAGTGAGCCAAAGGTAAACGTGTAATGACGGAGCCACCTAGGTGCCCCAAAAGCACTGATTTTAAAGGCAATTTTAAGAAGAAATGGCTAAGGACAATTCTTCCAAA
The DNA here is from genome assembly GCF_002288905.1 of Enhydra lutris kenyoni. Classification (NCBI taxonomy): domain Eukaryota; kingdom Metazoa; phylum Chordata; class Mammalia; order Carnivora; family Mustelidae; genus Enhydra; species Enhydra lutris. The sequence continues at coordinate 40,073,043 of NW_019154087.1, read as the reverse complement.
TAGAACTGAGAAATGAACTTTTCCACAAAATTTACATTTAGAAAAAAGTCACCATTTCTACATTTGTACAAAATGGATATTTTACTATTGTTACAGACCCCCAAGTATCTATTTATAGAAGTTAGGTATTCCTCTTCCTGGATGTATGTTAATTTAATGGCATGTGCAATGACATTAAATTAGTCATAATTTTTGGCCTAAATTTTAAATTGAGAATTCTGACTCATTTTTAATTTTTTAAAATAAGCACAAATACTGTGAATGAAAAAGCGAGTGTGTGTCATGAAATTAAGTCAATGACAAACTCTACTAACTTGGAATACATTCAATTTCCTCCTTGGTTACTAGTATAAACCCCAGGTTTTAATTATTTCCTGTTTGCTAACTCTGAATAATGGCCAAATTTAAGCAACCAATCAGTTTATCTTTTTTTTCTCTCTTTTTAAAAATTTGAACATACACTGAGAGATCTGGGCAGGCAATTTGTGCATGTCAGGCAATCATTATCAGGAGCTTAACATCTTCAGGCATGTGGTCATATATGCTCTCAAAACAATGGCCTCTGGGAAGAGCATTTATCAAATAGACCCAAGTAACAGTCCAAATCTAGGAAGCTACAATTGAGAAGGGCAGTAACAGATACAATGTTTTTAGTGGGGTCCTAATAGAATTTATTTATAGGGCTTAATACTGGTAAATGCATAGAAATGAATCACACCTAGACTTAGTTTCTTCATGAGTTGCACTAATTTCTAACTGGAAGGCACGGGATATAATGCTTATCAATTTAATTACACAGCAAGCTAATGGATATCACAAAATGTGTAGCGCTTTCTATGTTTGAGAAAAAACAAATACTGTTGGGAGAATCCTAAGAGTGTAGTATTCAGAAGGGACCTTCCACAGCTGGATCAAATCACCATTCCATCCAATTCCCTTTTGAACTGTTCTGATAAATGTTCCAATGAGTCCAATGTTCTAATTGGTCATTGTGGCTGGCTACCAGAAAAAGAAAAAAAATGAACATCATCTGCATATTTAGTTACACAGTTTGAATTTTCAAGTTATTTGAGCTAGAAGAAATAGTTTGCAAGTGCTCCTTGAGTACTGAGGAGAATTAAAAAAAAATCAGGTAAATGCTAAGGATTCTATTCATGGAAGAAACTAGGAAAAACCATCCATGGGGAGCTAACACAAAACAAAGAGCAAAAAAGTGAGGGAGCAAAAGGATACAATTAAAAGTATTAAGTAAGCATTTTTTCCCTCTGGAATTCAAGGTTTTTCTTCATGTTGAGAATTTTCTTAGAGAATGATGAGGTGAGTGAAATTAGCACATTTTCTTCCCTTCCTTCCTTTCTCTGCGAAGCCTCAAGTGCCACACTTCCTTGAGAGCTTTTAATTTATGCCCAGTCCCAGACATGAACCATGGACCACTCCAACAGGGGAGTGATGTAGCAGCTGGTGTGCTTAGAGTTTTGGTTTGGCCCCATTTAGGGATATGGAAAAGAAAAACAATCTCCCTGTTCTTCTTGGGAAACAATTGTAAATGCTTTCAGGCTGGTTTATAGCTAAGTGTTTGCAGCTATAATTCTGGGAGGTATTTCTGTAGATGTAGGATACTGTATTATAAGTTTTGTTTAGGGGGCGCCTGGGTGGCTCAGTGGGTTAAAGCCTCTGCCTTCGGCTCAAGTCATGATCCCAGGGTCCTGGGCTCGAGCCCCGCATCAGGCTCTCTGCTCAGCAGGGAGCCTGCTTCCTCCTCTCTCTCTGCCTGCCTCTCTGCCTACTTGTAATCTCTGTCAAATAAATAAATAAAATCTTAAAAAAAAATTAAAAAAAAGTTTTGTTTAGTTGTATTATTTGCATGCTATGACTAAGAACACAACACTTCTCCAGTAGAAATAAAAACAAATTATTGAAGCATAAGAGCAAATCAGTTTTCCTGACCAAAGGGTTAATGCAAAGAGCTGAAGCTGTTAATAGTCACAGGACATGAATATTTAGCCAACACTAAGAGCTATTATTTTTGAGGCAAAATAAACAGACCAAACAAAAAGCTTGCAAAATTGAGAACTTTTTTCTCAATAAGACAGGAAAATGTTTTTACCACTTTCTTGATCGCCTAGTGGAAATCTGAATATATTGGTTATGGGTTCAATTGTGTCCCTTCAGAAAGATATGGGGAAGCCCTAACCTTCAGTGTTTCAGCATGTTACCTGATTTGGAAAGGTCTTCACAGAGGGGATCAAGTTAAAGACATCATCAGTGTGGGCCCTATTTCAGTATAATGGGCACCCGTCTAAAAAGAGGAAGTTTGGACACAAACATAGACATGCACACGGGGAGAACACTGTGTGAAGACAGAGTTGTGTCTGCACAAGCCAAGGAACCCGTAGAAGCCAGGAGGGAGGCCTGGAACAGATCTTTCTCCACAGCCTCAAGAGAGCACATGCTCCTGCCAACACACTGATTTGGGATTTCTGGCTTCCAGAACAGTGAGACAATAAATTTCTGTTGTTTTAAGCCCCTCTGTTTGCAACAGCAGCCCTAGAAAATGAATACATCTACCAAAATTTTTTCCCCTAAATTCAGAAATAAGAACCTCCCTAACAAAGTTGTCTCCATCTTACAAAAAGGTTGTCTGTGAAAATTCCTTTATAGATCTGCTATGACTAGAATTGATTTTTAACATTCACATGGGGATTTGATCTCCAGGACTGTAGTAAACTCCCATTCAAATGAACTATCTTCAATAAGTAGTCCAGATACAATATTTAAAAAAATTTTTTTAAAGACAAACTTTTGGCTATGTTTCAGTTAGAAACACATTTTACATCTTTATTCATACCCATAGAATGGACATAAAATTTATGAAATTATCCTTTGTTTGGACAGTTCCTTTTTCTTTTTTCCTTTCTTCCTTCCTTCTTTCCTTCCTTCCTTCCTTCCTCTCTCTTGCTTTCCTTCCTTCTCTCTCTCTTTTTCTCTCTTCCTTCCCTTTCCCTTTCCCATCCCTTTCCTTTCCTTTTCTTTTCTTTCTCTTTCTTGTAGGCTCCACGCCCAGCCTGGAGCCCAACACTGGGGATTCGAATTCACAACCCTGAGATCAAGATCTTAGCCAAGATCAAGAGTTGGGCACTTAACCAACTGAGTCATCCAGGTGCCCTTGTTTGGATATTTTCTATTGTGTTACATTTTATTATGTAAAATTATATAAAATACTGGTCACAACCTGCTACATTGATTTTATGACTACTAATAGGTCATGACCCACAGCTGAAAAACACTGTTCTAAAACACTGTGCCAACTACACTTCTCTCTTGCTTGATATATATAATGCACGCTCAATGAATGTTGTTGAATTAAGATCTATGTTCCCACTGGACGGAAACAAAACACTCTTTCTTTGCCCCATTGCCAGAGTCAGCTCTGGGCCAAAGAAGTACAGAACTTGTCTAGTCTGGATGGCAGATAAGCAGAGAGGAAGCGGTCCCAGAAAAATCCAGTAGTGGGCATGACAACATAGTTCTAGAAAGCCTTGGGGAAGTTGACAAAGCACCTCCAAGTCTCTTTTAAAGATTCTTTTCCCGGTTGACTCAGGAACACATAGTCTCTTTGGATTCTTCCCGGTTTTATGACTGTGACATTCTTTATCAGCCTGCGTCCTGTCTTTGGAGTAAAAAAACAGACGGGGAGGGAACAAATGAACATCTCATTCTACTTCACTCCCATCGACCTAACTACTTCCATCTCTGGATTCCCTTCTGATGAACATCATTCAGATATTTGAAGGGATGGAGGGGAGGGTGTGCACCGTCAGGAAAGAGCTCCTCATCAGGGAGGGGGAGGTTCCTTTATCTTCGGTTGTGTCTCCCGTTACACTCAGAAAGTCCGGAGTGAAGCAGAATTACATGCTGACTGCCTGATGCAGCCGGGAGGCTCACACTGCACTTTGTGGGGGGTCTCGGCTGGAGACATGTGTTGAAGTCATAGAACGGACTCTCCTTAAAGAACTTTATTCCTAGTCCCACATTTGGTCAGTCACCAAATTGTACTTATTCTACCCCCGTCCACCAAAAAACCAAGACAAAAACAAAAACAAAAAACCAAAACAAAATAATTCCCTGCCGCCCATACCAGTTTATTGTTAATACTCTACCAGCTTCACACTCCTAACTTAAAAGCCTCTGCCACTTTCCCATGGCTTTGGGATACAAACCAAAAGTCTGAGTCTAGCACACAAGGTCCCTCCTAATCTAGCATACCCCTGTAGACCACTCACTACACTTTTGTAAGTCCTCCTCTTTGTACATGCTGTTCCCTCTGTCTTAAATGCTTCCTCCACCTCTCTTGGCCTGGTGAATATTTCTTCGTGCAGCTCAAGTGTCATCTAATCTGGAAAGCCATCTCTGGCACCCTGGAGAGGGCGATGCTTCTTCCTCCAGGCTCTGATACACTGTTCATAGCTATAAGTGAGCAACACAACACCAGAATTTGTGAGTTCAGACGCGTGCCTCACCTCCTGAATATGTCTTTATGTTTGAACCATCTCAAGCATCCAGCAGGGTACTAGAACACTCCAGGTGCTCAGTCAATGGTGAGTAAAATTAGCATCGTCAAGACTTTGCTGAGTGCTAATGCTACTGCTTGATATAATATTTTGAAAACATGCACTCTTTCTTTTAAAAGATTTTATTTATTTATTTGACAGACAGAGATCACAAGTAGGCAGAGAGGCAGGCAGAGAGGAGGGGGAAGCAGGCTCCCTGCTGAGCAGAGAGCCCGATATGGGGCTTGATCCCAGGACCCTGGGATCATGACCTGAGTCAAAGGCAGAGGCTTTAACCTACTGAGCCACCCAGGCACCCACTATTTTGAAAACAAGCACTGTTTCTTATTTGTAAAATTAACTGGGCCAGCTAGGAGCATTTTCAGATATGTGCATGTTGATTATTTTAAGTTATCCTATTCCCTTCTATTCAAAACTTAGTGAAATCACAACTATGCCATGGGTTTTCTCCCATCCTTAAAAACAAGAAATTAATTTCTTTTCTTCAGCAGCACAACTGAGGTGGGAATTCTGCCACTATGCCAGTAACGTAAACGCTGTACTTTCTGTGGTGTAGAGGGAACCCAGAAACGGATGTGTTCAGGCAAGGTAATAGGGCCTGGCCACACATTCTATCTGTTTGTTCTGGCTTGAGAGCAGGAAAAGAACATTATTTCACTTCACTGCAAACCCCAAGGTTGTTTGGGCTTAAAGAACTTTTTGGTTTAGTCACAAAGCTATTTTCAAGGCAGCTGGAAGCTTTCATTTGTCTTTGAGATTCTTGTTCAGAAAAGTGATGTGTATCACTGATTGCCTTCGGGAGGCAATAATTTAGAATCTATGTACAGTCATTTTCTTTATGGTGGAGTTGATATTAGTAGATGAAAAAATATTTTTAGAACATGAATAAGTAAGTTAAAATATTTCCTAATCTTTAGTTAAATAGACTTAAAAGATATGAAGATACATGCAGGAGGAAATAAGGAAAGAGTAAGTTATTTTTACTAACTTTAAAAAAAAAATAATTACCGTTAGGGCACCTGGATGGCTCAGTTGGTTAAGTGTCTGCCTTTGGCTCAGATCATGATCCCAGGATCCTGGGATCGAGCCCTACATCGGGCTTCCTGCTCAGCAGGGAGTCTGCTTCTCCCTCTGCCCCTGCCGCCTCCCCCTGCTAGTGCACTTTCTCTCTCAAATGAAGTCTTTAAAAAAAAAAAATTACCATTACAAAATTATTAATGGTTTGTTAATATAGTTTTTATTTAACAGATATTAATTCCCCAGAGTCTGAAAGTGGATTTCTCGAGGGAGACAAAAATATGCAGAGAGCAATGCAAATTATCTCTGATCTTTCCTCTAACGAACCTCCTCTGCCAGATACAAGGGCTCATTCAGCATTTTTTGAGTAGCTACCATGCATCAGAGCCAATGAGAGGTGCTGCAGATACACAGGCTAGTAAGATATGGCCTAAATCCTTACAGAATTTATAGGGAGAGACAGAAACTTGAAATTTGGTAATGACTATGAGAAAAGGATACACAGTTACTATGCGTTGAGGCCTCAGCATAACAAGTCAAGGCTTTGGGCTAAGAGCTTCACACACATTTTCTTAGTGGACCCTCAAAGACACCTTTGAGAGAGGTATCACTAACTGGATTTTTTTCAGATAAGCAAAACAAGTCTTAGAAAGGGTAATTCACCAGGGGGAGGCCGGAGAGCCAGGTACGGGTGGGGTTCAAATCCAAGTGTGTGGAAGCCAGAGCTCCGGACCTTACACTCAAGCGCCAAGCACTCTGGCAGGTTAGGTGACATGAGGGACACTGGGAATGAGTTTTGAGGGTCACGGAGGCATTACCAGGAGGACGAGAATGGACAGGGGACTCCTTAACAAAGAGAAGACACTGTACGAAGGCAGGAGGTGGCACGCAGGGAGCTCAGCACTGTGGATGTAGCAGGTGTGTGCCAGAGAGGCCCCCGGGCCAGGCACCCTGGAGTTTCTGCTAAGTCAACGAACTGAAAATGAAGGAGAGTCACTGATAAAAATACTACACAGTGTATCAATGGTCTGCTCTGGCTGGCTGCTGGTTCCTAATCTCGGTTTCAGGGGCTATTTTAATCTAGACGGCGAAGTTATATTTCTTTCCATGATCATTTTGCAGACAGCAAAATACTGATGTATCACTTTAAGCTCTTTCGAAACCCTTAACTTTTTCTAGCATTTTAATTCACTGAATATGATCTGAGTAAGGCAGTTCAGTTGTTTTAATTTCCATTGAATTCAACTTTTCTGATTTTTGTTCTTACAGCTGATAAGAAGATACATGATTTCTTGACCCCAAACCTTAAAGGTTTTTATCAAATGTATCCTGTGTCTCTGCTCTCCGCTACTGCCCAGTATTTTTCCTTCTTTAGTTAGGTATCTTAATTTAAAAAATCGACTTCTTGGGCTTTGTACTGTTTTCTCCTTCCTTCCTTGCTTGCTTGTTTGCTTCCTTCCTTCCTTCCTCCCTCCCTCTCTTCCCTTCCCCATCCCTCCCCAGCTGTTTCCCGTTCACATGCCATTCTTACGCGAGAAGTAAAAGCAGTTTCCACATCTGCCTAAGGGTTATCATGTAGTGTCCAGATGAGGCAAATCTTTAGAGTCAGAAATGGATTAGTGGTTGCCTAGAGTTGGGATAGGGGGATTATAGGGAGATTGACAGTTGTTTTAGTTAGTTTGGGCTGTTCTAACAAGATACTACGGATGAGCAGCTTGAACAATGGAAACATTTACTTCTCACAGTTCTAGAGAAGGCAAGTCTAAGATTACAGTGCCAGCATAGTCAGGTTCTGGTGAGAATTCTCCCAAGAATTCCCAAGGCTGCCAAGTCCTTGCTATATCCCCCCATGGTGGGTGGGGGGGATGGGAAGGAGTGAGTACTCTGGCCCCCTTATCTCTTTATAAGGACACCAATCCTGTTATGGAAATGCCACCTCTATGACCTCATCCAAACCCAATTAGCTCCCAAAAGTCCCACCTCTAAATTCCATCACACTGGAGATTAGAAATTAGAACTTCAACATGTAAATTTTGGGGGACACATTCAGCCCACAATAGGGTTTGACAGCTAAAGAACACAGGGTTTCTTTTGGGTAATGAAGATATTCTAAAATTGCTTGTAGTGATGGTTGCACAACCTTATGAGTATACCAAAAATCACTGAATTGTATACTCTATGCAGGTGAATTTTATCTCAATAATGCTATTATCAAAAAAAGTTTAATTTCCAGTTCTTCTTAAAGAATAATCCTTTTAAAAAGTTTTATATAGTACAAACTATTTCTTGGCCATTCATTTTGATCATCACATAAATATATAATTATCATAGGAAAAAAAGCAGGATAGAAGGTTTTGAGAGTTTCAAGAAATTTGATTCCATGGTATTTTTTTAAAGATTTATTTATTTGAAAGGTAATCAGCTCACTTTAGGGTACAGGTTGAAAGGGCGCCTCCTCCTACTTCCCCACCATTCGTCTCCTCTCGAAGATTTATTTATTTGAGAGAGAGACAGAGAAAATCTCCAGCAGACTCCCTGCTGAGCATGGAGCCTGCCGTGGGGCTCCATCTCATGACCCTGAGATCATGACCTGAGCTGAAATCAAGAGTCAGGCACTTAACTTACTGAGCCATGAGGCACCCCAATTTTAATGACACTTTGTAATGACACTTCCTACAAACCATTCTTTAGGTCACTTTCTAATATTCATCCAGTGAAATGGAATGTAATGCTAGAGCATCACCTTCACTGTGTTAAACAGTCTTGCATTCAAGGAATTGAAAGGCATTGCAAGTATAAAAATCAAGAAAAAAAAAACACAAGAGAAAAGCAATATACTACTTTTTTTTTTTTTTTAAAGATTTTATTTATTTATTTGTCAGAGAGAGAGAGGGAGAGCGAGCGAGCACAGGCAGACAGAATGGCAGGCAGAGGCAGAGGGAGAAGCAGGCTCCCTGATGAGCAAGGAGCCCGATGTGGGACTCGATCCCAGGACGCTGGGATCATGACCTGAGCCGAAGGCAGCTGCTTAACCAACTGAGCCACCCAGGCGTCCCAGCAATATACTACTCTTTAAGTCTGAATAGGTTTATCATTTACAAAGAGCTATCATATTCTTTAACTCTAAAATTGCCCCCATAAGTATGTCACGTATTATCATCTCATTTTATAGACTGAAGAAAATGACCTGACCAAATTCATATGGCTAACTAGCTCTCAATATCTGAGTACGTTTTTATGATAGCAAGTTTACTACCCTTCTACTGCTTTCCCCACTGCTTTGTGCTGAATACCCAACACCTCCACTTTTTCCATGGTTAGACAGGGTGATCTCCGTAAAATTTAAAAATGTTCTCATCTTAGTTCAAAATATCTTCTTTATTTGGAGTACTTAGCAAATATGTAGACTCCAGGGAAACTATAACTGTCCTATGAGAGAGAGCCCACGGAGATCTTATTTCTTCCAATATAGACTAGATTAGTGAAGTCTAAGTTTAGATACACAACCCCATAAGGGTTAACCCAGATTTGATGTGGGGCAGCTTTTAACTCCATCTTAGACTGTCTCTGTGTAGGGGATGGGGCCGGGGGGTTGGTTTGCAGGCTGGGAGTGCTATCCAAGTGTCAAGTTAGTAATAATACAGGTTTAGAGATAAATTAACTGGTGGTGTCACCACAGGCAGTAGAGGGCTCTCTAACACTACATAGAAGATACACAAGCAGGACCATCATTACTTGGGGTGTTTCCTGGTTAACTCCCACATCATCCCCATGTTACCAGTTTTCTTGTTTGCAAAAGGTTATTCTAATAACAGATGAATTCCGCTGATGAGAGGTTTCAGTGAAGTTTTCCCCTGTTGGGTCCCTAATACGTGCTAATTAACCCTGTTGCTCTGTGTCTTCTCAAAAGAGCCATTGCAATTTGAAATTATGATGGATTTTGCCATCATAAAAGAAGGAATCAGTAATATATATTGAATACCAAAATCTGATAGATGGAGTAATGAACAAGAAACTTTCACATAAATGTTCTTAATCTCAGTTTCTACTTTGACAAGTAAACCAGGGAAAGAATAGTATGCTAACACATGAAAGCAGATACCAATGCATTAAAACCAAAGGAATCTAAATTAATCACTAGGGTTCCTAACTTCATCTTCCATCATCATTCGTTGTGGATATAAACTGAGTTAGTGGCTAATGGAAAGTTAATCTAGCAAATCAAAATACTGTTGTGAAAGTTGAGAGTTTTGTCATAGACATAAGACTTAGGGTTAAGATTTGTTTCTTAGGGGTGCCTGGGTGGCTCAATGTGTTAAAGCCTCTGCCTTTGGCTCAGGTCATGATCCCAGGGTCCTGGGATTGAGCCCCACATCGGGCTCTCTGCTCAACAGGGAGCCTGCTTCCTCCTCTCTCTCTGCCTACTTGTGATCTCTGTCTGTCAAATAAATAAATAAATAAATAAAATCTTTAAAAAAAGAAAAAGGCTCAGTGGGTTAAAGATTTCTTTCTTAGCCTACTGAAATCTTTCTATACATAAAATAGAGATTCTAACTACAGCCCACAAAATATAAGGAAAAAAGTCCCCTGGGATATAAATCATGCAAAAAGCCTGAGGTATAGGTAAAGCCTGGAATCTGATAAAATATACTATCTCTTTAGTGACAGAAGGTGAACATAGTCACCTGAGTGAAGAAAACTTTTTTTTCAAAGTAATCTCTACACCCCACGTGGAGCTTGAACTCATGACTCTGAGATTAAGAGTCACATGCTCTACTGACTGAGTCAGCCAGATGCTCCCAGAAAACTTATTTCAATTCTTAATTTAATATGGTTTCCCCATTTATTTTATTACTATTTTATTTTATTTCTTTGGGGGAACTTTTTCAGATGGCAAGAATATCTATACAGTGCTAAAGTGTACTGAGTTTTATCCTTTGGTATAAGAAGTACATATAGATATTTTAGTATTTTTAAAAAGAATGGAGACAGTCTAAACAACTCAACAGATATGTAATAAGATCCTATCTTTAAGCCATTTAAAGGGAATTGTAAGAACGGAGTTCCTTGCTTTACAGAGGTTCACATTCTAAATATTCAACTTCTGCAGTTTTTTCTAAAGATCATGCGTTTCTAAACAGTCAACTCCATCCCTGAAGGTCTACAAATTACAATAGGTAATAAACAGATGGCAAAATACATTAAAGGGAACCAAAGTATTTATTTAATCCTTAGCTTACAAACACATCTGTTATTCTCATCTCAGACACAGATTAGGAGTAACAAATTTATCTTCTACATAGTTTCACAATATGCTAAGAAAGCCTAAAAAGTCACCCATGGAAATTGTAAGCTAAGCAGACATTAGGGTTAAAAACATGCCCTCTAATAAGATCATACACATAGGATGTTGTCCATGTTACCCATGTAACAGGCACATCTCTATTACTATGCTAATCATACTGTCCATTACTGCACTCACCACATGTGTTGTAATTGTCTGGTAGTATGACTGCATCTTTCCTAGCATGTGACCTCTTTGAAGCAGAGCTTGTGTCTCAATTACCTCAGTATCCCTGGTAGTATAAACTGTTTAATATATTTGAGAATACTGTAAGCATGCTTTGTTGTTATAGTTTTAAAAACTTTATTTATTTGAGAGAGAGAGAGAATGGGGCAGTGGGGCACAGGGAGAGGGGGAGACACACACACACACACACACACACACACACACACACACACAGAATCCAGGCAGACTCTGCATTGGGCGTGAGCCCCAAGCAGAACTCTACCTCATGACCCTGAGATCATGACCTGAGCGGAAACCAAGAGCCAGAGACTTAACCGACTGTGCCACTCAGGTGGCCGTAGTATACTTTGTTCTAAAAGGGAACACTAACACCTAGTAGATGAAAGCATGGATTATGAAAAAAAACACTTATAAAGTCATGATATTAAAGATGTTATTTGGGGATGTTGAGTAGTATAGTGTTAGATTCTTATATATACCTGCTGTCAATGGCTTTACACAAGCTATAATCATTAACTAGAGTTTAGATAAGTGTTTCCCTGAGCGTGTGGACCATTTGTGTCAGATTTGCTTTCAGGAAGCTTGTTAAAAATGTATTTACTTTCCCTGTCACACCCAGATTCAGATTCAGTAAGTCTAGGGAAAGAGGGGAGCTCTTCCTATAAGCTGATTTAAAAAAATTAGTTTCTCAGGTAATTCTCATGCACTTAAAGTATGAGAACCATTGGCCACTCTGCTCAGTACAAGTAGGGAATGTGAATTTGACTGATACTTCAAGCTATTCTCTTACTCACCCACTTTTAATTCAGTTTCTAGCCCCTTACTGCTCTAAAACGGAGCTGAGCAAAGCCCTCATGCCATCAGTCAGCATGCATTTCACAAGGCTCTGCAAACTACATGCTTCAGGCAGCGTTAACAGCAGGGGCAGTCGCCAACAGTCATCATTACTAGAGACTCCCAGAAATCCTTAGCCTAAGGCACTGAACTGGGTTTGGAAGAAAAAGTTACACATGGGAAGAGGAAAGTTTTCTGCATAAGCATCTAAATTCACAAGGGATCCTTAAGAAAGAGAACTACACAAACCTGCTCCTTGCCTTCAGGAGGTTTATAATCAAAGGCAGGCATAGGCTGGAAGGGAAGAATGCAGGGTAATCAATCAAATGAAATTCTCAGAGCCACAGAGCAGTGAACGCACCAATTAGCATTATTGAATGCAAATTCAAATTATTCCTCTTACAGAGGCTTACTGATAACGACTAACAATGCAAAATAATTCTGGAAATGATGCTAATTTGATTTCAGCTTTCATTAACTCTCTAAGCAAGGTTTTAGTGGTACAAAGATCTATTTTCTTAAAAATATTTACCAGTTACATTATCAAGAAGCTTACCACAGAGTTCAGTAATAGCCAATATTCTTCTCTAGAAAATGATTGCTTAAGACCCTTAAGACTGAAGTCATCATAAGCAAAACAAGTCCTCAGTTATAAAGCTGGAAACCAAATCAAGTCTCCAAAAAGTGTACCTTAGTTTTATAGTCTGTTGGACACTTCAAGTATGTGGTGCTTTCCACTGGGTTAATAGAGAAGAATTTCAGATCTATCCATGAACCACTATCTGTTCCCTTGGGTTATTAATTTTTAGGAAAGGAATTCCTGGGACACCCCGTCAAGTTCCCAATGCAGGGCTCTTAAAAGTACAGTGAAAGAAAAACAACCACACTGGTCTCTGTCACAGTATCCATCTGCAGGAAACACGCTGCAAATAAACACTGAATTTTTCTTAACCTTATTTTCACTGTTGAAACATGAACATTCAGTAAAATACTGGTGGCATAGGTTTTAAAATTCAACTTCATTTTTGTCTAGATTTTTTCCAGCCTTATAAACTGTAATTACCACTTGATTTTTAAGATCATTTTCACTAATAAAACCCTTTATAGTTTTCTTAAAGGAAGTGTTTATATTAAATCAAATGGTACTGCATGTAAAGCAGTTAAAGTTGAAGTATAATAATATGATTGCAAAAGTAATTCTAAAAAGCATAAAACGTGACCTTGGGCAGCTCTGAGACTTCCTCTGTGCCTCAGTCTTCCAATTGTGAAACTGGAGGACTGGACTCTAGTCCTCACAAAGGTGACTTCCAGCCTGACCACTCCACATCATTCACTTATTCCTTCACCAGCAGTTTGTTTGTTTGTTTGTTTTTAACAAGCCCTTTTGTTTTAATTTACCTCTCTCTGCTTTGGTATAACTCCTCTGCCCCGCCCTCCGCAGTCCATACTACAATTATTAATGCAAAAACAGAACCCAGTGCTCAGTCATTCTTACATAGCATTTTTTTTAAAGGTAGCTTTAAAGGTGTATAATAAATCTATCTAGAATTATTTATGGGGAAATTCTGACCTTCGCATTTGTGTCCATGTATTGTAATGTACCTACAGACAGAAAATCCTTGCTTGGATCTGGACTCCAGAAGAGAGGGATCCTAACCTGCATTTTTAAAAGGTTTCTCGCCTATAGACATCCTATCAAATGAGCTGAGAGCTTGCCACAGCTTCACAACACTGCGAAGGAGCTGATTCAGATTTTTAGTAAACCCATTCTATACATTCTTTCGTTTCTGTTTTCCTTCAGAGGTCAGAGATGTTTTCTTACATGTATTTTCATCCAAGGAAGGAAATAACTGAACACAACATCATCAAGTGAGAAGCACAAGAAACTGGACGTCAATGTCAGTAAAAGTGGCAGTATTATATTTAGAGTCTTCTAGTCTCGGGAAGGACATCACGGACGAAGGGCTCCACACGTTTGCAGCACGCTACTAAAAAATGCCAAGTACTGGCAAAGTTACATGGTTTCATACAACTCAGAAAATGCAGAAGAGAATAAAAGAAAACACACAGGAAAGAGTACTACCTTTGCAGAGGCATGATTTCACAGGCCATCCTTGCAGACGAATTTGCCAGGGACCCTCACAACTGGCTCTTGCACACCGATCTGGCCGTCGGTGCAGGAAGCGGCTTCTCGGGGTGAGCGGGGCTTGGGGCGGTACGGCAGGCTGCACCTCACAGCTGGAGCGGCCACTGGCGCTGCCCTTAGCCCCTGTGCAGCCGCTCCCAGCCTCCAAACTTCTTCAAGCAATGCTATTTTATCGGCTGCCTCTCTACACTTACACTGCAGTCCACTTTGACCTTTTGTTCCAGGGAAGCGCTGAAACCTCCAGCCAATCAGCGGGGCAGCTGCCCTGGTGCTTAAAGGCGCTGTTTCTTTTGCTCCTGCTGCCGCCCGCTCCTCCTCCTCCTCCTCCTGTTTCTCAGGGGGCTTGCCTAATTCTGGTAACTCGAAACTTTCCTCTTAGCGAATCCGCAGACAAGCTTGTCAGTCTGGGGAGAGCAACCAATAACTGCGGCCAGAGCAAAGAGTCCCGTACTTCTCAATGTTACAGAGACTGCCAAGGAGGAAATCCATTTGTCAAGGAAAGACATCGCCTACGAAACTAAAGGTTTCTGTGACAGAAGGCAAGACCTAAGCTCCATCCCCTCTCTTCGTTTAAAAAAAAAAAAAAAAATCCAAACAAACCGCTGGCATTGGAAGGCACGATACTTTTCTAGAAGGAAGGCATGCTTCTAGACCCTTGCCCTACCCACATTTATTTCCTGCTGTTTGTTTACCCTGCAGTGGTTACTAGTCACTGGTGACATCACCCCAGGCACGTAGCTCACACTTCTGGGGAGAATACATGTCCTAAGATTGTCTAGCTTCTCAAGGGATCAAAGCGTCTACTCCCATGGAAGTTATTTCAACTTACTATCTCTGCATTTTATCTTTATAAAAATTGAATGTGCTTAAAAAAATTGAATGTGTTTATTTGCATAATCATTTCCCTCTAAGAACATTAACAGCATGTTTTTGTTGGTTGCTTATTGAGGTATTTATCTAGTGTTCTATTTGTCTATCTAGCTATTTGTTTATTTTTTACAAGTAACACAAAATCAATTTTTCCATAAGGTCTGCTAAATGCCTATTAATTAACTGGCCTTCCCTTGCAGTTTCTGCTTCAGTACAGAATACTGAAGTGTTATTCTGAGGGACATAATTGCTAATCCATAGATTTCATACACCGCAAGAACAACAGAAGTACATTTAAAAAAATATTTCTTTCACATCACGAGGGCTGCAAGGAATTTATAAGAAACCCCAGAGCATCGCTTTTCGTAGGATAAAGGGCAGACGGCCAGAGTCCATGGTGTTGAGAAACAGCAGGGGCTTAAAGGTCCAAAAGGTAGCCTCCTCCCCCGTAGTTTTTTCCAGTTTTTTCCCCACAGACCACTCATAATTCTGAATTTAGAACACAAAATCCTACTGTGTGTCTTTTTCTTTATTATACCTGCTAAAAAAATTTCATTGTCTGACTAAATCTACTTAACTATATTTATGAAAGTGGGTTAGTCATCCTGAAACTTGTGTTCAGATATTAACATAGAATATTAATGACTAAAATCAGCCTTTTAAATCAGAAGTTGACTTAAGTTCAGACTTTAATTAAAATTAATATATTCCTTTTTTTGATATTAGATTGGGAAATTCTAATTTGATTCTACAACTTAGTTCTGTATATTTGCTTACATTTATTTTTCAAAATGCCTTTACATCTTGCTGAACACTTTGGTAAACTGCTTGAATTAGAAAATCATGGTTAGGGGGGCTGGGTGATGGACAATGGGGAGGGTAGGTGCTATGGTGAGTGCTGTGAAGTGTGTAAGACTGATGATTCACAAACCTGTACCCTGGGGCAAATAACACATTATAAAAAAAAAAAAGCCACATGAACTTTAAAAAAAAGTCATGGTTATATATCATAACATCTTCATTGATGAGTACAGTAGGTACTAGAAAATTAAGTAATTTGTTCAAATTTACATAGGAAGTCAGTGGCAGAACAGAAACTGGATTCACAGCTTCTCAGGTCTACTCCCGAATCCTGCCACCTCACAGTGCTTACTCTAATCTATATGTATATGAGTTTTTAAATATTTTGTCAGATACAGATAGGTTGGGAAATACAGTTGGTCACTGAACCACACAGGTTGAACTGTGCAGGTCCAATCACACAGATTTTTTTTTTTTTTTTCAGATATAGTGCAGTGCTGAAAATATTTTCTCTCTTCCTGCTGATTTTAACAACATTTTCTTTTCTCTAGCTCCCTTTATTGTAAGAAAACAGTGTGCAATACATATAACCACAAAATATGTCAGACAACTATTCAAGTTATTGGTAGGGCTTCGGGGAGTCAAAAGTTGTATATGGTTTTTCGACTGCACAGGGGTTGGTGTCCCTAACCCTCGTTGACCAAGGGACAACAGTAATTAAAGTTCAAATGACAGAAGTAATATTTTGTCTTTTCTGATTTTTACAAACACATCAATATTAAATGGCGAAAATGAGTTCAACAATAAAGAACCCAGCATCAGTATGGTAAATTAAACTACAATTTACATTCATTAATTAAACTGTAAACTACAATTTACATTCATTACCTACTAAAGATGAAATACTGATGAATAGGGGGGTGTTCAAATTTTAACACCTGATTCCACTTATGTTTCCTGATAAATTAAGTCTACCTATCAGCATTCCTCTAACATGCCATATTATTAGTGACAGGTCAATGGTTATTTTTAAAAATTACTGACTGCTGTAACTCAGTAATCATATATGCCTTTTCAAGTTTCATCACTTATTTATAACAATTCCTCCTCTTTTGGACTCTCGGTTTCTTTTCTGGGCATTGCTTGATGATCATGTAGGAATGTGTACCTGGACCATAGCTCTTCCTCACTACCACACCCACCAAGGACTCTGGATCAGGGATCTATTTTGCTACTTTCCGTTGCTAACATCCTCAGAGCAGTTCCTCAGTCAGCCAGCAGGAGCGCCATTCCCCTGAACTCTACCAGTTCTAACTCCTCAAACACTGATACCCTGCCTGCATTTGCTCCACACTTAGCCCCTTCCCGTGCATCACTCAACCCCCACGATCCTGTCTCCCCCATTCCTCCTCCTCTTCCTTAGCTCTCTCTTCAGCAACAACTGTTCTTCTGTCTGCAGAGGATAACCTGCACCCAAACCAACTGGCATGCAGCTTAAAAAAAGGCACATTCCTGGCTCTCCTCAGCATTTAGTTATTTCTAAAATGGGTTCACTAGCTTCCTCAGCGTCTTCACCCTTTCTAAATCCTGCCAGCTGGATTTTCTACTGCCAGACTGCTAAACATTGCAAAAGAAAGTCACATAACCCTGGCAACTAGTGGTACTAAAAATTCATGCTATTTAACCTCGGCATGAACCTCAATTCTGTGTGGCAAATTTTTAGTTATCTTAAATGATTTTTCACTGCATTCCTATAGAAACTACTGCAGATCTTCAGCGCCGCATACGTGAAGCTCTCTCAGTCACTCATTACTTCTCCTCCAAAATTTATTCAGAAAGCCAAGATCATCAAATATGAGTGAGTGAGTACCTTTGGTCTTTGGTCTTTTTTGTTACACTTAACGGTTTAAGTGCACCCCTGCTCCCCATATATACACATCATACACACGTCTTCTTCTATTTGACTTCTTTTTTTCTCTCTCTTTTTTTTTTTCCTATTTGACTTCTATTGACTTTTTCCTAGTCTAGGAGAAAAGGTCTCACTCACAGGACGCCAATTTCTTATCTACCTTCTGGATCTCATCATTTTCTCCTTTCTCTGGAAGAAGTCTGATCTCTCCTAGATCTTAACTCAGCCCCCCTTCCAAGAGGCCCCCAAGTAGGTGTCCCCCAGCCTTAAAAAGTTTTCCTCAGCGGCCCTGCTCTCTGGTGCTAGTGCTGTTTCCCTCTCTTTCCCACTGACAGACTTTCTCCGAAGCCTACCTCTGCCATGCCCACTTCTGCGTAAATTACTGACTTCCCACCCCATGCTGACAGACTTGAGACTTCATCACTTTTCTGAAACTGCTTTAAGGCCACCGGTGCTCTTTTGACTATGAAATGCCTTTTCTTGAAGCCCTTTCTACTCTTTTTTTAAAAAAAAGATTTTATTTATTTGAGAGAAAGCGTGAGAGCGAGCACAAGCAGGGTGAAGGGCAGAGGGAGAAGCAGGGTCCTGGCTGAACAGGGAGACTGATGTGGGACTCAATCCCGTGAGCCCAAGGCAGACACTTAACCGGCTGAGCCACCCAACTGCCCCCTTTTCTACTCTTAACTTTTCAGAAACACCCACCCTCGGTTTTCCGAGTCTTTGGCTCCCTGCCCTGTCATCTTTCCCAGGAATTCCCCAAATGTCCCTGATGTTTCCATCCTTTTATTTCATTTGTCTTTCCTTCTCTCTTACCAACCCTCCCTGCCCTGCCTTCCAGCCCAGCACCATTCAGTCCAGACATTTTATTAGGGCTTAATAAGTTGTACTCTGGAATGAGGGTCCTGGAGAGTGTATCCTGACTCTATGACAGATGAGCAGTGTAAACTTGGGCGGGCTGTATATTAAGCTCTGAAGTTGCTCTGAGGAATAAATGAGATCATGTATGTAAAACAAAAAGAATAGTGCCTGGCAAATAATAAGCGCTAAATCATTATTAGTATTATTATCCTAATCAACACTTTGAAACCCTCCTGTTATATGACCCTCACATTTCTCTTCCTCCTGGCCCCTCTTGTTAATGATGTTGTTATTGTCTTTATGAATCAGATTCAAAGTGTGAATCATCTTTTCTTCTCCTCCCCTGCCTCTCCTTAAGCAAAGCTGTTGACTGGCTTGTCTCTTTAATCAGCTGGCCTTGGTCATCTGCAGTAGGATGATGATCCTTCTGCCTCCACTCAAACTACCTCCAGTGCATGCATTTCACTATCAGAGTGAGTTTCCTACTGTGACTGTGATCTGCTTACTCGCCACTCACCCTTCTGCTCAAAACCTTCATTAGCGCCCACCACCTCTTCAATGAACCCCAGTTATTTAATATGATGATTAAGACTCCCCACCAATTAACCCCAACTGATTCCTCCAGTTCAGCTGCTTATATTTCCTAAAGAAATCACTCCAGACAAACCCGGAGACTATTTTTCAATCTGCTCTAAACTTTTCTACCCCAAACATGAACATTCATTCATGCTTTTCCTTCTGTCTGGACTATTTCACTATTCCACTTTCTCCCGGCAAAATTCTATGTATATGTCAGTCAGGCCTAAGATGGTTAGAAGAAATCTCTTTCCCCTTTTAAGTCCTATAGCCCTTTGCATCCCTAATGATATTTATCTTTTCTCTCCCCCCAACAGTTTTATTATTATTTGAATCTATATATTACTTCCCTATTGTAACATAAGATGTCTAGGATGAGAACTCCATCTTCCTGTAGCAACTACACAGAACAGACAGTAAGTGTTGAATGAATTCATTGATAGGTCAAACACTCTTCCAGAAACGGAAGCATAGTTCCTTTGATTAGATTTTAATTTATCAAGCAATATTTCCATCCACTTTTTAACATATCCCATTGTAGACCTACACTTAAGATAAAGCAGATGCCTCACCCAGGTTCAGGTAAAGAATGATAACCAGTAACTGATGAAAGAAATAAATCACTGAGTTTATACACTGATGTGCAAACAGAGATGACAAAGTAAGATTGTAAGATTCTATCCAAAACTTTTGAAAGCTTTTAAGCATTTTACATTATGCAGTTTCTCCTGGATTGTCTATTTCCTTTACTACACTTCGGCTGGCTTATAGACCTCTAATTTTCTTACATAATTTCTTCATCAGATTCCAAGTGTTTGGTAATACATGTGTTTGCCCTTGTGCTATCAAGAGCAAACACTGCTCCAAAAATGATGTGGCTTCAGTTGTTTCAATTTCAACATCAGTTTGAAGCAATCCAAGAGCCAAGAACATTTCTTGGTCACATTAGTTTGCTTTCATATATTGTTTTAAAATCAGACTGATTTATTTCCTAAAACAAAAGGACATATTAAGACAAATTCCTTCTTACAAGTTTGGTAACAAGGTGCTAATTCTTAGGCAAAGTTTCTTCCTCATATTTTTATCCATCTTTGTAAAATGCACTAAGGAGCAATGGCTTTCACAAGACAGTGACACAGGACTTATAAATGGTAATGACTAAAGCTGATAGGAGTTTTTCATAATCATGAAGCTGGTATTTTTAGGGTAC
Organism: Enhydra lutris kenyoni; assembly: GCF_002288905.1. NCBI lineage: Eukaryota > Metazoa > Chordata > Mammalia > Carnivora > Mustelidae > Enhydra > Enhydra lutris. The sequence continues at coordinate 40,052,721 of NW_019154087.1, read as the reverse complement.
ATATAATTTTGATACTCTGGTACTGCTGCACAGGGTCCTGATTAAACTTGCTCTCTGGCAATCTGTGTTAGAACACCAGCAAATTCCAGAGCTCAAGAAAACATCATCCTCAACCAACAGCAATAAATGTCAAAAAAGGGGGGTGGGGAGGAGCTACAGAGGTGGTATATATGTAAGGCAACTATCATTTCTTAAGAATCTATGCTGTGCTCATTTTAATAGATGTGGAAAGGAAGAAGTTAATTAACTCGAACACTCAGCTAGTAAATGGCTCACATGAAGTCAGCATCTGAGAACGCCATATTTCCACTACATAATAGCTCTTACAGATAATAAAGTATTACAAATACCTATTGATATTACATATTATCAATAAGCTCCAAGAAATAAAGAATTCTTTTTTTTCTTTCGGTCTGAGGCTTATATTTAGATGAGTCAGTGTGTGTGTGTGTGTATTGTAATATCTTATAATGCTTGTTTGAACCAAAGACAACACACTGAATGAAAACAAACCTCTTCTGCTATACTGAGTCAGCACTCTGTGTGTGTGTGTGTGTGTGTGTGTGTGTGTGTTTAGTGGTAGCAGCCAGCTGTAGCTGCAATGTGGGAAGGAAGTGACTGGGCTGTTGAGGGAAAGAGGAAGACAGAAAAAGATGGAAAAATGAAGCTTTAAGTGGCATTCTTAAGTGTATTCCTCTTATTAAGAAATTAATATATGGAAATGACAGATGGGCTGTCAGTTGTTTTTATGTAAAAAAAACTACAGTGTTTAAGAATAATTATTAAATCCTTATAGAAGATTTACTTTAGAAATCAAAACTGACACTCAGAATAGGCTCAATTCTAAGTGGAACAGGAAAATTTCTACTTAGGTGGACTCTTTCCTTCAGTAACAATAGAAATCAACCTGCCTGCATTACTTAAGGCTAAAATAAAAAAGTTAAGAAAACCAACATAATTATTTTCTCATTTATTAGACTTATCTATAGAAGAAGATTGTTGAAAAAAATCCCATGGGGATAGAAATTATACAGTTGGTTTTCCAAAGAAACCTCTTTAGTTCTAATGGTGGATCTAACTTTTAATACTGTGTGCTGGCTTACGTCACTAAAATATATTTGACCAGCTTTGCTGGACCTCAGAGGGCTGGAGGGTTCATTTATTCAGGTGCTAAAATCCTACAGGGTGGCAGGGAGGGAGTAGCAAGGAGAACACTGCTTTAGCAATGAGGCAGGGTTTCCAGGCCTCCACACCTGGAGATACACTACTCAGGCTGCCCTTCTTCACCCTCCTGGCAGCTTTGATTTTACTAACTGGCTCCAACATTCCTAATATAGAAAATAAGATTTAGGACATTCCCCAGGAAGACTGAGTAATGATCTCAAATAGAAAGACGAGTGTTTCTATTTCATGGTACATGAATACACAGTTCTATAGAAATTCATAAAGAAGCTTTCTCTATTTTTTTTCTTTACAGAAGTGAATTTCTTGTAACAACTGAGGGACTGAAATTTCTCCATAAAAAGTGGCTAAAAATAAACTCTTTGAGACAACTTACATAATTGTTCCCCAACTTTCTGGGACAGAGAAAAATCCACATTTTTGCCAGATGGAATCTCAGTGAGTGACGACTGCCAATAAATAAGCGCTCAAGCACATTTTCCTGGAATGGGACTCCGTGGGCATGACTTTCTCCATATGTCCCTTGGGAGTCCAGATAATAGTGTTTCTGTTCTAAAATAAGTCATGTCCCACACAACAGGTGCTACCACACCTGAGATCAGCCGCCTTAAATTGTCCCAGTAAACTTTCACCCTGTTAAATGATATTTCCTGGCAGAGGAGAAACAGGTTTCAGCAGAGGTTCCTTAGAGAAATGTCAAAGTTGTTCAGTGTGATATGGTAACTGACGGTCTAATTCTGTAGCCATATATCATAAAATAAACCTCATACTTCCAAGACTTGAAACACTGAGCACAAGCACAGAATCTCTGAATGTCATCACACTGGCTGGTCATATTTATTTATTTACTTCAACACAAAGGATTGTGCTTTTCTTTGAAGCAACCAAATAAATAAATAAGTGAAAATATATTTAAAAACAAAGTAAGAGGAGGTAGTGATTATTTGTGTTACCAAGAATAGGTCACATTAAAAAAAAAAAAAAGGATCACAATCACGGTGCCTTAAAGTGTCAACATCCCTACTGCATGTTAAACGATCTGATTTTTTAAAAGTGCTTTTAAATTCAATGTTTCAGAGAACTGGGCCCATTGCATTCATTGTGTATGTGCTATATCTTCTCTATCTAGTGCTATTCATATATAGAACATTATTAGAATTCACAATGAAACCAAAAAACTTTTTTCCCCATTGAATTTTAGTGAGGAGATACATAAATTGAAAAAAAAATTCAATTAAATTAGGAAATAAAGTGGATGTATAATTACTAAATAAAGCTAATAAAACCAAGGATTCCCTCCATAGGCAATGCAATTGATTCACTATTCAAAGAGATATAGAAAATGCCTTGAAAACCAAATTATAATTCCACAGTGATTTTCTAGAATATTACTTCAGGAAGAGAACTCTAAAGCATAAATCAATCCAACTTTTAAAGTCTAGAAACAGCCTAGTAAGATACTTTAAAACGAATATGAGTACCTCTGGAAATAATATCATCCTAGATTTTAAATCACTCTATAAGAAACAGATAAATAGTATAGAATTTGGCCAAACCAAGTAATAATTGAATGTATTCTTTGTCATTAGTGTAAATGAGATAATATTATCTCTTTCTTTTCTGTCCATTAGTCCATGACTGTTGCCTGTTCTTTTTCATGTTCCCCGACCCCCCTCCATTTAAAGTTGTATTACTTAATCTCTGAATTATAGCGTTTTCTTCTTAATAGGTTTTGCTGAGTTTAGTCTTCTCTACCCTCAATCCAGATTGTACAGATTTGATATTCCTAAAACACTGTTCTAAAAATGTCAGAAAGCTCTGAAAGTTTTTCATAGCTTACAAAGTAAAATCCAAATTCTATACACACCACCCTATTCCTCTGTTTTCACACTCCTGACCTTTCTCTCCTTCACTGGAACTGGGGGTCCAGGCAAGCTGAACTGTCCTCGCCTGCTGTCATGTCTGCTTTCCTGCAGTTTCTATTTGAGGCATTTCTCCTAGCCAGGAATCCCCTCCTGGCCACATACCCACTGAACCAAACCTCAGCCTGCTGCCCCTTCTCATATGCTGCCCCATCTTATTCCTCCAATCAGGGGATTTTATCTTGAATGAGTGAAGCCATAATTGCCAAGTCCAAAAGAAGTTCTCACTCTACACAATTTCTCTAAAATATGACAATTACTACTTTCTCCTTGAAACATCTGTCATCCTTGATTTAAAAGACAACAAAAACATTTTTCTTATTACAAATTATATAGTATATGTTCACATACAAATTTACAAAATATAGACAAGAAAGTAAAAGTCAAATATAATCCATCACTTACCTAACTAGTGTTCCATGTGTTTGTATACATTCCACTTCTCCTCTTTATATATAATATATAACATATACAATTATATACAAAAATGGGACAATGTGAAGGTACTTAATGTTATTAAAAATGGCAGATATGGTAAATTTTATATATATTTTACCACAATAAAAAATATTGGATAATGTACTACATACTATTTTATAGCACATTTTATATAATAATCAGTAATATATTTCTAATCCTCAAAAATATTTTCTATGCTTGTCTTATCAGATTTTTATCCGTGGTAATGATATTTTTAATCATTTGGTTCAAGTAGTGACTACCAGATTTCTCCACTGTAAAAGGAGAAACATTATCTTTGAGATGATCATTGGAGAATGTGAAAGTTTAGATTCCAGATATATTGTGAGCATCTACTTTGAAGGCAGAGATAACAGGACTTTCTGATGGATTGGTTGAGAAAGGGTAGAGGAATCTCAGATTTTTGGCTTGAGTAACTGGGTGAATAGTGGCACAATTTATTGAGATGTGGAAAAACTTGGGTAGAAATGGGACTGCCTTTTTTTTATATGGAAGTGTGAACTGGGAGGCCTGTTTTATATAGACTGAGTGTGAGATATTTATTAAATATTTGAGTGGACTTATCAGGAAGCCAATAGGCAGGACTAGCCTCATGGGTACATGAAATATGCAGTCTCCTGGGGCCCCATACTGGGTTTAATGCTCTGGTGTTGCTGTCTTCAAATTTTTGATAATTTTTAACAAGGGGCTCTGCCTTTTCACTTTAGGTGGGGGGGGCACCCCAAAATTTAGTAGGTGGTAGCACCAGTTGGATATATCAATTGGGAGTATGATGGAGAGGCTGGAGGAAAACTAACCTTTGCAAGGTCTGGAAACAGTCTGCAAAAGAAGACAGATTTTGCAAATGAGACTGAAAAAGCGTATCCAAGAAGACTAGAGGGAAAAGAGGAGAGTGTGGTATTGCAGAAGCAATGTGAAGAAAGTTCTTTGTAAGGGAATAATGAGTTGGGTCAAATGTGGCTGAGCTAGAGTAAGGTGAGAAGAGTAGATTGATCTCTGGATTTGGCAGGATGAAGACTGCTGGTGTCCTTACTAGGAACACTTTCAGTGTTGTGTGGGTTGGAGAACAGGAGGAATGGATATTAAGAAAGCAAGTATGTATACTCCTTTATCAGAGATTTGCTCCAAAGGAGAAGAGAGATGCTGTTTCTGGGCAAGTGTTAAAAAAGTGTTGTGAGTTATTACAACATGTTTTTATCCAATGGAAAAAATCTAGAAGAAGGAAATTGATGTCAGAGAAGGGAGGTGATTATTTGAATATAGTCCTTACGTCAATGAAAGGGAATGGGATTCGGAGTACAAGCACAAGGGCTGATCCCAGAGAGGTGCAAGTTTAGTTCATCCACTGTAATAGGAGAGAAGGCAGAGTATAAGGGTATAGATATGAATACCTTTGTAGATTTGGGAGGTAGAAGGGTAACATCAGTCTTTTGTGATTGTTGTGTGAAATAAGATAAAACCTTTGGATTGTGCCATAATATTTTATAGATCTAAGCCATGTCCATTTCTCTATTGAACTGAGGTTCACGTTTTCAGAAAACAAAGGCATTGGTGAAAGAAGAGAAGAGCTAGGATGCTAACTTAATTTTATTTTTGTTTTTCTAAAATCTGGCTCAGATTTTTGATAAGGGGACCAAAAAGACAATTCCAGGGGAAAAGAATAGTCTTCTTAGCAAATGGTGCTGGGACAACTGGATATCCACATGCAAAAGAATGAAGTTGAACTGATGCCTCACACCACATATAAAAATTAACTCAAAATGTACCATATACTTAATTGTAAGAGCAGAACTATAAAACTCTGAGAAAAAAAACATAAACATAAATCTTTGTGACCTTGGATTAAGCAATGGTTTCTTAGATTAGACATCAAAATCATAAACTAGAGAAAAAATAGATTACTTGAACTTGATCAAAATTAAAAACTTCTGTGCTTCAGGGAACATTATCAAAAAAGTGGAAAGACAACCCTCAGAATATGAGAAAATATCTGAAAAATTGCATATTTGACAACAGACAGTATCCAGGATCTATAACTAACTCTCCCAACCAGTAAAAAGACAACCCGATTTTAAAAATGGGCTATTTGAATTGCCATTTCTCCAAAGAAGATATACAAATGGCAAATAAACATATGAAAAGGTGTTCCTCATTATTCCTTAGGGAAATGCAAACCAAAACCACAATATGACACCATCTTACACTCAGCGGAATGGTTGTAATAAAATAGACACTAACAAGTGGTAACAGAGATGTGGAGAAACTGGAAATACCATACACTGTCAGTTGGAATGCAAAATGAAGTAGCCACTTTGAGAAGTAGTTTATGGGTTCTTGAAAAAGTTAAACACAGGTTACTATATGAACCAGCAATGCCACCCAGCCATGTACATAAGAGAACTGAAAACATGTATTCATAGAAAGACTTGTACATAAATGTTCATACTAGCATTATTCATAATAGTCCCAAAGTCCAAGCAACCCAAATGTCCCTCAACTGATGAATAAATAAAATGTGGTGTCTGTATTCAACAGAATTTTTTTTAGCCTCGAAAAGTCATGAAATACTGACACGTAATATGGATGAACCTTCAAAGAATGTCCTAAGTGAAAGAAGGAGAGGCAAAGGACACATATTGTATGACTGCATTTATATGCAGTGGCCAAGAGTTGGAGCTTCATAGAGATGGAGCTTCATAGAGATGAGAGGCCACTGACCGTTCATGAAAAGGAACAAGGGCACTCCAGATAAAAGGAATGAAGTTAGGAAAGATGCAGAGGTGTGAAACTACTATGGCATCCTTGAAATAATGTGGTTGCAATGCAGCCTGAGCATAGGATAAAGAACTGTGGTAGAGTAAGTAAGGAAGTGGATTGAGCCAGATTTTTAAAGAACCTGAATTCCTCGGAATTTATTCAATGAGAAGTCCTCTTGGCTTTTATAGCACCTCTCTTATGCCACTTCTCAACCTCTTACATTATTTTTGTTAACTGTGGATGAATTAGCCTTACTTAATAGACTGGGAGACCCCTAAAGATTAGAGAGCATGCCTTAGTCCTCTCTGGCTTTGCAGGGCCCATTGCAAAATGTGCGATACAGAGAATGTGCCCACCAGGAGCTTGTTGACTTTGAATTACTAAAATAAATTTAGTTAAGGCCACAGCAGTCCACATATACTTTGGTGATTTACAGGCTACCAAAAATTATCTGCATGTATGAAAATAAATTTCCTTATTGTTAATACCATCTCTTTCATCAACCACTCATACTACAAACAAACTACATTTTGGTTAATTGAACATAATAAAAAATAAACAAAACAAAAAACCAAAAAATAAACCTTACCAAGAACACAGTTAACAAATTTGTATGTTTTATGTATTATATACTGTATTCTTATAATAAAATAAGCTAAAGAAAATGTTAAGAAAATCATAAGACAAGATTTAAAAAAAAAGAACTTTGAAAAAAACCTTTTTAAATTGAAGTTTGGATCTCAGTGAAATGTCAAAATTTGAACAGTCAGAGCAATTGTACTAGAGTGGCAGTTTTGGTGAATGGGTAGAGAATTATTTGTTCTTTAATAATCAAAATACTTAGAGAAATATCAGAAGCTTTCATTTTAAACCACAAGAATAAAAGGAGATTAAAGTTAAACAATGGAAAATATTTTTAATAGATATTCAGCTTATATGAAAAAGTTCATCTGAGAAAACCTTGGAATATTCATTGTGGGAGCTGGCGGTGGTTAAGAACGGATTAGAAAACTATCTGTAAAGATAGAGATGTTTTTCTAACCCACTCTGGGACCTTGGAGCCTTTTACAAACCTACTTTTCTATAAACCTTCATTAGTAAGGCCAAAGAGTGGGAATGCTCTGTCAGGGCAGTATGTGGGGAAGTTTACCACTGTGTTTTTCACAGGGCGGTTTCAAACTCCCCTTTCCCTACGTGTGAGCTACTCCCGTAAAGCCTACAAGGTCAGCAAAACAGTTACAATATTTGGTAATTTTTCAAACAGTATGGTTAGGAATATTGTAGCTAAGAATTCTAATTTCATTTGATGTTCACTAGTCAGTTCAAGATTCTGAACTTGGCCCCCTGTATAGAGTGTGAGACACTACAGGAAACACACGTGTTCAGGAAACAACTGGAGTGCCCTTTATGAAGTAAAAACATGTGATGGTTATGACTGCTTTTTGTGGCTGGCTGGACTTTAGAAATAAAGAAAGTCATTTAATTTCAGGACTTAATAGATCAGGATGCTTGAAGGACAATGAGTATGGTTAAAACTGTTGAATATGGACTCATTATTAGTATCATTTAAAGCCTGAATCTTATGACTTATACTACTGTTACATGAGACTAAAATATGAAGTGTTGTTTGGCACACATCACGAGGAACACACTTTCTGCCACAGGGGCAGAGAGTTGCAGAGACTGGTTATAAGCGTCATAAAACAATGGATTTCTCCTGTATAAATAAGCAATATGTTACTGATAACAGGGACAATATCAGGGTCAGAGTCCTGGTGGGGAGATGGCCCAGAGATTAAGCGGGGAAGATAAGAAAGCAGAGTTTTGACTTGTGTGGTATCTCTAAGGGTAGGCAGTACAAGGTTCCCTGGCGTGAGGTGAATACTTTCCAAAGACCCAAAGAGAGAAAACTCACACATAAAATTCGACTCTTTCAGAATCAGACCTCAACCTCTGAGAGGTGTAGGTCAGCTAGATGAAGAGAATGGAACTTAAACTCAAACTGAGCTCATATAATAATAATAACACAACAACAGGAGCTAAGGCAGCAGCAGCAAAGTAGGTGCCTGTTAGGTAAGTCCTGCTATGGATGCAAAACTACCCAGAAGACACACTCCCTCTCCACCAGGCAGTCATAATCAGGTTGAGGAAGAAAGTAAACAACACATGAAAGGGTAAATAAATTCAAGATATAGGACAGGCAGGAAGTAACTGTAAAATAATCTAGACATATATTAATCTCAGCCTGTCAATAAAACATGTAAACTTGGATAATTTGCCTAACTCAAAAAATATTTGTGAAATGAATAATCTTCTCAGAATCATGATTTCTTCATCCAAAGTTACTTTTCAGATACAAATAAATCTTTTTACAAAGCTACTTGACAAAACTGTGATATAGGCCAAAAAATGTCACATGCAAGATTATAATTTTTCCAGTATTGTTGAGGTATCATTGACAAACACTAAATTGTATATACTTAAGGTATAAAATATGATGATTTACATATACATTGTGAAATGATTACCACAATTAGGCAAATTAACACTTTCATCCCCTCACGTAGTTATGATTTTGTTTTTGTGATGGGAACAATAAAGACTAACTTTACCAGCAAACTTCAAGCATACAATATTATTAACTACATTCATCACATTATACATTATATCCGCAGAACTTATTCACCTTATAACTGAAGTCAGTAGCCTCTTGCCAGTGTCTGTCCATTTCTCCCTGCCTGTAGCTCCTGGCAACGACCATTCTACTCTCTACTTTTGAGCACAACTTTTTTAGATTCCAAATATAAGTGAGATCACACAGTATCTGTCTTTCTGTATCTGGCTTATTTCACTTAGCATAATGTCCTCTGCATTGTTAGAAGTGGAGGATTTCCCTCTTGCATGTGTGTGTATACATTACATTGTATACATACAAGAAATATCCATATACACATATGCTGTATGTATACACAATGGAATATTACTTCTACCACTTTTTTAATACCCTTATCCACTGACAGACACTTAGATGGTTCCATATCTTAGCTATTATAAATAATGCTTCATTAAACATGAGAGTGCAAATATCTCTTTGAGATACCGATTTCATTTCTTTGGCCATATACCCAGAAGTGGAATAGTTAGATTGCATAGTTCAATTTTTAAGTTTTTGAGGGACCGCCACACTATTTATTACCTGGAATGGCTGTCCAATTTACATTCTTACCAACCCAGTGTACAGAGGTTCCCTTTTCTCCACATCCTCACCAATACTTGTTATCTCGTCTTTTTAATAAGTCATTCTAACAGGTATGAGGTAGCTCATTGTGGTTTTATTTTGCATTTCACTGGTGACTAATGACATCATTTTCATATATCTGCTTGCCATTTCTATATCTTCTTTGAAAAAAGTCTGTTCGACCTCTTTGCCCAGTTTTTTTTTTAATACCCATCACTCATTGAAAGCCCTTCCCCCTACCAACCTCCACTCCAGTAATCATCAGTTTGTTCTCTATAGTTAGGAGTATATTTTCTGGTTTGCCTCTCATTTTTCCCTCCTATGTTCATCTGTCTTGTTTCTTAAATTCCACATATAATTGAAATCATATGGTATTTGTCTTTCTCTGACTTACTTTACCTAGCATAGTGTTCTCTAGCTCCACCCACATCATTTCAGATGGCAATATTTCATTCATGTTTATGGCTGAATAATATTCCATTATAGATAGATAGATATAGATATATGTATATATAACACATGTCCCACATTTTTTTTTATCCATTCATCAACGGACACTTGGATTTTTCCATAGTTTGGCTATTGTTGATAATGCTGCTATAAACATCGGGGTACATGTACCTCATCAAATCTATATTTTTGTATCCTTTAGGTAAATAACCTAGTAGTGCAATTGCTAGGTCTTAGGGTAGTTCTACTTTTAACTTTTTGAGAAACCTCCATACTGTTCTCCAGAGCAGCTGCACCATACTGTTCTCTAGAGCAGCTGCACCAGTTTGCATTCCCATCAACAGTGTAAGAGGGTTCACCTTGTTCCCCCGTCCTTGCCAATACCTGTTGTTTCCTGTGTTGTTAATTTTAGTCATTTTGACTGGTGTGAGGTGGTATTTCATTGTAGTCTTGATTTGTGTTTCCCTGGTGATGAGTAATGTTGAGCATCTTTTCATGTGTCTGTGGGCCATCTATATGTCTTCTTTGGAAAGATGTCTATTTATGTCTTCTGCCCACTTCTAAGTTGGATTTATTGGTTTTTGGGTATTGAGGTTCATAATTTTAAAAATCAGATATGGACACTCTTTATCAGCTATGTCATTTGCAGATATGTTCTCCCATTCCAAAGGTTGCCTTTTAGTTTTATTGATTGTTTCCTTTGCCATGCAGAAGGTTTTCAAACTGATGAAGTCCCAATAGTTTATTTTTGCTTTTGTTTCCGTTGCCAAGTTTCATTCTTTTGCATGTGGATATTCAGTTTTCCCAGCAATTTACTGAAGAGACTATCTTTTCCCCACTGCATAGCCTTGGTGTTCTTGTCAAACTGTATTTGTGTGAGCTTATTTCTGGGCCCTCTATTCTGTTCTATTAGTATATGTTTGTTTTTATGCCAATACCATACTGTTTGATTACTCATAGCTTTGTAATACAGTTTGAAATCAGGAAATATGATGGCTTCAGCCTTCAGCTTCATTCTTCATAAGATTGCTTTGGCTATTTGGGGTCTTTTGTGTTTCCACATCAATTTTAGGATTTTTTCTAGGAAAAATGCCTTTGGAATTTTGGTAGGGGTTATACTGAATCTGCAGATCTCTTTGGGTAGTATAGGCATTTTAACAACATTAATTCTTCCAATCCATGAACATAGGATTTGTCTTTTATCAATTTCTTTTATCAGTTAGTTTACAGTATACAGATTTTTCACCTCCTTAGTGAAGTTAATTACGAAATATTTTATTCTTTTTGATGCTATTGTAAATGAGATTGTTTCCTTAATTTCTTTCTCAGATAGTTCATTGTCAGTGTATAGAAACACAACTGAATTTTGCATATTAGTTTTGTATCCCGCAACTTTACTGAATTTGCATATTAGTTCTAACAGCTTTTTGGTAGTGTTTAGAATCCTCTATATATAAGATTATGTCACCTGCCGAGACTATTTTACTTTTTCCTTTCTGATTTAGATGCCTTTAAACTTATTTTTTTTCTTGCCTAATTGGCTCTGGCTAGAACTTCTATTACTTCATTTAACAGAGGTGATAAAGTGGGCACCCTTGTTTTTATTTCTGATGAAGAGGAATAATTTTCAGCTATTCATCAGGGATTATGATGTTAGCTATGGCTTGTTTTATGTGGTCTTAATATGTTGAGGTACATTCCTTTTACTTAATTTTTGACAGCTTTTAATAATAAAAGAATATTTAGTGTTGTCAAATCCTTTTTCTCTATCTACTGAGATGGCCATATGATTTTTATCCTTCCTTTTATTAATGTGGTGCACGATACATCATATTGATTTGCGTATGTTGAACCATCTTTGCATTCCAGGGGTAAATCCCACTTGATTAATGTGTATGATCCTTTTAATATCCTGGTGAATTTGGTTTCCTAGTAATTTGTTGAAGATTTTTGTATCTCTATTCATCACAGATATTGGCCTGCAATTTCCTTTTCCTGTAGTAGCCTTATCTAGCTTTGGTATCAGGGTAATTTAGGCCCCATAAAATGAGGATAGAAGTATTCTTTTCTCTTCATGGGGCACCTGGGTGACTCAGTGGGTTAAGCCTCTGTCTTTGGCTCAGGTCATGATCCCAGGGTACTGAGATCGAGCCCCGCATCAGGCTCTCTGCTCAGCAGGGAGCCTGCTTCCTCCTCTCTCTCTCTGCCTGCCTCTCTGACTACTTGTGATCTCTGTCAAATAAATGAATAAAATCTTAAAAAAAAAAAAGGATTATTTTCTCTTCAATTTTTTTGGAAGAATCTGTGAAGGACTGGTGTTACTTCTTAAAATGTTTGGTAGAATTTATCCATGACATCACCCAGTCCTTGCAGTTTATTGAGAAGCTTTTAATTACTGCTTTAATGTCCTTACTTATTATTGATTTGTTCATATTTTCTATTTCTTCATGATTCAGTCTTGGGAGACTGTATGGTTTTAAAATTTATCCATTTCTTCTAAAATATCCAATTTGCTGGTTTATAATAGTTCATTGTAGTCTCTCATGATCCCTTGTATTTCTATGGAATCAGTTGTAATGTCTCCTCTTTCATTTACAGTTTTACCTATTTGAATTCTCTTTGTTCTTGGTTAGTATATGTAAAGGTTTGTCATTTTTATCTTTTCAAAAAACCAACTTTTAGTTTTGCTGATCTTTTCTACGTTCTTTCTAGTGTCTATTGAATTTATCTTTGCTCTAATCATTATTTTCTTCTCTCTGTTAACTTTGAGCTTAGTTTTCTTCTTTTTCTAATTCCTTGAGGTGTAAAGTTAGGTTAGTTATTTGAAGGCTTTCTTTTTTTCTATATAGGCACTTATCCCTATAAACTTCCCTTTAAGAAATGCTTTTGCCATACTCCATGAGTTTTGGTATGTTGTATTCCAACTTTCATTTGTCTCAAAATACTTTTGAGATTTTTTTTTTATTTCTTCTTTTGTCCACTGGTTTTTAGGATTGTGTTAATTTCCATATATTTGTGAATTTCCCCCTATTATTAATTCATAGTTTCATACAACTCTAGTGAGGACACCTAAGGTTTCAATACCCTTACGTTTGATAAAACTTGTTTTGTGGTCTAACATATGTTTTATCCTGGAGAATGTTCCATGTGCGTTCGAAAAGAATGTGTTTTCTTTTCTTTTTTTAATTAATTAATTAATTAATTTTTTAAAATAAACATATAATGTCTTTTTATCTCCAGGGGTACAGGTCTGTGAATCGTCAGGTTTACACACTTCACAGCACTCACCATAGCACATACCCTCCCCAATGTCTATAAACCCACCCCCCTCTCCCAACCCCCCTCCCCACAGCAACCCTCAGTTTGTTTTGTGAGATTAAGAGTCATTTATGGTTTGTCTCCCTCCCAATCCCATCTTGTTTCATTTATTCTTCTCCTACCCCCTTAACCCCCCCCATGTTGCATCTCCACTTCCTCATATCAGGGAGATCATATGATAGTTGTCTTTCTCTGATTGACTTATTTTGCTAAGCATGATACCCTCTAGTTCCATCCATGTCATCGCAAATGGCAAGATTTCATTTCTTTTGATAGCTGCATAGTATTCCATTGCGTATATATACCACATCTTCTTTATCCAAAGAATGTGTTTTCTGTGACCACTGAATGGAAGGTTCTGGAAAGTTCTATTAGGTCCATTTGATCTACAGTGTCTTTCAAGTTTGGTCTTCCTTTGATTTTTTGGTCTGGATGATTTATTCATTGTTAAAAGTGGAGTACTAAAATCTCCTATTTTTGTATTGTTGTTTATTTCTCCCTTTAGTTCTGTAAATATCTGCTTAAAAATTTAGGTGCTTAAAAAATTAGGTATATATGGATACATATATATTTATAATTACTATATCATCTTAGTGAATTAAAGTCTTTACCATCATATGGTGACCTTCTTTTTGTCTTGTAACAGATTCTGATTGAAAGTCTATTTTGTCTGATGTAAGTTTAGTCACCCCACTCTCTTTTATTCACTATTTACATAGAATATCTTTTCCCATCCTTTCATTTTCAGCCTTTGTGTCCTTAAAGTGAATGTCTTGTAGGTGACATATTGTAATTATATTTTTATCCATTCAGATATGTCTGCTAATTGAAAAATTTAATCCATTTACATTTAAAGTGATTATCGATAGGTAATGATGTATTATTGCCATTTTATTGTTTTCTGCTTTGTGGTTGTTTTATTTCCTTTTGCCTGCTGTCTTCCTTTGTGATTTGTTGATTTTTTGTAGTGGTGTACTTATATTTCTTTTTCATCTTTTGTGTAGCTACCAGAAGTTTTTTTCTTTGCAGTTATCGTGAGACTTACCTAAAATATCTAAATAGTTACAGCAGGCATTTTAAGCTGATAACTTTAATTGCATATAAAAACTTTACAATTTTACTTCTCCCTCTCTCCAACATTTTATGCTATTGATGTCACACTTTTTTTTTTTTTTTAAAGATTTATTTGATAGAGAGAGAGCAAGCAAGCACAAGTTGGGGCAGGGACAGAGAGAGAAGCAGACACTCTACTGAACAGGGAGCCTGATGTGGGGCTTGATCCCAGGACCCTGAGATCATAACCTGAGCTGAAGGCAGCTGTTTAAACAATTGAGCACCCAGGTTCTCCACACATTTTTAAAATATTTTATATCCATTAACAAATTACTATAGCTATGTTTTTATACTTTTGTCTTTTAAATTTTATACTAGAATTAAGTGATTTACATATTACCAATATAGTGTTAGAGTATTCTGAATTTGACTATATATTTATCTTTATTAGGGAGTTTTATACTTTCATATTTTTACTTAGCTTCCTTTTGTTTCAACTTGAATAACTCCCCCTTTGCATTTCTTGTAAGGCATATCTAGTTATAATGAATTCCCTAAGCTTTTGTTTGTCTGGGAATGTCTTTATCTCCTCTTCAATTTTGAAAGGTACGGCTTCAGAAAACATACACAGCTTTGCTGGGTATAGTATTCTTGATTGGCAGATTTTTTTCTTTCAAACTGAATATATCACCCTACTTCTTCCTGGCCTACATCAAGGTTTCTCTTGCAAAATCCACGCATAGACTTGTTGGGGTTTTCTTGTATGTAATGAGTTGTTTTTCTCTTGCTGCTTTAAAAACCTTCTGTAACTTTTAAAAAAACTTTTTTTTTTTTTTAAGAGAGTGATTATGGGTGGGGGAGGAACAGAGGGAGAGAGAGAATTCCAAGCAGGCTCCACACCCAGCACAGAACCCAATGCAGGGCTTGATCTCATTGATCATGACCTGAACCAAAATCAAGAGTTGGATACTTAACAGACCAAGTGACCTCAGTGCCCAACTCTGTCTTTAACTGTGATGACCTGTATAATCTTTCTGAGTTATCTTGATTGCAGTTCTTCACTTCATGCAGAATGATATCCATGTCCTTTCTAAGACTCAGGCAGTTTTCAGCCATTATTTCTTTAAATAAGTTTTCTTCCCCTTTTTGTCTCTCCACTCCTTCTGGGACTCTTAAGTTGAAATATATTCATTCACTCGATGGTATTCTATAGATGCCACATACTTTTATCATTCTTTTTCCTTCCTTTTTTGTTTTTGTTCCTGTAATTATTCTAAATAACCTATATTTATTTGCTGATTCTTTCCTCATGATCAAGTCTACTGTTCTCTGTTCAATTTTCAGTTCTGTTATAATATTCTTCAACTTCAGGATTTCTGTTGTTCTTTCTTGTGGTTAATTCTTTATTAAACTTGATTTTTTCGGTATTAATTTCCTGATTTCACTGTCTGTGTTATCTTGCATCTCTTTGAGCTTTTTAAAGATGATTATTTTGAAAAATTTTCAGAAAATTTGAAGATCTCTATTTGGGTTTGGTTACTGGAGCTTTATTAGTCTCCTTTTTGTGGTATCATGTTTGCTTAATTCTTTGTGAGCTGTGAAGCCTTGTGTTGGTATCTTGCATCTGAAAGAGAAAGCACCTCTTCTGGTCTTTACAGACTGGTTTTGGCACAAAAAAACTTTCTTCTTTTGGGTCCCTGGGCTGATGCTACTGCCTCTGGGATTTCAGTTGAGCAGGGGTGAGCCAGGTCATGTGGCTGCTGCTGCTGGGTCTGCGATAGGAGTTTGCAGTTGACAGGCCTGATCCCTGGGGTGATGGAACTGCCTTCAGAACCTTGGTCAGTAGGGCTGGCACTGAGACAAGGGTTGGCTTTTAGGTCTGCAAATAGTGGGCCTGTTACCAGGTGTGCAGATGAGTGTGGCTCCTGCCAGGTTCCTGGGAGAATTCCTGCCAGCTCCCTGGGAAGTTCCCTGGGTCAGCAAAACTGGACTGAATTACTGACAGGGGCTGGAACTGAAACATTGGGTTGCTTCAAGGTCAATAGTCAGGACTGAGTCTGCAGTCTTGCCTCCAGGGGTATGGATGGGTGTGTCTCCTACCAGGTTCCTAAGTGGTTAGGACTTCCTTTGGACAATGCCCAGTGGGGTTGGAGCTAGGTCACTAGGCCACTGAAGGATATGGCCAGACAACATTTCAACAGGCCTGCCTCTGGGCAGTGTGTCTCCCATCCAATCCCTGGGAGGGTAGGAGTACCCATAGACCACAGCTGAGAGGGGCTGGAGCCAGCACAGCTTCAGTATCCTAGGTCAGACTGAGGTTGGAGGATCTGCCTCTGGGACAGGGACAGATCTCTCTCTCACCGGGTCATTGGGAGGAAAGGATTATTTCTGGACTAAGGCTGAGAGGGGCTGGAGCCTAGTCATATGGTACTTCAGGGTCCACAGCTGAAACTGAGGTCACTGGACCTATATATGGGTGGGTGTGGCCCCTCCTTGGTCGCTTGGAAGATGGTGCTAGCAACAGCAGTAGAGCCAAATGTGGCTGGAGCCAGGTCTGCAGGTAGACTGGGCTGTTTTCTGGGTCTGTAGCTTACAAAACTACGGTTTGTGAGTCTACCACCTGGGTGCAGCCATGTCTTTTCAAAATGGACTTCTTCAGTCTTGGGCTCTACTGGGGTTTTGCAACCTTTTACTTAGATCCTGAAGCTCCCACAGAGACACTTTTGTCCATGGATAACTACCAACTTACTGTTGCTGTGGGGGGAAATGAGATGAGGGCTCCCTATTTTATCATTTTGTTCTATAATTTTTAAGGCAAATATCAAGACAAAATACGACACAGTGTCTAATTTTGAGGAGAATATAGGCATACCTTGTTTTTTAGAGCTTCACTTTATACACTTTGAAGATACTGCATTTTTTACAAATTGAAGATTTGTGGCAACCCTGCATTGAGTAAGTCTATTGGTGCCATTTTTCCAACAGTATTTGCTTACTTCATATCTCTGGGTCACATTTTGGTAATTTCACAATATTTCAAACTTTTTCATTATTATTATTATATTTGTTATGTGATCGGTGATGAGGATTCACTGAAAGCTCAGATAACGGTTAGCATTTTTTAGCAATAAAGTGCTAAATGTTAAAATTACATATATTGTTTTAAACATAATGCAATAGCATACCTAAGGGATTATAGTATAAATTTAAATGCATTGGGAAATAAAAAAATTTATTTGACTCACTTTACTGAGATATGTGCCTTATTATGGTCATCTGGACACCAAACCTGCAATGTATCTGAAATATGCCAGTGTCTGGAACTGAGATGGCCCCGGAAAGTGTGGGTTATGTGGTGGCTGTAGGTATGAGAAAAAGGCAAGCATAGAGCTGAGGGAGAAAAAACCGGAAAGACAAGTAGAGGACGGAGCAAGGAGTCTCTCATAGGCTGGGCACATGTGAGTCACTCAGTAGTTCTGAGCAGGAGTATGACCTTTTTAAAAATTCCTGGGTCTGCTGAGGTGCTAAGGAGTGGAGTAGTAATGAAGCAAAATAAAGACAGTAAGAGAGTAAAAAAGTATTTGGGAATTGGCTGGCTATGGGCAGATGATGGGAGAGGGAGCAAGGGAAGGGTCTGAGGTACAAGAGGGATTAAGCTGAACAGTCTGCTAGTTAGAATGATGTGTTAGTATGGCTCAGTGGAGAGTTCTGAATGGGAGAGACAGGCATAGAAGACACTGTATAGAGTTAGAAGTTGAAGATGGAGGAATAGGCCCAACTAATGTGGAGAATGAATCCAGCAGGTTGGTGAAATGCAGAAAAATGTAATTACGTAAGCACAAGGTGATGGAGGCCTAATTCAGAACTGAGCTCATGGGGGAAAAATGGAGAAAGGAATGTTGGAGATACTGAAAATGAAATGCTGATGAGATATGGTGATTGATTATAGAAAAGATTTTCAATCTAGTGTTTGAGAGAATGAAACCCACAGCAAGTGAAGAGGGAAAGAGGAGATGAGTTGTGTTTGGTATGGTAAGTTTATGGTAAAGGCTGAGGTAGAGGTAGCTGACAGGCACCAGAATCTGAGAACTGAGTTCAGGTCTGAGATACTGTGCTTGAAAACTACCATGCTGGGGTGCCTGGGTGGCTCAGTGGGTTAAAGCCTCTGCCTTCGGCTCAGGTCATGGTCCCAGGGTCCTGGGATCGAGCCCCGCATCAGGCTCTCTGCTCAGCGGGGAACCTGCTTCCTCCTCTCTCTCTGCCTGCCTCTCCGCCTATTTGTGATCTCTGTCTGTCCAATAAATAAATAAAAATCTTTAAAAAAAAAAAAAAAAAGAAAGGTACCATGCTGTGCCTAGATTCACTGTGGAAGGGACAGGAGACAGGGGATCAGGTGGCCAAAGAGGGAAACCTGAAGGTCACTGAATTTGGAGGTGGGAAGGAAAGGAAAAGAATATCACAGGGGGAAGCCACTCAAGAAATAGGAAATTTTCAAGGATATGTGAAGCACCACAATACATTCAGTATGATGAAGCTTGTTTTTTAAAAAGTGGAAAGTATGTAAAAATATATTCCCATGTAAATACATTGAAAGAAGTCTGGAAGAATACACAACCAAACCTATAATAGTCCTTACCCCAAGAAGAGAGAGGAAGGAGTTAGAATTATGGAGCAAGTGATTCAGTGGGAGCTTAAGCCTTATTGGTGAGGTTTTAAATTTTTCTAAGAAGAATGTATTCCCTACACAATTCAGAAGTACTGAAAACAGAATAAATGGACAAGAAAGCACTTTTAGAGTAGAACAACTCTCTCAGGCAGAAATATTCTCTCAAGAAAAGATTTGTCTTTAATATACATTTAAAAGTGACTTATTGTAGCCTACCTTACTTATCTATCAAGTTAAAAATAACTCGGCAACAAAGCTACTTTCTTTAGCTCTACCTGCTTCATCATATTATT
This sequence comes from Enhydra lutris kenyoni, assembly GCF_002288905.1. Taxonomy (NCBI): domain Eukaryota; kingdom Metazoa; phylum Chordata; class Mammalia; order Carnivora; family Mustelidae; genus Enhydra; species Enhydra lutris. The sequence goes on along the minus strand of NW_019154087.1, from coordinate 40,033,362 downwards.
TTAAATAAATAATTGGTAAAGTGGTAACTTTATTCTGGTTGCAGAAAATGAAAGCATTTTAATCACTCTTAATTGTTTCTCTCTTTATGCCAGAACCAGGGCAAAACTTTCATTGTAGATGTGTCTGTCTGTAGGACACCCACCATGGGTAAGGAGACCATGAACGTCTGTTGACATAGAAGCACAATGGGTAACTTTTCTGCTTCTGAAAATGGACCTATGACTTTTTTTGGTGAAACTCCCAAGATGGTGGAGCTTTTTTCCTTCTGCTTCTATGTCTCCCTGAAATACTGATCATTTCAATAACTTTTGATTACAGCAAATCACACCTTAGAATTCTTCCAGATTCCAACCATTTAAAGAGCTTTATCTCCATCTTCTTCTCCCTCCTTATGAATCAACATTCTGTTCAAGAGGACCTAATCTTTATTCCTGCCACCAGACTCTGTTATAGTCAGTGAAAAGTATGAAGGAACAAATTATTTTAAGATTAACAAACATAACTTTCTCTGTTGTAGCATTTACTTATAACAATAGTTGCATAATTTGCAATCAAGTGACATTCTTGTTAGATTATACTCATTTTTTGCTCCAGCAATTATTTGTTTTTCTGGTATTTGTATTTTTAAAACAGTGTTATTGAGATCCATATTTTTCAAGACTACGGTTCAGTGATTTTTAGTAACTTACATTTTTATCCCACCAAATAAGGTCCTTCAGGGCATTTACATTAATCTCTGTCCCTCCCTGTTCCCCTAGCCCCAGAACCGGACAATCACAATCAACCTGCTGTTTTTTAAAAAACTTGCCTTTTCTGGACTTTTGATATAAATTCTAATCATATAATACTTGGTTTCTTGAGTCTCCACTCTGACTTTAGAGAATGAACCTAGAGATTTTCCTTTTGCCTTTAAGAAAATTACACATTTAAAGAAATACCCTGCCTTTCAAAAAGACCATTACTGTACATACTATTTAACAACTAAAAACCTAAAAATATTAATTCTTTTCTCTATTAAAATTCTAAAATTAAAAAGATTCTGAAAGTAATATAGTGCTAGAAACACTCGAAAGGATCACTTAACTATTTTACATGTTGAAACAGATAGTAAGACAGCTATCCATGAAGCTTCAAATTCTTTTAACATCTCAAACATTACCTGTAATAGAACCTTTTTCTTTTAGAGCATGGATATGTAGTTTTCCCTTCCAGGAAATTTTTTAAGTGGCCTATTTCTTAACATACCAGTTAATGTTTACAGTTTTTCTTCCTCAGCATCTTTAAAAGGAGTAAGAGTATCAGGTACACCAAAAGCTGGAATGTTCCAGCCATGCTTAAGGGATGTACTTGCTCAATAACCTCATTTCTATGAGTGCTTCTAACCCACTGAACTTGTACACTGTACTTACTCTGTGGAGAAGGACAGGCATGGACTCCTTTGAAACTGGCATGCCAGATCAGAAATTATGCTTTTCAGTCTACTGTGAATTTTAGTAATACACACATCTTAATTATAAAAAAACTTTTTTTTTTTTTTTTTAAGAGAAGGAGAGAGAGGGTGCAGGGAGGGGCAGAGGGAGAGAGAGAATCCCAAGCAGGCTCTATGCCTAGCATAGAGCCTGACATGGGGCTTGATCTCACAATGCTGAGATCATGACCTGAGCCGAAATCAAGTCGGATGCTCAACCTAACGAGCCACCCAGGCATCCCTACAAAAAAGAATTCTTAACAGTATTTTAGTAACTGCTGCTGTGAGTTTTAGAAAGCTAATGCTTTCACTGAATTAAGTACTCTGTCTTTGGCTTAGAATTCAGTATAAAATAGAGCATTCCACTGAACTCTAACAAAATCAAGAGTTACTTATCCTTAAGCTTTTTTCACTGAATCACTCTAATTGTGAGAAATTCTATGAGGATTAGAAAAATGATTGTTGTTTATATGATTATATCCTCAATGCCATTTTTTGACAATTATAGAAATACAGAAAAAAATGATATTCATCTGAATAAATAATGTTCCAAGCTAGAAATTAGCCAATAAGCAGTAAGTGATATTGGGCTCTTCTCTTGACTCACAAAACATCACATTTTAAGTGTGTTATTCTCTTTGCTTTTATTTTTGCTGCCACTATCTGAAGATTAGAAAAACAATTCATATTTCTACTACATCTTTTTTTTTTTTTTAATTTATTTATTTGACAGAGAGAGAGACACAGAGAGAGAGGGAACACAAGCAGGGGGAGTGGGAGAAGGAGAAGCAGGCTTCCTGCCGAGCAAGGAGCCCAATGTGGGGCTCGATCCCAGGACTCTGGGATCATGACCCGAGCTGAAGGCAGACGCCTAACGACAGAGCCACCCAGGTACCCCGTATTTCTACTACATCTTAAGAAGAAATGAGACTCCCCAGAAGAATTGAAACAAAGAAGAAAAAGACCAAAGTGAGACAACCTGGGGCAAAAGTACTGAACAAGGCCTCAACTCTAAACATTCAAAGTTATCAAAGAACACTGTTGGCCAAAAACTGCTCCTCAAAAGCCTGAGAAAACAGCCTTAACCTGTTGTTTAAAAATTCACGGGACAATTCACCATTCTGGAAATCTCAGTACCAAAGGTTCTTTCTTGGTTTTTAACTGATAGGGTAACTCTGCTGAAAACCAAACCATGAGTATAAATGTGGCACACTGATTTTAAAGTGCAAAGAGAATATTTTTTTGTTTTGTAAAGTAAACCAAACTCATCAGATCATGGGTCAAACAAGAAGAGATTTTTGTTGAACTGTTTTTTTTTTTTTCTTTTTCAAAGAGCAACTAAAAAATAAAAGACAAAAACAAGAAAAAGCCCAGCTAAATGTTTCTCAACAATTCCGCAAAAAAAAAAGTTGGTAACCAAAATAAAGTTTGTATTAGGGGCACCTGGGTGGCTCAGACGGTTAAGCATCTGCCTTTAGCTCAGGTCATGATCCCAGGGTCCTGGCACTGAGCCCCACATTGGGCTCTCTACTTAGTGAGGAGCCTGCTTCTCCCTCTCACTCTCCCTCTGTGCTCTCTTTCTCTCAAATAAATAAATAAAATCTTAAAAAAAAAAACAAAACTTGTATTAGATAATGGGCTTATATTTAATACGCATTGCCAACATTTTTGTTTTAAGACTGATGCAACTAATGAACTGTTAAGGAAAAAAGTAGAAACACACACACTTCTAATTTATTTAAAATTTATGAACTAAACAGTAACTTGTTCTAGAAAGTAACTGCAAATGGAAACCACTTCATAAGTTTATTTTGAAATGAAAATTGGCCCAATATTCATTCTGTTACTTCAAGATATATAAAGGATTTAAAGTTTATTTTCAATTAAATTTATTTTAATTATTCTCCACCTATTTTGTGACAATTTTCTTCACAATCTATTAAGAGATATGTAAAAAGTAAACTCTCTGCATGGACACTATAGAACTTGGATGAGTTTCTACTGTGTGACGGTGAGCAGCAAGGTTTCTACCTAAATCTCTAAGGTTGCCAAGGGTGCAGGAGTCAGTCTTCAAGACCATCCTTTACGAGCTTAGGAAGTATATAAAAAATTCATAAACCTTAACACACATTTGTTTCAACTGGAGATACGCTGACCGGCGGAACAAAGAGTTGCCAGAGCAACGTTAGCTGTGCCTTCTCTCCATAGTCTCACTGCTTGATTTGTACCTCAGAAATACAAATTCATTCTCCACACAGGAAGCTCTTTTCTTGTTACCTTCAGGAGCAAGAAACTTTTTTTTTTTCCCTTTCATTTTCTGACTGGATGAATAAAAATGATGATATAAACTACGAAAATTTGAATTTTTCTTTTCATTTCTTCGCATGTGGCATTCCTCGCGTAATTCTCTGCCAAGTAATTTGGGAAGATAACATCTCCACTAGTGCTTCTCACCCAGACACGTGGCCTTGATATTTAAACTAGAGAAGAAAACTTTGAAAAGGGCCAATGTTTCTGTGTCCCTTCTTCTTTTCGGAACTTTCACACTGCCTAAGGCCAGTTCCTCCATGAGTGACACCCTTACCCCTCAGCGGTGAGAGCTGCGCACTACACACGCTACCCTCCCCTCCCTGCTCCAACACAGCTGCCCACCAGGTGCACAGCCTGCTTTCCTGGGTGGGGGTGGGGGTTACCCCCTGGCTTCCAAATTCCCTCTGGACACCTTGTTCCATGACCTCCCAGCTTATAAATCAGCCTCTTTTCCTCCATGGACTCTGTGTGTTACACACACAATCTGCCTACATTCCATTTCAGTCATTATTATAATACCCCAATTGGAGTCAAACACACAAAAAAACAACCCCAACCCCTTCTGGTCCAAGTCCACTCCTGGAAGCAACAGCCTGTTCTCTGCCCTCCCTCAAAGCACACACTTGTCCATCCGGCCTATCTCAGAGGCTGGCAGGTGGTAGTGGATTGGGTGTGTGGTCTTCTCACTCATTTCCCCCCAGCACCCCAACCTCTCCTTCTGCGCTCGTGCCACACCAGCTTTTGTAAATCCAAGTCTGCTTAGATCTTTTGCTGCCTTATATCCCTGCAATCACATTCTGTCATTTTCTAGAGAAAAATCCAAATTCTTGCATACGGGGAATAGTTTTTCATGATCTTATCTATTCAGCTCAGTACCTTAGCCCACCTCTAGCCTTGCCTACATCCTAAACTCCAGGTGTCCAGAATCTGCAGCTGCACCTGGGGTTCTCCTTCTGGCCGTCCTCCCCACCTTGCACGCCCTAGCACATGCCTTTTGTGCTCTTCCAGGAGCACCCTTATCCCGAGTCCCCCGCCCAGTAGATTTCTACTTTTCCTACTACTGCCAGTTCACAAGTCGTCCTCTTTCTGAAACCTCCTGACCCTCTTCTCCCAATGTGGTCTGTGCTCTTCCTCTCGCCTCACATGGCACCCTATGTCCTGTATTAGCAGCTCTTTAAAAACACCAGAATCTTATGACTTTATCACTGGCCCATTTCCCACTGCTTGGACAGTGATGGGCACCTAGTGTATGTGTGCTTACTAATCATACCAATTTTTATTCACTTTTCCTCTGCCTTCCCAAGTGCAGGACTTAAGTCTCTCATTGTCTGAACTGCCAGCACCGGGCAAGGAAACGCCACACAACTAGATCTCTGTAGATTAATGACTATTGAAGGAACCAATACTATAACTTCCTCCAAACTCTCCCTGTCCCACTGATCCTGCAGGTGATGAAAGATTACTTTTCCTAATAAACCGAATTACCATGATTCCTATCATCTATCCCACCTACCTGAAACTTTTACTGGCTTCCTCTTACCTGTAGGATGAAGCCCAGTTCCCTTGCTCACTGCCTTTTTTTTTTTTTTTTTAAGATTTTATTTATTTATTTGAGAGAGAGAGCTTGAGCACCTGAGCATGGGACTGGGAGGAGGAGAAGCAGACGCCCCGCTGAGCAGGGAGCCTGATACAGAGCTCCATCTGATCCTGGGACTCTGGGATCATGACCTGAGCTGAAGGCGACACTTAACCAACTGGGCAACCCAAGCGCCCCCCTTTGATTGGTTCTTTTGCATAGAAATACACTTTTCCTTGACCCTCACACACTTTCTCCTCCTATTTCACATCTCAACTTAGGCTTTCCCTGCCTACTCAAACTGTCTCTGCGTGAGTCTGCCACATTCACCTAATTAGTTTCTTAATATGCCCACTTATTAGGGCTGAAATGATCTTCACAGGCTTTTTTATTTTTCCTAAGTGTTTCCTATTGCCCCACCCCCCAACACAGGACCCTGGTTGGCTTTGTTCAATGCTGCATCCCCTGTCCTAGAGCAGTTCCTGGAACCAGAGGTTAGGTGTTGAGCAATTTTTCAGTGAAGGAAAGATTAAATGCGAAAATACTTCATATTGGCATTCAAGGTCATCACTGACTTGGCCCCACACTATTTTCCCAGCCTTATCTCCAACCAATTTTCCATATGACATCTGTTTGTTATTTCCCAAATACTTCTCTTACACTTCCTGATGGGGCCTTCTTTTTCTTCTTATTTAAGTTCTCTTCATCTTTTATAGAAATTCCCTCTTTCATAATGCAATCTAAAGCGGTAAGCTCTTTAGCTGTATTATTTGTATAATGTTGTAAATACCTTTCAATTTTCTCTGTCTTGTAATGGATTTTTTTGGAATGGAAATAAGTTTTTGGATTTTTTTTGGAATGGAAATATGTTTTAAGTTATAACAAAAGATTAAAAATTCTTAGAAGGAAAAATTATCTATGCTAGGAGTTAATAAGATTCAGATCCTATCTCATCTCTTTTAAGAAAACTGCATGCCTTCTTCAAGTATACAAAGAGGTTTGCTTTCAGGTATAATTTGCAACATAATAGCTAAAAGGCTATATGCAAAATTTGTTAGTGACTGTTGGTCCTAGTAACAACTCAGATGTTCATTTTAATTGCAAATAAAATTGGCCACTGAACATATTATGAAAAAGCAACCCAAAAGTAACTCATCCAGTTTTTAACCCTGAACCTAGTATAGTCCAATTGACTAAATAATTTGTCTTAAAATACAAACAAAAAAAATATAATAAACCACAAACATTTCTAGTGGTAAGAACTATTAGGCAAAAACATGTGGGCCTAAACATCAGAGCAGACAATACAACATATAACATGTAAATAAAAGAAACACGCCAACCTGGATACCAGCTTTGCAACATTAGCATCCTCTGCTGAATTCATGTCATCCCAGCAGGGTTTTCTATGACTTAGCCGGAGGCTGACCTGAGGGACGCCATCACAGAGCTCTGGTTGTGGAACTCTGTGAGCCTGAAGAGCTCCCTCACTCCTGGATTTGGGGATCTAGAAAATAAAATTTAAAAGAGAGAAAGACAGATTTAAAAAATCTTTCAAATTAAGTTATTGAAGATAATTTACTCTAATTAGTAACCTAATGTATTAATAATATTCCAGAAAAATATCAACCTAGGTATAGAATTTAAAATACTTAGAAGAACTGTCATATGGCAAAAGGCACAGGGAAGGGGAGTAACCAATACTTTCAAGGGGAATGTTCAAACCATACACAGCCCATGTCCCTCTCCTGGATTCTGATACAAATCTTCCCCAGGATCACCCCCCCCCCCCCCCCTTAGAATAACCATTCTGTGTAATGAGAGATTATGAGAGTATATCTGACTAGCATCCTGGAGTGAAGGAAAGAAAAAATAGAAAAAGGCAGGGGAAAAAAGGGGCTGAGAAACACTGAAATGAAGGATGCCATAGTCAGAAAGGCATCCAGAAATATTTACTACCAACAAGCAAAATATATATCAGTTTGCTAATAGTTCCTGTTGTAATCTTCTTTTATAGGGCAAAGTATGGTGTAATACATTTTTAACTAAGGAAATAACTAGGAAAAAACTCACCTTTTTAGTTCTCTTATATCTCTGGAAGCATGGGTTGCACAGTACCAAACAAACACTGGTATACTGACTTCTTTTATCAGAAGTTTTGTCCTCCCTCCAACCCCAGAAATACCCTCATGCTTTTATATTAGATCAGAAGGAATGTGAATACAACCTATGTCTTTCTCCTAAAATTGTGTAAAAATCACGTGAGTGTTTCAGGAAAGATTCAAACCCTTGGATCAGTTGTATTTGTTATACTGGACGCTTTTTCTCATGTCAAAGCTTTCTTTTTAAATTTTTTATTTATTTATTTATTTTATTATTTATTTATAATATTTATTTTTTTATGTCAAAGCTTTCTTATGCTTGTTCTTCAACTGGATGGAATGTCATCTGTTCATCACAGGCTACTCACCAACTGCCCAAGACCAAACCAAATGTTAACTTCTTTCGAGGTTGAGATAAGAATCCACTGTCCACAGAGCTTTTCTAATTAACCTCAGGTCTTAATGACCTTTCCGAACTTTGAATTCCTGTAATACACCACCGCAGAATCTATGCTTGATTTCATGTCATCTGATACCTTCATCTTAGTTGTTTTATATTTCTAGGTTATATGTCCTCAACCAGAGGCCTGGAGACAGAGATTATAGTGTCATGTTCTTTCTCTTTCTCTCCTCTCCCTGTCCTTCTCTACTTCTTAAGGATATCATCATTATTATTTTTTTGCACTTGAATTTTTCAACATTATTTACTAATTTCTTTTTTGTTGTTGTTGTTGTTTTTTAAAATTATTTATTTTTTAAAATTCCTTTCCAGTGTTCCAGAATTCATTGTTTATGCACCGCATCCAGTGCTCCCTGTAATACATGCCCACCACCAGGTTGGGTGAGCCTGGATATCATTATTGTTAATGTTTGAGCCATCAAGTCTAGCAAAGTTCTGAACCATTAATATTTATTGTCAGACAACACAGTTTTCCACTACAAGATATTCCCAAGATAGCGACTGACCAAGAAACTAGGATAACAGGCAATTTAAAAAAGTAATATAGGGAAAATTATAAGCATAGATATTCAATAAACTCATATTCATAATCCTCACATGAGGATTACCTAAAAATAACTTTGAAAATAATTTAGCAAATAGTTACATTTAGTACAGAGCAAAGTAAACACTCAGTAAAAACTAGCTTTTATTAACATTGTTGTTATATGAAATTTGCCCAAATCTGATGATTACTAATGAACGATTCCATTGCATTTCTCTGTAGAACTTTTATAAGTTCATGAAAATCAAGGGTAGCAAGGCAAAATTTTTTTTAAAAATATGAACTACAGAGTTCATTGAGATATTTGCCAAGATTATTTATGAAAGAAATATTAGGGCACCTGGGTGGCTCAGTCAGTTGAGCATCCAACTCTTGATTTTGGCTGAGGTCATGATCTCAGGGTCTGGGATTAAGCCCTGCACTGGGCTCCACGCTCAGCAGGGAGTCTGCTGGAGAGTCTCTCTCTCCATCTGCCCCTCCCCCGACTTGTGTTCACTCTTTCTGTCTCTTGAATAAATCTTTTTTAAAAAAGAAATATTTAGATAAACAGCAAGAGAACATCTGAAAAGTACAAATATATACTGTTATGTATTTCATAAAGGGACTCTTTTTGCATGTGATTATTTTTCATAAGAGTAGACAGGAAAAATAAACACACCAAAAAAGCAGTGAGATTTCAAACTAATTAGCTAAAAAAATCTCATACCCAGACTTAATTCTCTCTTAATATTAAAACAAATACAAGAGCAGTTGTTTGGCAACATTTCATGGTGTTAAAATAAGGACACAGCATCTTAGGTGCAGTGATAATTTGGGGGTTCTAAATTCAATTCAGTAGTTTATGCAAAGGATAAATATATATATTTTTTCAGATTTTAATTATTTATTTGACAGAGAAAGAGAGAAAGCCAGAGAGGGAACACAAGCAGGGGGAGTGGGTGAGGGAGAAGCAGGCTTCCTGCCAAGCAGGGAGCCTGATGTGGGTCTCGATTCCAGGACCCTGGGATCATGACCTGAGTCGAAGGCAGACACTGAACTGACTGAGCTTCCCATGTGCCCCACAAAGGAGAAATATTCTAAGGTAAAAGGTAATATGTGGCTGATTCCATTTTTGTCAGCTTATATTAAAGGAGACTACATAATGCAAATCACTTAAAATTCAGATACCAGAAACTACAACAGCTACGTACACAGAAAGTATATTTTTGTGATGATTTAATCTCTATAGAAATAAACAGGACTGTCATTAACCATAAACTTCAAAATATAAACTAATTATTAATAATATATACCAAAGAAGTACAAAGGACTAAATTGTGCACAGAACATGAAAATACCACATGAAGTTTATGAGAGAACAAAATTGTTAGAAAAGAGTAGTGCAGTAACTCTAGACTACTAGCACTATAGAGTATGTATATGTGTATATATATATTTTTTTCTTTTTTTTTTAAAGGAATGAATGTTTTTAAAGGGGATTAATGATATAGTCTTGAAGATTCACCTTGAAGGGTATACATTTTCATTACATAAATTACTGTAGGAAAACTAGAGTGATGAAATTTTAAAACCTGCTACCTTATTGATGTTATAAATTTTAGTACAAATGTATGAACTTTGAGAAAAGGAAGGAGGTCACTTTCTTTGCCTTAGCTGGAATTGAGCTTTTTAGAAACACATGATTTGAGCCTTGGCCTTATTGGGTAGGTAGAAGAGATAGTTTTATTTTTATGCTCTGAGTATCCATCTCAGATTGTGTCAACTTCAGCGGTTGACTTTGAGATGATACTCAGTACTCCTTTCATCATAACTCTCTGAGGAGGAGTAGGACCTCAGTCATCCAAGACCAAGGATACAAGGAGACATGCTATTACAGTTGTAGTTTAAAGCAGTGGTCCTTACTAGGAGCCAGTTTCTGGAGACATTTCTGGTTGTCATGCTGGGGGTGAGGGTGTATGCTACTGGAATCTAATAGGTAGAGGCCAGGATTGTGACTAACCCTCTTTAAATGCACAGGACAGCCTGCCATGAAAAAGAGTTATCTGGCCCAAAATGTTAGCAAAGCTGGACCTGAGAAACCCTGCTTCAGGAAATGTAAGAAGAAACCTGACTGATGGAATTCCTCTCTTTATACACTTTTCTTCTGGTTCCACCTTCCCATTTTTGCCATTGGCATGTTAAGAGGTAATGGGCCCAGATCAGCTATAGGTTTAGTGGAAATGGGCCAAGGAGGTCACCTAGATCTGCTCTTTCTAATTAAGGGCTGTTCCTGATTCCATGAGGTTCAGCCAAACTCTGTGGGGCAGGGACTCCAAATAGCACTAAAAGTCTTACTCTGATAAATGGAGCTGATGTGCTTGGAGAGACCCACCTGTAGCCTCCCTCATGACATGTGGCTTCAGTAAGCAAATGGCCAACAATCTGAGATGCTGACTGAGGTGCCAGCTTTCTCTTTCCACTGGAGATACGCATTTTTCACACCACACTTTGCTGCTCTATTTTAGTGATTTCTTCATGATAACTTTTGTTCTTTTTCCTTTTTTTAAAGATTTTATTTATTTATTTGACAGAGAGAGACACAGTGAGAGAGGGAACACAAGCGGGGGGTTGGGGGCAGAGGGAGAGGGAGAGACAGGCTTTCTGCTGAGCAGGGAGTGATCCCAAGACCCTGGAATCATGACCTGAGCTGAAGGCAGGCGCTTAATGACTGAGCCACTCAGGCACCCTAATAACTTTTGTTCTTGAAGGTGAAAACTATAACCCGCCCCCCCCCTCCCCCCCCCCCCCAACCACCTATGGAAGACATTTTGCCCAGAAGAATCTGCCACTGAGTTAAGGATCTAGGCACATGCTGTGTGATCTGTGCGTACCACTGAAATTCTAAGAATTCCAGGGATTGTAAAAAGAGCACATTCCATGCATGTATTTGCAGGCACGGAACAGACTAACACAAGGAATCTGAGCTGCTCTGGAGTTTGAGATGCCATGGGAATAGAAACATAAGAGTAACTTTTGACAATGTAAAATTAGGAAATATTCTCTTAGGTTTTGCTGCTGTTACTGTTATAAAGATTTAGTGAACATTTCTCTGTGTTAGGCATGGTTCCAAGACTTGATTTACGTCAGTTAGTCCATTTAATTGTCACAGCAACCCAAAGAGGCAGAGACTATTATTATTACCATCTAACTAATGAGGAAATGGAAGCGTCAAGAATGTGAGTTATTTGTCCCATTGAGTGAGTGGCAGCGCTATAAACCCAGAGGATCAGACCTCAGTACTTGCGCTTACCACTACTTTTTATATTTGGTTACATGTGAAACATTAGAATTGCAAGAAGAAAAGAAACTTTGGGATGAAAGTCACGTTGCATCCTGTATTGCAAACCATTTTTTTCCCCTCCTTCTTCTTCTTTCTTTTTTTTTTTTTTTTTTGGCATTAGTAGTTAAAACTCTTTTTAAATTGAACCCTCTGGCATTTACTGAACCATTCTAGCAGTATAATCATAGGGGAAAAAATCAGATAGGAGGATAAAACTATATGAAAAATGTATTCATCATATTTTTTATGATAGGCCAAAAAATGTAAGCATTTTAGTCAAGTTACTATCATAGGTAATTATGGCACATCTATATGATGAAGGATCATTTAATCATTAAAATGTCTCTAAAGTTTGTAATGAGACTGAAATAATTGTGTTATAATATATAGTGTGAGCCTATTTAGCAAATAAAAACGCATAGTTACATGCCTCCAATAAAACTTAGGTCATCTCCATACTTAAAACATACATGAAAAAATTTCAAAGGCCAAAAAACAAATTCTGCCACAGTCAACACTACAGATGTTTTAATAGGGTCTCATCTTTAAAAATTGAACAAGAAATCCAGCCACGGAAAAATACGTCTGTGAAACAAGGCTCTGATTTACCCTGATACACTGACGCGACTAACATTAAAAAATAATGTGCCTCAACTTAATATTTGTCCATATGAATCTGTCAGTGTGAGGGCACAATAGTAAGTCCTAAGTATGGGCCCTCTAAGCCCCAGGCAAGTGCAGGGTAGGAGTTGTCTGCTCTGCAGGACTGAAACAGAGGGATAGCAGGTGAATCAGAAGGAGGAGGAGCTCAACTGACTGGCCAAGGACCTGCCCCTTGTCAAGCACAAAAAACTATTTTTTGGTCTTAAGAGTCATCCTAAGTACTGGTCAATTGCTAAACTTGCATTTCAAAATGACAAAAACTGGGGGTGCCTGGGTGGCTCAGTGGGTTAAGCCGCTGCCTTCGGCTCAGGTCATGATCTCAGAGTCCTGGGATCGAGCCCCACATCGGGCTCTCTGCTCAGCGGGGAGCCTGCTTCCTCCTCTCTCTCTGCCTGCCTCTCTGCCTGCTTGTGATCTGTCAAATAAATAAATAAAATCTTAAAAACAAAAAACAAAAAACAAAAAAAACCCAAAATGACAAAAACTGTAAGTCTGTTCTTTTCATCATCAGGTACTTTGCTTTGAGAGGTGTTTGGAACCAGGCAGAAAATCACAATCAAGGCTCAAATGATGAAGGAAACTGTGATAGAAGGAATCCGGAAAGTTCATTTTTAACATTTAGACTTCCTAAAGAAAGGTTATTCGACTTCCTCATTTCTTTGATCACTTTCCTCCTCCACTTGTCATTTGTTTGGAGAGAGCAAAGCCTCTTGCCTTCCTTCATGGTCACTGAACTCACAAGCTTCTTAACAAGAAATGGTGACATAACAGAGTATGAGAAAAGAGATGTTCAGCTCCAATTTTTTTTTTTAAAGACCTTTTTGTTTAAAGAAACTTGAAAAAAATCCTCTGAGAAAAGCCTTTGTTTTTAATAAAAATGTCCAAGTTGGCTTTTTAATGGTGAGGTTTATTTACTAAATGGTTGCAATTCTCCTGATAATTTGATTAATCTATTATGTGTCGGCTACAGTGCTAACTGATGTTCCAGGCTGTTTTCTCAGAAAGTTATTAATATGCTTTAGGGAATTTTGGGGGTTTAGTTTCTTGTACATAACCTTTCCCTCTTTTTTTTTTTTTTTTTGTGAAAAAATGGGTCAGTGTTAAAGTTATAACTAATTAAAATATCTTGATCTAAGCTCTAGAGTGAGTCTGTACTGTAGAATAAAATCAGTTTAACTTTGTGAGCAAAACTGTGTAAAAAGAAACTGTACAATTTTTTAAAAAGTGTGCTGTGAAATAGATGAGATCAATTACAGGTCTGCAGTACAGCCCAAGCAAGAGCCCTTAGCACCTGGTTTTCCCCAACTGCTCCCTCCTCACCTCCTCTGCAGAAGTAAGTGCCATCACAGCAGAGACTTCTGTCTGTTTTGTTAATTGCTGGAGCCCTCACTCTTAGAACAGTGCTTGGCAAATAGCTGGCAACCACTAAATATCTGTGCAATCAATGAACAAATGAATGACCAAACTCAATGATTTCATCTACCTTCCTCCCAGAAACATGGAAATGTTGACAGATTATCAGGTGATACCATAAAGCCCATTAATTCCCCTCTGTAAGCAATACGTTTGTTTTAGCAGTTTCATTTATGTTCACTTTCAAAACTTGTAAGTTAATTTTAAAAGTAGCATTGGTATGGAAATCGGAAGAACAGGCAAGAAGCTTTTACTTGGACTACACGGCCCCATAGTAGAGCCATGTGTCCTAGGACATGGGCTCAAGGCAGCCTCACCTTAAAGAAGACACTCCCAGAGACACATGGCAGTAAGCTGAGATCTCCTCACATCCACACAGGCCAACTATGTTTTACAAAGTTACTCATTCACATCCTTGACTTCAGGTCTTTTATCAGGAAAAAATTCAGGCAGAAAGTAACTGCACAGAAGACTTTCATAAATTTTCCTTCTATTAGCGATATAAAAATTTGCTTAAAATTTTTTGTCATTTATTCTTAATGATCAAAACCAATGATCAATCAATGAGAACATTTATTATCCCATCCTAAATGCAATCTTTTGGCTTCACGTTCTTGCTAACTTAGAGGACAGGATCACGCAGAGTGATGGGACCTTAAAACAGGATATTCTGGAAGCTTATTCCAAAGGGAGATTATGGACACTAGAAGGAATGCCATGTAGGAGTGGTTCTTATACCCAGGAGTGCACATCGGAATGTCCTCTGGAGATTTTAAAAAGTACACCTACCTAAATTCATCCTGCCACCCCACTTCTTGTCTCAAGGAATATCTCTGAGATGGATGCTGGGCAGGTGTATTAAAAACCACCACAACAAAACACCTTAGAACAATATGTGCTGCTGATGTGAAGTTTGTAAACTTGCCAAGAAGTAAATAGGGTTTTGAAAATAAACGTTAAGGCAAAAAAAGATGAACTTAAATGAACATTAACTGAATTGTTTGATTATAGCTGGTCATATTAAGTTTCATGTTTATATATGAAAAATTAGATGGAAAATTAAGAAATTAGATGTTTATTTTAGTACCACTCAGTTTTGGGGATGCCTGGGTGGCTCAGTCAGTTAAGCATCTGCCTTCGGCTTAGGTTATGATCCCAGGGTTCTGGGATCGAGCCCCATATTGGGCTCCCTGCTCAGTGGGGAGCCTGCTCCTCCCTCTCTCTCTGCCCCTTCCCCCAGCTTATGCTGTCTTGCTTTCTGACAAATAAATAAAATCTTTAAAAAAAAAAAAGAACTACTCAGTTTTTGAGCTGAAGAGAGGTCTACTCCAATTCCTTTATTACAAAAATGAAGTCCAGGGGCTCAGAGAACTAAAATGAGCTGCCCAAGATTGTACAGATAGCGGGAAAGTCGGCTCTTAAAACCTTTCTCTTGGCTGAAGTGACAGTGAAAAGTAAAGTAATAATGTATCAAATCCAGGGCAAACGGAATGATTAGTGGTAGTTTAAGGAGGCCACATGTCTGCTGTGGCCCAGAAGGTAAGGAGACGGCAACACCTCGGGCTAGGAGCACACTGCAACGGGGTGTGGAGTTGGAAGCTACCTCATAAAGTCTTGTTACCATCCCCAGCCTGATGTGAAGGTTTTGTTTATTTCAGAAAAATACATTTCTATCTTGTTTAAGTCAATGTTGTTTGGGGTTTATTTATATGCAAAGAAACCTAATCCAAACTGATGCAACATTTTGCTCAAATACTACTTTATCAGTAAAGCCTTCTTTGACATTATGTAATAAAGAGCAGAATTCTCCCTTATGCTCTACTCCCCATTTCCTTGATTTTGCTTTCTTTATCTCCACTCCACATAATGCCATCTGACATACTGTGTATTTATTTAAGTTTATTTGTTGTCTTTTTCCCCTAACCAGACATAAGTTCTATGAGGGCAGGAACCCTCATGGTTTTGTGTTACAAACATGGTGGGATGGAGGGATGCCAAGGGGAGGGCCAAGGAAGGGCACGGCCCACCTTAAAGGAAAACCCAACTGCTTAACTTTTATTGGGTCAAAATTTAGTCCCCCGGTGACACATTGCTGCCTGGGAAGTTAGGGAAAGTAGTTTTTTATCACTGTACCCAGCCAAGGAAGGGAGGGAGAATAGCTCTTGGGAGGCCAGTAGCAGTCTTCACCACAGACCTAAAAAAAAATAAAGAAGTATCTGAAAAGGATGTCTGGGGAGGAGCATTCCAGATAGAGAAAAGAGCAGAGCAAAGTCCCGAGATGAAACATGATTCTCAAGTCTGAAGAACAGCTAGGAGGTCGCTGGGGCTGGAGCTGAACGAGTATGAACATTGGCAAGAGATGAAGCCCGTGATGTGACAGAGGGCCCAGACCATGTATACTTGTAGGCATTTTAAACACTTTTGTTTTTACCCAGAGCAAACAGAAAATTTTTGGAAGATGCTGAACATAAAAGTTAACACATCTGACTTTCATTTTAAAAGGGTCTTTACTGCTGCATGGAGAAAAGACTGTGGAAGGGGCAGAGTGGTGCAAGCAGACCAACTAGGAAGTCATGGAGACGCTTGTGGCTTTAATCCAGGAAGTGGGGAGAGGACTTTAGATTCTGGATATATCCTGAATGTGGAGGCAACAGGATTAGCTGATGCACTGGACATGGGGCAGGCAGGAGTCAAGGATGATGTCAAAGTTTTTGGTCTGAACACTGAAAGGAAGAAACTGTCATCATGGAGTTAGAAAAGATAGCAGGAGGTACAGATTTTGTGGGTAAATCAGGAATATATAGCTTTAAACACGCTTAAAACTTTAAACTAATAACTTTGTGCATGCATAGTTTGAGATGCGCATAACATAGAGAGGTGGAAATGTCATATAGGGAGTTGAATATCGTGGCTGGAGAT
Source organism: Enhydra lutris kenyoni (assembly GCF_002288905.1). Classification (NCBI taxonomy): domain Eukaryota; kingdom Metazoa; phylum Chordata; class Mammalia; order Carnivora; family Mustelidae; genus Enhydra; species Enhydra lutris. Next base: position 40,016,587 of record NW_019154087.1, on the reverse strand, counting down.
GAGAAGCTTCAACTAAAAATATAAGTTTGGGAGTCATCTATCAGTCATTGGTATTTAAAAACGAAGTAATTAGAAGAGGTCAACTAAGGAGTGAATCTAAATAGAGATGGGAAGAGATCAGACTACAAACTGATTTCCCAATTATGCCGAGGTCAGAGAGAGAAGACCCAGAGAGACTGAGGAGTGGACAGTGAGGTAAGAAGGAAAAACTAAGAGAATGTCCTAAAAGGCAAGGGCAAAGACTTTCAGCAAGGAAGGGATAAATACAGTTGCCATGTAACCCAGCAATTCTAAAACATGCATCTACATAAAGACTTGTACATGAATGTTCACAGCAGCATTGTTTGTTATCATCAAAAAGTGGAAACAATCCATACATCCATCAACTGATGTACGGATAAGCAAAACGTGTCTGTCTGTAAAATGGAATACTATTCAGTTATAAAAAGGAATGAAGTACTGATGCATGCTATAACATAGATGAATCTCAAAAATATTATGCTAGGTAAAAGAAAGCAGACATAAAAGGATACATTATTCCATTCACATGAGATGTTGAGAATGCACAAATTTACAGGACAGAAGAGCTCAGTGGCTGCCAGGAATGAGCAATGGGAAGTGACTGCAGACGGGTACAGGGTTTGTGTTTGGGAGCGATGAAATGTCCTGGAATTAAATGGTGTAGACAGTTGCACAACTCTGTAAATAGAGTAAAAATTACTAAACTCTAATTTTAAAGGTTAATTTTATGGTATATAAATTATATCTTAGTAACACTGTTATTTAAAAAAGGAAGCCATGATCAATGCTTCAAATGCTCCTAACAGGGTGAAGAGGATAAAAATTGAGAACTGATCCCTGAATCTGGCCATGTGGTGTCACCTGACAAGAGCTGCTTCATTCCATAGTGGGATTGATTAGAGGTCCAGGAAAAAATAGAGAAGAGGAAGTGAAAACAGCAAGCTTATATAGTTTCTTTCAAGGAGTTTTGTTGGAAGGAAATGGGTGATTGCTAAAGGCAGCTGTGGAGAGTCAAGGGAGAGGGTTTCTTTTTTTTTTTAAATAAGAGAAGAAATATTACAGCATATTTCTATGCTAATGGGAATGGTTCAGTAGACAGATGAAAAACTGATGACACAGCAGAGGGAGGAGAAGAATCAGGGAGCAGAGTGCTGGGAAGGGTGTGAAGGTATGGGCTCTGGTTCACAGTGGAGGGCTGATCTTGGACAGGAGCAAGCTTGGCACACTATTGTAACTAGAAGAAAGGAGAGAACATGGCATGGGGGCAGGTACAGAGTGGATATGAAGGTGGGAACAGGTGGATATTCTCTCTTCATTTTCTCTGTGAAATAGAAAGTAAGGTCATTATCTGAGAGTGAAGGGTGAAAAGGGGAATGCTAGAGGTTAAAGACCAAGGAGGAAGTAGAAAACAGTTGTCTAAAAGAGAGGAAGAGTGGAAGACTGGAGAGTGTGGCAGTACTGCCAGCAATGAGGGCTGACCTGAAGTTGGTACTCATGTACTTAAAGTGAGACCTCAAACCTAAAGCTAGTAGAGGAAAGAAAATGACAAAGATGAAGGTGGAAATAAATGAAACAGACTAAAAAATAATAGAAAAGATCAATGAAACTAAGAGCTAGTTTTTGAAAAGATAAACAAAATAGACAACTTTTTATTTATTTATTTTTTAAGATTTTATTTATTTGACAGAGAAAGAGAGAGGGAAAAGAGAGAGAGAGCAAGAGAGGGAATACAAGCAGGGGGAGTGGGAGAAGGAGAAGCAGGCTTCCTGCTGGGCAGGGAGCATGATGTGGGGGTCGATCCCAGGATGCCAGGATCATGACCTGAGCTGAAGGCAAATGCTTAATGACTGAGTCACCCAGGTGCGCCGACAACTTTGTATTTCCCCTATAAACCTATGGGATAAATAAATCATAGTTATTTGCATTGGTAAGGTTTGTAAACCAACAATAAGGATAAAATATAAACTAGAATATTTGGAAAAAATAGGATTACTATACATATGAATTCTGCCTGCATGATTTGAATAATAAAGATGGTTAATAAATAGTAAAACACACACACACACACACACACACACACACACCCCAGACAACTTTTAGCTAAACTCACAAAGGAAAAAAAGAGGACTCAAGATTAGAAATGAGAAGACATATTACAACTGAAATACAAAGGATCATAAGAGTCTACAAAGAACAATTACCTGC
>NW_019154087.1:40004361-40009361 GCF_002288905.1 Enhydra lutris kenyoni | reverse complement strand
TTTTTCTGGGGATGTTGGTACTCTTTTAGTATTTTATTCTCTCGTTCATCTATTCTTTATTTCTTTTTAAAGAGTTTATTTATTTATTTGACAGACAGGATTATAAGTAGGCAGAGAGGCAGGCAGAGAGAGAGAGGGAAGCAGGCTCCCTGCCGAGCAGAGAGTCTGACATGGGGCTTGACCCAGGACCCTGGGACCATGACCTGAGCCGAAGACAGAGGCTTTAATCCACTGAGCCACCCAGGAGCCCCATCATTCATATATTCTTATCTGGGAAAATGACAAGGCAGAAAAACTCACCACAAAAAAAAAAAAGAACAAGAGGCAGTACCGATGGCTAGGGACCTAATCAATATGGACGTTGGTAATATGTCAGATCTAGAGTTCAAAATGATGATTCTCAAGGTGCTAGCTGGGCTTGAAAAAGGCATGGATTTTAGAGAAACCCTGTCTGGAGAAATAAAAGCCCTTTCTGGAGAAATAAAAGAACTAAAATCTAACCAAGTTGAAATCATAAAAGGTATTAATGAGGTGCAATCAAGAATGGAGGCTCTTGGGGCACCTGGGTGGCTCAGGGGGTTAAAGCCTCTGCCTTCGGCTCAGGTCATGATCTCAGGGTTCTGGGATCGAGCCCCACATGGGGCTCTCTGCTCAGCAGGGAGCCTGCTTCCCTTCCTCTCTCTCTGCCTGCCTCTCTGCCTACTTGTGATCTCTGTCAAATAAATAAATAAAATCTTAAAAAAAAAAAAAAAGAATGGAGGCTCTTACTGCTAGGATAAATGAGGCAGAAGAGAGAATTAGTGAAATAGAAGTGATATAGACCAAACGACAGGGAATAAAGAAGCTGAACAAAAGAGAGACAAACAACTACTGGACCACGAGGGCAGATTTGAGAGATAAGTGATACCATAAGACAAAACAATATTAAAATAATTGGGATTCCAGAAGAAGAAAAAAGAGAATGGCAGAAGGTATATTGGAACAAATTATAATAATTTCCCTAATATGGCAAAGGAAACAAGCATCAAAAGCCAGGGGGCACAGAGAATCCCCCTCAAAATCAATAAAAATAGGTCCACACCCCATCATCTAATAGTAAAACTTACAAGTCTCAGTGACAAAGAGAAAATCCTGAAAGCAGCTCAGGACAAGAAGTCTGTAACATACAATGGTAAAAATATTAGACTGGCAGCAGACTTATCCACAGAGACCTGGCAGGCCAGAAAGAACTGGCATGATATATTCAGAGAACTAAATGAGAAAAATATGCAGCCAAGAATACTATATACAGCAAGACTGTCATTGAAAATAGGAGAGATAAAAAGCTTCCAGGACAAACAAAAACTGAAAGAATTTGCAAACAGCAAACCAGCCCTATAGGAAATATTGAAAGAGGTCCTCTAAGCAAAGAGAGAGCCTAAAAGTAGTAGACCAGAAAGGAACAGAGACAATATAGATTAACAGTCACCTCAGAGGCAACAAAATGCCACTAAATTCATATCTTTTAATAATTACCCTGAATGTAGATGGGGTAAATGCCCCAATCAAAAGACACAGGGTATAGAATAGATAAAAAAACAAACCCCATCAATATGCTGTCTACAAGAAACTCATTTTAGACCCAAAGACACCTCCAGATTTAAAGTGAGGGGGAGAAAACAATTTACCATGCTAATGCACGTCAAAAGAAAGCTGGGGTGGCAATCCTTATACCAGACAAATTAGATTTTAAGCCAAAGACTATAATAAGAGATAAAGAAGGACACTATGTCATAATCAAAGGGTCTGTCCAACAAGAATATCTAACAATTTTAAATATCTATGCCCCTAACATGGGAGCAGCCAACTTTATAAACCAATTAATAACAAAATCAAAGAAACACATTGACAATAATACAATAATAGTAGGGGACTTTAACATCCCCCTCACTGAAATGGACAGATCATCCAAGCAAAAGAGAAACAAGGAAATCAAGGCCTTAAATGACACACTGGACCAGACAGACATCACAGATATATTCAGAACATTCCATCGCAAAGCAACAGAATACATGTTCTTCTCTAGTGCACATGGAACATTTTCCAGAATAGATCACATCCTGGGTCATGAATCGGGTCTCAATCGATACCAAAAGATTGGGATCATTCCCTGCATATTTTCAGACGACAGTGCTCTGAAGCTAGAAATCAATCACAAGAAAAAGTTGTAAAGAACTCAAATACATGGAGGTTAAAGAGCATCCTACTCAAGAATGAATGGGTCAATCAGGAAATTAAAGAAGAATTGAAAAAATTCATGGAAACAAATGATAATGATAACACAACTGTTCAAAATCTGTGGGACACAGCAAAGGTGGTCCCGGGAGGAAAATATATAGCAATACAAGCCTTTCTCAAGAAACAGGAAAGGTCTCAAGTAGACAACCCAACCCTACACCTAAAGGAGCTGGAGAAAGAATAGCAAAGAAAGCCTAAACCCAGCAGGAGAAGAGAAATAATAAAGATCAGAGTAGAAATCAATGAAACAGAAACCAAAAGAACAGTAGAACAAATCAATGAAACTAGGAGCTGGTTCTTTGAAAGAATTAATAAGACTGATAAACACTTGGCCAGACTCATCAAAAAGAAAAGAGAAAGGACCCAAATAAAGAAAATCATGAATGAGGGACGCCTGGGTGGCTCAGTTGGTTAAGCAGCTGCCTTCGGCTCAGGTCATGATCCCAGCGTCCTGGGATCGAGTCCCGCATCGGGCTCCTTGCTCATCAGGGAGCCTGCTTCTCCCTCTGCCTCTGCCTGCCATTCTGTCTGCCTGTGCTTGCTTTCTCTCTCTCTCTCTCTCTCTGACAAATAAATAAAAATAAAATCTTTAAAAAAAAAAAAAAAAGAAAATCATGAATGAAAGAGAAGAGATCACAACCAACACAAAAATACAAACAATTATAAGAACATATTATGAGCATCTACGTGCCAACAAATTTCACAATCTGGAAGAAATGGATGCATTCCTAGAAACATATAAACTACCACAACTGAACCAGGAAGAAATAGAAAAACTCAACAGACCCATAACCAATAAGGAGATTGAAGCAGTCATCAAAAATCTCCCAATAACAAGAGCACAGGGCCAGACGGCTTCCCAGGGGAATTCTACCAAACATTCAAAGAAGAATTAATACCTATTCTCCTGAAACTGTTCCAAAAACACAGAAATGGAAAAAAAATGCCAAACTCATTTTATGAGGCCAGCATTACCTTGATCCCCAAACCAGACAAAGACTCCATCAAAAAAGAGTATTATAGACCAATATCCTTGATGAACACAGATGTGAAAATTCTTACCAAAATACTAGCCAATAGGATCCAGCAGTACATTTAAAGGATTATTCACCAAGACTAAGTGGGATTTATTCCTGGGCTGCAAGGCTGGTTGAACATCCACAAATCAATGTGATAAAATACATTAATAAAAGAAAGAACAAGAACCATATGATACTCTCAATAGATGCTGAAAAAGCATTTGACAAAGTACAGCATCCTTTCTTGACCAAAACTGTTCAAAGTGTAGGCATAGAGGGTACATCCCTCAATATCATCAAAGCCATCTATGAAAAACCCACAGCGAATATCATTCTCAATGGGGAAAAACAGAGCTTTTCCACTAAGGTCAGGAGCATGGCAGGGATGTCCATTATCGCCACTGTTATTCAACATGGTAGAAGTCCTAGCTTCAGTAATCAGACAACAAAAAGAAATTAAAGGCATCCAAATCGGCAAAGAAGAAGTCTTTCAAAGAAGAAGAACTCTCACTCTTTGCAGATGATATGACACTTTTTGTGGAAAACCCAAAAGACTCCACTCCAAATCTGCTAGAACTTGTACAGGAATTCAGTAAAGTGTCAGGATATAAAATCAATGCACAGAAATCAGTTGCATTTCTTTACACCAACAACAAGACAGAAGAAAGAGAAGTTAAGGAGTCAATCCTATTTACAATTGCACCCAAAACCATAAGATACCTAGGAATAAACCTAACCAAAGAAGCAAAGAATCTATACTCACAAAACTATAAAGTATTCATGAAAGAAATCGAGGAAGACACAAAGAAATGGAAAAATGTTACATGCTCCTGGATTGGAAGAAAAAATATTGTGAAAATGTCTATGCTACCTAAAGCAATCTACATGTTTAATGCAATTCCTACCAAAATACCATCCATTTTTTTCAAAGAAATGGAAGAAATATCCTAAAATTTATATGGAACCAGAAAAGACCTTGAATAACCAGAGGAATGTTGACAAAGAAAGCCAAAGTTGGCAGCATCACAATTGCAGACTTCAAGCTCTATTACAAAGCTGTCATCATTAAGACAGTATGGTACTGGCACAAAAACAGATACATAGATCCATGGAACAGAAAATAGAAAGCCCAGAAATAGACCCTCAACTCTATGGTCAACTAATCTTCACTAAGCAGGAAAGAATGTCCAATGGAAAAATGACAGTCTCTTCAACGAATGGTGTTGGGAAAATTGGACAGCCACATGCAGAAAAATGAAACTGGACCATTTCCTTATACCACACACAAAAATAGACTCCAAATGGATGAAGGACCTCAATGTGAGAAAGGAATCCATCAAAATCCTTGAGGAGAACACAGGCAGCAACCTCTTCGATCTCAGCCACAGAAACTTCTTCCTAGAAACATCGCCAAAGGCAAGAAAAGCAAGGGCAAAAATGAACTAATGGAACTTCATCAAGATCAAAAGCTTTTGCACAGCAAAGGAGGTAGTCAACAAAACCAAAAGACAACTGACAGAATGGGAGAAGATATTTGCAAACAACATATCAGATAAAGGGTTAGTATCCAAAATCTATAAAGAACTTACCAAATTCAACACCCAAAGAACAAATAATCCAATCAAGAAATGGGCAGAGGACATGAACAGACATTTCTGCAAAGAAGACATCCAGATGACCAACAGACACATGAAAAAGTGCTCC
>NW_019154087.1:39961758-40004261 GCF_002288905.1 Enhydra lutris kenyoni | reverse complement strand
GAGCCTGATGTGGGGCTCGATCCCAGGACCCTGAGATCACCACCTGAGCTGAAGGCAGAGGCTTAACCCACTGAGCCACCCAGGCACCCCATATGTATGTATTTTAAAAGAGAATTTCGTAATAAAGTAAAAATTTATAAAATCAACAGAAGAAATAGATAATTCTCTAGTCAGAGATTTTTTTAATTTTATTTTTAGCCAGAGATCTTAATACCCACTAAGCGTGTCATAAAACAAGACAAAAATATCTCTAAAGATGTATACAATTGCTAAAATAACCTTTAAAACATAACCAACCTTGACTTCACTGATATTTGAACATTATAATTAAAAAATTGTAAGATACACACTTTTTTCAAGTGCACATGTAATATTCACTAAGTCCAATCTACCACCAAGTCTTAAAATAAGTCTCAGTAAATTTAAAAAGATTAAAACCAGGGTACCTGGGTGGCTCAGTTGGTTAAGTGTCTGCCTTTGGCTCAGGTAATGATCCCAGGATCCTGGGATCAAGCCCCACACTGGGCTCTCTGCTCAGCAGGGAGTCTGCTACTCCTTCTGTCCCTCACCCTGTACATGAGTGTGAGCTCTCTTTCAAAAAAATAAATAAAATCTTTAAAAAATGGTCAAAAACTTAAAAAAAAAGAGATTAAAACCATACAGAATATGTTCTCTGATCACAACAGAATTAAAAATAACAATGAAGTTTTTAGGAAATGTCCAAATATTTGAAAATTCAACAGTGAACTTCTAAATAATCCACAGGTCATTTGAAACAGAACAATAATGAAAATACGCTAAAGTTTTTGTGATGTGGCTAAAGAAATATTTATATTAGAAAAGAAAAATATTATGTCCTAGTGTTCTACCTTAAGAAACTACAAAAAGAAAAGCAAGTAAACCTATACATAGATAGTTGGAACTACAAAGCTTCTAGAAGGAAACAGAAGAATATCTTTGTGACTTGAAAGTAGGCCAAGATTTCTTAGTACTAAGAAAGCAATAACTATAAAAAAAAAACAACCCAACAAATTAGACCATCAAAATCAAAATCTTTTGATTATAAGAAGACTCCATCAAAGAAAATGAATAAAGCTTCAATGTGGAAAAAATACTCACAAAACATTTATTTGATAAATGATTGGTATCTAGAATATAAGGCACTCCCACAACTCAATTTAAAAAAAGAGAACTCCATAGATAAATTGGCAAATGATTTGAACAGATACTTCAAAAAGAAACATATGTGAATGGCCAATAAGTATATGAAAAAGTACCCCAAATCATTAGTCAGCAGGGAAACACAGATTAAAACCAAGTAAGATACCACTACGCATTCTCCAGAATAGCTAAAATGTAAAAGATGGAAGAAGTCCTAGAACAGAATAACCTAACTAAAGCAACAACAACAATAAGAACAACAACAACAACAACAAAATCCAGAACAGTTGTTCCTTCTCAGTGACAGAACAGGGATCAAATGGGGTGGGGCACCAGGGAACTTTTTGAGGTTTTGTCAATGTTCTACAACTTGATAACTATTTGGATGTTTAATTATCCAAATGAATACAAGTGTGTAAATTTTTAATATCCATAAAATGATATATTTAAGATTGTGTATTTCACTATACAATCTTATTTTATATTTTATATCAAAAAGTAAATAAATTTTATATCAAAAAGTGAATCAACATTGAACTCAAACTTTATACTCAAGTATTTAGAGGTGAAGTGTATGGGTATATGTGGCTTAAATTGAAGTACATCAAACATTAAATGGATTAAAAAATGGATAAAGGATGAATATATAGATCCATGTGTAATAAACACACACAGCAAAATGTTAATTATATAATCTGTGTGTGATATATGTGTGCTTTTTTTTTTTTGGTATATGTGTGCTTACTGTAAAATTCTACTATCCTAAAATTTTCATAGTAAAATATTGGAAGAAATATATAAATAAGAAATCAATGTAGTTTTATTCACACTGATTTCTAATACACCAAATCTAGTTTTCTGAAAACATATTCTCTGTTAAAACCAGGCCTCCTTGGAGAAATGGCTAATTAAAGGTCAATAACAGGAAAAGTATGAGGTAAGCTTAAGATTAATGAGTACATATTAGAAGTACACAGAAGCCAGTTTGAAAAGTCTCCTACAGGCAGATGTGGGATATTTTAAATAACCAATAAGCAAAAGGCTTATAAATAATGGAATTACAAAAGAATCCATGAGTTAATGATAATAGTAAAAAGACAACAGGGGTGGGATGGGTGGACACTATTCTTTACAGAAAAATACCTGGAAATAAATATAGAAGAAATACTAGAATTAGAAAATTTGTATTCTCAGCAAAATAAATGATTTAAAGAAGGATCATCAACATATGCTACAACATTATAAGTGGTGGTGGAGAATAGGATATTCACTCGGTGTCTAAAAATACTTATCACACATGAAGAAAAGTCATTTTACAATAGAGAGATCTGGCAGACACTACCTCAACCAAATGATCAAACTTAGCATCATCAGATACTGAAATATGCAAACATTATGTTTCCTATTGAAATTCAATGGGAAGCACAAAACAAAAAGATGCACTTCTATTGTATGCAAGTGATGAATCACTGAATTCTACTCCTGAAACTAATATTGCACTGTATGATAACTAGAATTTAAATAAAGATTTGAAAAAAGTAAAAATTAAAGTTAAAAAAAAGATTAACTTCAATCTACCAATGAAGAAACAGATAACTCAAGACTATGGAGCATTTCACAACAGGAGCTGGCAAATTATTTCTGTACAGGCTCTGAAAGTAAACATTTTAGGATTTGTAAGCTGTAAGGTCTCTGTTGCAACTATTCAAGTTGTGTTGATGTGTGAATGGTGTGGCTGTGTTCCAATACAATTTTATTTACAGAAACAGATGTGTTTTGAGCAATGGGCTGTAGTTTGCCCATCTCTGTTCTGTCCCATAATAATTGTCTGTGAGTCTGAAAAAATAAAAGTCAAACCAGGAAAGAAAAAAAAAAGGAGAAATCTACATGGCAATAAAACTTGATGTTTGATCCTTGATCTGACTGGACTTTAAAGACATATTGGGGACAAATGTGGAAATTTGAATAAGGACTAAAAATTACACTTATTTATTGTATCAATGTTAATTTCCTTCAGTACAATAACGGGATTAAGATAATGTCCTTGTTTTTAAAAGACACATGCTGAAGATATGTCTGAAAATTATTTTCAAAAAAGATAGAGCAGATATAGCAATATGTTTTAAAAAAAAAAAGCCATCTAGTGAAGTGAGTCAGTCGGAGAAACAACTATCATATGATCTCCCTGATATGAGGAAGTGGAGATGCAACATGGGGGGTTTAGGGAGTAGGAAAAGAAGAAAAAATGAAAGAAGATGGGATTGGGAGGGAGACAAACCATAAAAGACTCAATCTCAAAAAACAGACTGAGGTTTGCTGGGGGGAGTGGGGATGGGAGAGGGTGGCGGGGATATGGACATTGGGGAGGGTATGTGCTATGATGAGTGCTGTGAAATGTGTAAACCTGGCGAGTCACAGACCTGTACCCCTGGGGATAAAAACACATTATATGTTTATTAAAAAATTAAAAAATAAAAATAAAAAAAGCCATTTATTAATCTGTGTTCATCAATAAAATGGATATGTAGGAGAAAAGCCACAGCAGTTCACTGAAAAAAAAAAAAACAAATAGCTCAAAGGGCAACACACAATGGAAATTTTCTTGAAAACCATAACTACTTTTTGAAACTTCAAGGAATATAACCACATTTTATTTTACCAATAACCACTTCTGAAGTTTCAAACATGTAAGTTAAGATCAATTTTGCCAAGGATGTTAAATACCAACACCAAACTGGTCTTGTCTCCATTTTCAAATCTTGAAAAAAGAATAATTCCCAGGCAGCCTTTAATTTTTGCTAAGGTCTAAGTGATAAATATGATACTTTGCCTGCATTTGCCCTGGGTCAAAGTCTATAATGAATCTTCAGTCAAAATGTTTTTATGTTAGTCTTAGTACTTTATGAGAGAAGGTCCCTACATTTTCTCAGACTATCCCAAACTAAACTCATCCTCCTCTTAGCCCACAACAAGCCTTTCTTCCTTCAGTGCTCTTGTTGATGAAGGCAAGAAACATCCACCCACTCTGATCTAAAAGGCATTCCTCTAAGGCTTTTACCTATTTACCTTCTTTTCCTTCCTATCATTTTAGTTTAGGCCTTTCTTATGTCTAATTTGGGCAACAGCTTCCTACATTTTTTAAAAAGGTTTTATTTATTTATTGGCTTGTTTGAGAGAGAGAGAGAGAGAGAGAGAGAGAGAGAGAAAAGAGCAAGCATTTGGGAGCACATGGGGAGGGAGAAGGAGAAAGAATCCTAAGCAGACTCTGTGCTGAGAGCAGAGCCCAACACAGAGCTTGATCCCATGACCCTGAGGATCAGGACCTGAGTTGAAACCAAGATCTGGATGCTCAGCCCACATAGCCACACAAGTGCCCCTAGCTTTCTACTTTTTAATCCACTATGTCTGTTGACAGGGGTGATTTGAGTTTATTCAATGATTAAAATTGTTCAATGACTTTCTACTTCCTATAGTCTATAGAAAACTTTTCAGACTCTTCAGCATTGCATAATTGCATCAAACTACTTCTGCAGGTCATTTCCTGCCACTTTCCTAGACACACTATACACAGTAAGACCAAGATTTTTCAAGTCTATAAACATGAACATTCTGTCCTATACCTCCCTGCCTTTGTACACTCTTATCTGTTTATAAACATGCCTTCGTAAAACACTGAAGTTCTATCTTGGCTACTCAGTAAAATATAATTTCTCCATGACTTCAACATAGACAAAGTCGTAGTAGTAACCTGCCTTCCTCATAGTTTACCTATTACAATACAGAGATTATGTGTTCTCATTTATGCACCAAAGTGATCTATATGCTAATGATTCTTAAATTTGGATCTCTGTCCTACGTTCTCTTCTAAGCTCCAAACCTACATCCAACCATCCTCTTCAATTAACATCTCTATTTGGAAGACAGGGATACTAAAGCAAAGAGCTTACGGAGCACACAGTGGGACCAGGGTTCAAATGCTTAGGTGTATGGTCTCCAGCCAGCTCATTCTCCAGACCAGGAACCCGAGAGTCATCTTTGACACTTTCCTTTCCCTTCATCTCTCACATGAAATGTATCACTAAGTTCTAATTCTGTCATTAATAAAGATCTCAAATAAGTCTACTTTTCTTCATCTCTACTCACTCCAGACTTCCATAAATTATTGCTTGGATGACTGTAATTGCTTCCTAATTGGTTTTTCCATTTCCACTTTTGCTCTCTCCCTGACTGTATTCAGTACATAGGAGCCAGATTTATATTTTCTAATCATAAATTTGGGTATAGTTTTCCTTGTTTAGAGTATATAAATGGTTTACCATTTCATTTTGGTGAAATTTCCAATGTCTTAATAGACTATAAAGGCCTTTCTTTAGCTTTATGTGGAGATATTCTCTGCATCTCTCACAGGGCTTCAGACTTCTCCCAGGGGCCAGGTTCACTTGATCGAGCCCCAGGGCCTACTAACACTATTACGAAGTTTGCAATTCTCTCCCCAATACCTACTCTCACTCCTCTTTGGTCCCAAAAGAAATGTTCACCTCTTGAGGGATGTGCCCTTGTTACATGTTGTCAGGGCATTCTATTTTCCTTCATAGCAATTTAAACAATTTGCAAACAAATATTTGGAAGTTATTCTATATTCCTCACTAGGTTGAAAAATCCCTGTATCAAGTTCAACATCTAAATATTCAGCTTCTAGTTCAGTGCCTGCTATAAGAAAGACAATTAAATATTTTGAAAAAGCAAATTAATAATGTGAGCTAAAATAACATAGGCTGAATGCATGGTAAGACAAAGAGAAGAAATAATCAAAACAGACATAACTCAGCATGAAATGACCAAAAGGACCAACATCAGAAGGTGGACAAAATTTAGAATATGTAAGCAAAATCACTATGGGCCAAGATGCAAAAGAACCAGTTGTAGTAATATGTGTAATTTATGTATTTACATTCTCTTCAATTATGCCAATTTTCAAAATCCAAGATTAACTCTAAACTGAAACTTTGGTATCTAAATTTATGTTTCTATCCTGAGCTTATGATCTAACAAAAATTATTTCTGTTTGCTTTCTTCTTCCCTAAGGACACAACATTTCTGTTATGAAAATGAACAATAATGATTAAAATTTAAACTTGAATAGCAAAAGCAATCTTAAAAAAGCAAAGCAAAGCTGGAGATATCACAATTTCAAACTTCAAGTTATTGCACAGCTGTAGTAATCAAAATGGTATGGTACTGGCACAAAAACAGACACAGCTCAATGGAGCAGAATAGAAAATCCAGAAATAAACCAAAAATTCCATGGTCAATTAATCTTCAGCAAGGCAGGAAAGAATATCTGATAGCAGAAAGAGTCTCTTCAACCAATGGTGTTGGGAAAACTGGACAGCAACATGCAAAAGAGTGAGACTGGGCCACTTACTTACACCATACATAAAAATAAATTCAAAATAGATTAAAGATCTAAATGTGAGACATGAAACCATAAAAATCCTATAAGAGAATAGAAGCAGTAACTTTTTGACATCAACCTTAGCAACTTCTTTCTAGATATGTTTCCTGAGGCAAAGGAAACAAAAGCAAAAATGAACTATTGGGACTACATCAAAATAACAAGCTCTGTACAGAAGAGGGAACAATCAACAAAACTAGAAGGCAACCTATGGGATGGGAGAAGATATTTGCAAATGACATATCTGATAAAGAATCAGTATCTAACATACATAAAGAACTTATACAACTCAATGCCCAAACTATAAATAATCCAATTAAAAAGTGGGCAGAAGACACGAACAATATTTTTCCAAAGACGTACAGATGGCCAACAGACACAGGAAGAGCTGTTCATCATCACTTACCATCAGGGAAATGCAAATCAAAACACAATGAGATATCAATTCACACCTGTTAGAATGGCTAAAGTTAACAACACAAGAAATAACAGGTGTTGACAAGGATGTGGAGTAAAAGGAACCCTCGTGCACTGTCGGTGGGAGAGCAAACTGGTGCAGTCATTGTGGAAAAAAGTATGGAGCTTCCTCAAAAAGTTAAAAATAGAATTACCTTACCATCTAGCGCTTGCTCTACTGGGTGTTTACCCAAAGAATACAAAAACACTAATTCAAAGAGATATGTGCACCCCCTATGTTTACAGTAGCATTATTTACAATAGTCAAGATATGGAAACAGCCTATGTCCATCGATTGATGAATGGATAAAACAGAGGTGGTGTATATACAGTGGGATATTATTCAGACACAAAAAGAAGGAAATCTTCTCATTTGCAGTGACATGGATGGAGCTAATATATAATGCCTAGTGAAATAAGTTAGAGAAAAAAAAATACCACATGATTTCACTCATATTTGGAATTTAAGAAACAAAACAAACAAGCAAAGGGGAAATGAGAGAGAGAAAGAGAGGCAAACCAAGAAACAGACTCTTAACTATGGAGAACAAACTGATGGGAGGTGGGGAAGGGTGAGATAGGTGATGGGGATTAAGGAGTGCAGTTGCTGTGATGAGCACCTGGTGTTGTATGGAAGTACTAAATCACTATATGGTATACCTGAGACTAATAAAACATTGTATGTTCACTAACTAGAATTTAAGTAAAAACTTAAAAAAATACACAAAAAATAAAAAATAAAACTTAAAATGAAAAAACCCAAACAACAAAATAAACCTAAAGAGTAGGTTTAGGTTTATTATTAAATGAAAAAACCCAAACAACAAAATAAACCTAAAAAAAATACTAAGATTGCAACTGAGAACTAAAAGTACGTTACACTGAAAAATATTTCACAGAAATGAAAATGTAAATCCTAGAGAAATAGATGGAATTCCATCATATGTGATTTAGAACTGGGTCTTATTTTTCTGTCTTCCTTGTTCACAAAGATAACACCTAATGCCGGCAAGGATATGTGCAATTAGCACTCTCATATTTTCCAGTGGTTGTGTAAATTTTTATAACTCTTAAGTAAAAATTTAACTTAGCAATGGGTGTTAAGGGCCATAAACATATAACTTTTGAACCAGTGAAACCACTTTTAGCAATCTATCCTGGGATATAATTCTAAATAAGAAATAAAGCTCATGCTGAAAAGTATTTGACCAAACAGTACTTAAAATATTGAATAATATTATAACATTGAAAACATCTGGAATACAAAATATGACAATGATCATTACTGTTACTATGAAGCGTTACCAACACAGAAATGCTTTTAACAGCACATTAAGGGAAAGTAAAAGAAAATTGCTTTTAAAACATGAATATATCTGTCTCAACTACATCCACATAGATGTAGGAAAAGATTGCTTTAAGCATCTTCTCTAGCATTTATAGAGCTATTTAATGCCTATAAATTCTAGGTACAAGAGTCCCCAACAATCAAGCAAATTTATATCTACATGTGATAGCATGGGACAATGAATAAACATCTGTTATCACAATGAGCAAAAAGTCCAAACTCTCAAGGCCTGATGATATGAAACTTGCATGTAATTTTCTATAGCAATAGCCACCTTGTAGGTAGGGTGAGAGATTCCTAGGATACTCCACGAAAGCCTATTTAGCTTATCAGATTGAGAGTTTGGTAGGCTAGCCTGATAGAGTGCTTTGCTTCATATGCTTAGTTGACATATAAAATGGTTTTCAGGATGGCTGATGCGAGTCATTTGTGTGCAACTGGATTTCTTTACATACAAAACGTCTAATATTGGTATCAGAATAACAGCTGTCAACATGGAGAAAAATACGATCACTATAAAACCAGTTCAGAGCTTTCACACTTAAAAAAGACTGAGTTATTGGGAAAGAAGTAAAATAAGAATAAAAAAAAGAAAGAACTTCCACTAAGCCCTACATGCTTACTCCATGACCCAGGCTATATACCGACAACTTACACAGATTATCGTTCATTCTCACAACTACTTTGCAAAGGAGGTATATGCAAATGTAGCATACAGGACTACAGCAATGGGAGGCAATATGAGGGTAAAGCATTTGAGCTTCATGATCAAATGTCATCTGTTACTTATCTATATAACCTTGAGAGAGTTAATAAGCCTAAGCCTCCACTCCATTTTCTCATTTATCAAGATGGAAGGAAAATACAGTAGACTGACTCCTGTTTACCAAAGATTGGTAAAGTTCCCTCCAGATTGATCCTAGAGTTGTATTTCCTGTCCCTATTGTGATGGGTTGGGTAATGGGATTAGTCTGGGCAATGAATTATGAGCAAAAGTGATAGAATTACTTCTGGGCCAGAGCTTTTAATTGTCAGTGCAAGATTCTACAGGACTCTTCCGTTTTCTTTGGGCACAGTAACTGGCCACTGAGACCGGCTGCTCTGTCAGTGACGTCAACCTGTTAGCACAGGCAGCTGGGCGACAAGCTGAGGCAGCTTGTCAATCTAAATTGGGCAGGCAGGATAAGCAAGAAATAAATGTTTTAGGCCACTAGGATTCTGGGTTTGCTTATTATTGAGGTATAATGAAGGCTATATGGACTGACAAAGATCATTTCTATCCTATAGTGTTTTGACGATTTAATGAAGTAATACTGAAAGTATTTTCCACAGTGTCCAGCATAGAGTAAATACTCAGTGTCAGCTATATCATGATTAAATTCTTATCTGTCTTTTATAAATTAGAATACTGAGATATTAAGTATTCTGCAATGTACCTAAGGATACACTACATTAAATGACAGACTTGCTTCTGCTAGACTATAAAGCCAGAAATCTTTTCATTCCTTTTTCTTGTCATGTGACCTAGCCAAAAAAAAAGCCTTCTAGTAATTATCTTTTTGTTCATATTTGTGCCTTTTTTGTTGTTATTTCAAAACCTTCTGTTACAGAAAGAACTGATTTCCTTTTATTCTCTAAATTAGTTTTCTCTTAGTTTACTGTTTATTTCATTCAATAAATTTTATCACATCACATGGCAATTGTTATGCAAGATTTAATAATCAAACACCTCTACTATTTGGCTGCAACCTCTCTTTCAGAATTTATCTCCTACTACTTCCCTTCATAAACCTTCTGCCCATGGTCTATAAATCTTACAGAACATAGGATGCTCATTTTCTCATTCTGGTCCCTGTTTATGCCACTCCAACTGAAATCCTTCCTCTGTCCAGTTGTCCAATTCTTCTTTTTAAAATGTTGACTTAAATTCTCATTCTTCTACAAAGCTAGCTCTAATCAATTTCATAGCACATTCAGTCTATTTTACTTATTTGAAACATAATTTCATAGGATCTTATAAGATAGCTGTGTACTGCAGGGACTTAAACCCTGGAAACTGTTCCTGGGAATCCCTTGTCACTAGGGTTCTGGTTAATTTCTTCCAATGAGGAATTCTCCTGAGATCTGGAAGGCAGAGGAAAGGATGACCTACTTTGGGTATAATAACTAGCTCACAGAACTGCCTGAAAGCAATTAGATCAGAATCAATTACACTGTCACATTTTGGAAGGAATTTACTGTCAACCCTTCAAACCACATTTAACAAACCAACTAACCGTCACCACTACCATGAAAAAACCACTAGCACAGACTTAAGAAACGACTCTGCTGTTCAAGAGTTAAAACAATCCCTGCAAAAACAATGAATACTGTTATGCTGAAAATAAATTTAAAAAATTAAAAAAAAAAAAACAACAAAACCAAAAACAAAACAATCCCTGAGTCACCAAACTTCTCAAACAGGCAGCAAGCTGTAGTCTAAGAAAGACACACTCCCTATACACACTTCAAGGGCAATAATGAAAAGGAGGGGATTCTAAAAGGAGAAGGCAGTGGCCAGAGAGAAAACAATGGAGTTCCTTGCAGAAAGCATAATCTAGGCCTGATCAAAGCACTGCCCCGGCTTCCTGTGCACGTGCACATCCTGGTGTGTGAACGGGACTGTTTTAGTGTCCCATTTGTATATGGATGTGTGAGGGGATAGAGGGATAGTCTGTCTTTTTACTTCATAGATTCTAAGATCAAGAGGAACCATGTTAAGCCCTGATAGAGTACTGATACATCACCCAGAAATTTGAGAGCTCGAGCTAGTTGTAATGACTGGTTGGTTCTTTGGAGTTTCATCCTTGCAGAAGGACTGAGTGTGTTTTCTGTATAGTAAGAGAAATGGAAAAATATATTTGGCAAACAGAAGGGTAGGCTGGGGCAACAATAATGTTATGTATTCCCCAACTCCCATTTCACTCTCCTCTTCCTAGGCACATTGGAAAGGTACATTTTGCAGATTCTCATGGATGTTACTAAATTCTGAAATGTGAATAGAAGGGACTCTATGTGCTGAGGTGATTAAGTGCCTGTGAACTTCGCACACACTTCTTCTTTTCTTTGTTCACTGCCAATATTAGAACCAAACACTTTTTAGAGGACACAGGTGAAGAATGGAAGCAGCCTGTGATCTCAGTCACTGCTTTGGGGCTTGCTGCTTACCAATTCCTCCCTACCTCCCTCACACAATGACTGGAGTGGGAAATAAACTTTTAAAAATAAATCCAGTGGTTATAGGGATTTTTGTTATAGCAGTCAGCATTAATAACTTTGATTAGACTTTGGTCATAATTGTAGGACAAGGCAAAAGTTAGAACAAAAAGGCCAGTGAGATCTTTAGGGTCAGTGAAAAATCAAAAAAATCAGGCTAAAACTTGATTGTTTGAGAAATATGATGGGGAACCCAACCACTGATCTGAGATCAGAAAGTCAGTCTAGCACACATGATGTTTTGTATACATGTCTAGTCTCCAACCTAGTTCTTTAAGGTAGGAGACAATGGCTTTTCAAATTTGCATCCCTATCACCTGGCATGGGATATAATGATGAAATAGCCAACAATTCAGGGTGTTTATCAAAGCAGGGCAGATATGCAAGAGGGGATGTTTCAGGCTGGAGAAGAAGGTCAGGGATCAGGTGTATAAACCCAGTCTTAGCAAGCTGGGTGGTCAGGACTATGAGACCAGGCTGGCTATATACTAGATTCCATGGGAGTGCTAATCTACAGATACTCTCATAAGGTCCTTCTATTCCTTGACCTATAATTACAATTGTTTATAGTAGCTGGAAAGAGAAACAGGAGTTAAGCGGGCTGAATTACTAGATTGAGAGATAACATAGGTATACCCAGATACATGATATTTTGCATTATTATTTAAAATAAGTTTTAAATCCTGTATTATATTTTTACTTGATAGTGTAATAATAACATATTATAAATATATTTAAAAATCTCACAAAACACACAAAAATATTACCCAAGTAACTAAATCTACCAGTCATTAATTCTAAAGAGATTCCAAGAGTTCAGTGGTGACTTCGGAAATCAAATAAGATTTAGAGTGATCATTGATCACTCTAATGATCAATGAACAAAATTATTAATTTTTTAAAATCTCATGCTGCTAAGCACTGAAGGGATAGCTTTGCAAAGTGATTTCCTAAGATAATGGAAGAGGCAAAAAATAAACAGAGAATGTTATCATCCAGTACCTACCAGAGAGTTGACAAGATACAAAGCATTTTCTATCTAGTAAAATAAACATATATTCATATATATAAACATATGGAGGCAGAAAAAGCAGATGGAAAATTATTTTAAGAAAAGCTGAAGAGAGATTAAATCAGGAAAAGATAAATATAAAAAACCCAAAGTCTTAAATTCCAGATATAATTATGTGTTTAATAGTTACTGAACCCCTTCCAAATGAAAAAAAATGTACTAAATTTGACTAGATTCTTACAAAAGCAAATTTCCCATAACCACACACACACAGACACTCATTGCTTTTCATATAGAGTAAGAGAAAAAAATTGATTAATTCATTTGTTCATTCTCAAGAATTTATCAATGGTTCACTACATGTCTGGCATTGGGAAAGTATTACCAAAAAAAAAAACAAAAACAAAATAAAACAGAACACATAAAAAGGAAGGAAGGAAGGAAATGACAGGATTCTAGAAGAAAGTTCTCAAATATAATAAAGGACCCTGAACACATCAAAGAAGGCTTTTAGTAAATAGAGCAAATACAGTCAAAAGAACAGATCATCAAGCTTTAGTGTCAAACCACACGAAAAAATATTTACAGTATACAGTTATGGAGGAAAAGGTCACAGACATTAGAAAAAAAGATCTACCTTATGAATAATAGATACAAAGAAGAAAGGAAGTAATAATGAGAGATCAATGAAATGGAAAATGATGATACAACAAAGAATCAACAAAAACTAAAATCTGGTTCTTTGCAAAGACTAATAAAGTCTCTGGCAAGCTATCAAAAGCAAACAAGAAAAAGGCTCCCAAAAGATAATATTAAAAATGAAAAAAGTTTAAAACTACAGATAAAATAAAGATTTTTAAAAGTAAGAGGAAACACTGAAATACTTTATGCCAGTAAATTGAAATAAAATAGGTAATATTCCAGAAAATATAACATCAAAACTAATTCAGAAAAAAACAGAAAACATGAATAGGATTAAAGATAAGCATTAAAGATACTGAATCAGTAGTTAAAAATCAACTCATCAAAACAAATTTTAAAAATAATATTTAAATTAAAAAATAAATTAATAAAGAAATTTAAAAAACAAAATTTAAATAAATCAATAAATCTCACCAGACCCAAATGGTTTTATAGGTACATTCTGCCAAATATTGAAGGAACTGATAATCCTGATCTTAAACTATTCCTCACCTCATGTTGTTAGAACAGTATACATAACCTTCACACCCAAAGCAGACAAAATGTAGATGCAAAAATGCTAAACAAAATAGAAGCTATCCAAAACTCGCAAGGTATTTAAAAATATGTACCAAGGACACGTGGGTGGCTGTCAGTTAAGCATCTCTTTGCCTCAGGTCATGATTCCAGGGTTTTCCAAATCAAGCCCCAAGTCCCCCATCTGGCTTCCTGCTCAAGTGGGGAGCCTGCTTATTCCTCTCCTTCCACAACTTTTGCTTGTGACCTCCCTCTCTCTCTCTTTCTCATTCTCTCTCAAATAAGGAAATCAAATCTTTAAAAAAATGTTTAAAAAAATATGTAGCAAGATCAGCTTCAGAACTGATCCAGTATTGCATTATTAAAGTTTAGAAAAATTTTCAGTGTATCTCCCCCCACAAGAAAAGACTTAGAAAAATCATGCAATTATCTTTACAGACACAAAAGAAAACATCTGTTAAAAGTTAACTTTCACACCAGATAAAAATTCTAAACAAACTATAAATAGAAGGGAACCTCCTTAAGCTTACAAAGCCTATCTAACAAACACTTAGAGCAAATATTATAAACCTAGTAAGTGTATGTGTGAAGAAAAACATACAATGAAAACATGTTGACACTAATTACTCTCAGATGAAACAAAAATGATTAAATATTTTGTTCATTTTCAAGTTTTTATTGAAGGTCTGTTATACACCTGGCATTGTGAAAATATTTCAAAAAAAGTAAGAAAAAAATATGCCATGATGATACTTAAAAGTCAAATGTAGATACTTTCCCTTAAAAGCAGGAAGGAATTCAAGAAGGCATGCTATTGCCATTTCTATTTAACCTCTAGAACATAGCACAAGAAAAAAGATATTAAATGATTAAAGGCATGAAAAAAAGCAAACAGGCTCATTATTTCCAGATGATATGACTGTCTACAAAGGAAATCAAAGAGAAGTTATCAGCAAAATATTAGAACTAATGAGAATTTGGCAAGGCTTCTTAATATAAATGTCAACAATAAAAATTAGTTACAACATTAAATACCCGTAACAAAGTTTGAAGACATCATAAGTATTTCACTTATAATATGTACAAAATGTGTGCTACCCTAGGACATTTAAGAAGAAAACTACATTAAAAAAATCAAAAGACATTAAAGAGGTTGTGAGCAAGTGGAGAGTTCTATGATGGTCATGAATGGAATACCAATTCTCATGAAATGACTCTATCAATTAATTTAAATTCTAACTAAAATTTCTCATGAAACTCGACAATATTCAACTGCAAAGCAATAGACCCAAAATAACTTTCAAGAAGGGAAACAGAACTGAAGAAACTGGTTCTAACAGATATCACTAATTAGAATATTGTGGTAATGACATGAGTTAAACAAATAGAGCAACCAGTAACACAGCCCCAAAACACACATAAAACATTTGACATATAATGAAAAGGACATTGCAAAAAGTGGGGAAAAGATGAACTATTGAACAAATATGCTAAGTTGATTGATTTTTATACATAAAATCAGATTCCTACTTTATGCTTCACAGAATTCAACTTCAGATGGATTAAGACCAACATATATGCAAAGCAAAATTTAAAACCGTTGGAAAACAAAAAGACTTTCTTAATGACCTCAAGGTACATGAGGATTTCTCAAACAAGATGTAAGAAATACAAAAACTAAAGACTAATTAATTTGACAACATTAAAATAAAAAGCTTTTATACAGGGGCACCTGGGTGGCTCAGTGGGTTAAAGCCTCTGCCTTCAGCTCGGGTCATGATCCCAGGGTCCTGGGATGGAGCCCCACATTGGGCTCTCTACTCAGCGGGGAGCCTGCTTCTTCCTCTCTCTGCCTGCCTCTCTGCCTACTTGTGATCTCTGTCAAATAAATAAATAAAATCTTTAAAAAAAAAAAAAGGATGATGAACTGATTACTAAAAGTAATTCACAGAAAAACAAATAAAAACAACTTATATACCATAAAAGAAGGTTTCTTAAAAAAAAAAAAAAAGCTTTCATACATTAAAAGTCACCATATTCCATATAAAAAGAAAACTAAAAAATTGGGAGAAAGTATTTGAGACACATATAACTGACAACAGCTAATAAACTCACACAGAATACTCGGAAAAAAGCAAACAATCCAATAATAAAATTGGCAATGACAGGAAAAAGTAGTACACAGATTAATGATCACAGATATGACCAAAGCTTAATGAACGCATGAAAAGCTGCCCTCATAAAATTAATCGGGATAACTACATTACAGTGAAGGTACAAATTAACCCAGAAATCTGAGTAGCTTAATAAAACAGGTTTATTTCTCAGTCATTACACAAATTCAGTGGAATTTGACAGGGGGCTCTCCGCTTCATAAAAACCACTAAAGGACCCATGCTCCACTGTCTAATTGCTGTACTGTAAGAAAGGGCTAGAGAATTATGCACAATTTTTGAATTCTCTGCCCTTGAAGCCACATTCATCATTTCTGCTCATGGCCTACTGGTCAGAAGTAGCTAGCTGGTCTCAGCTAACTGCAATGGGGTTGGGAAACATTGGAGAAACACATAGGTATTGAGCAAATAATAAATGTCTCTGCCACAACTAGAAGTTAGAGAAATCCAAGTTAAGGCAACCGCAAGATGCATCTCACACTCATTAGAGTGGGGAAACAACTCTGATATTAATAAGGGTTGGTGAGGATGTGAAAAATGGAAACACTCATCTTCAGCTGTTAAGCATGTAAACTGGTACAGCATCTTAAAGTATTTGCAAAGTTGGGACAAGTTAAAGATGTACATATTTATGACTGTACTTCCCATGTGTGCACAAAAGGTGTCATGTGAAAATTAGTCACTTAAAAATGTTTGTATTGACAAAATATTTGAAATGATCTAAATATTGAAGATAACCCAAATATTGGAAAAATATGGAATGATACCTAAATAAACTGTCCTATAGTCTTACTGAAAGTGAATATTGATAGAGCATATTGAACAGAAAAAAAAAGCTCTACATTAAGTAATTAACATAGTGTCTGGCATTTGATCAATGTTAGCTATAATTATCACCATTACTTCTACTATTACTTTTATTAGAAAAATAAGGATGCAAACTAGCTTGATGCAGGGAGATGCATAGTAGAAATAACATTAACTGGGAAAAAATAGACAAGAATTAGAATGTACACATTAATTAAGGCAATGTACAATATATGCATGACCATCAACAATATTTTTAAAAACAACTTAGAAGCTTGGTAAAATTTAATGCTTATTAAATTACTCTTTATATTAATTCACTTACTGAAAATTATACTGCCATTAAATTTTCTCAAAACCCTACATTATTTAAAATTTCTAGTTTACTTTGCTAGTAGATAGAAGTATTTTTATTTTTATTTTTTTAAAGAATTTATTTATTTATCTGACAGAGAGAGATCACAAGTAAGGAGAGAGGCAGGCAGAGAGAGAGGGGAGGAAGCAGGCTCCCTGCTGAGCAGCGAGCCCGATGCGGGAAGATCCCAGGACCCTGAGATCATGACCTGAGCCGAAGGCAGAAGCTTAACCCACTGAGCCACCCAGGCGCCCCTAGAAGTATTTTTAAAAACACTTAAGAAAATACAACTGTGACAACTATTCTCATTATTGAGGAAAATCTCCATAAATAATTCATGATCCATGAAACCATTAACCTTTGAAAGAAAAATAATTTATCAGTTGTTGCTATTACAAAACAGTGTATTTGAAAACTGCATTATCCTTATCACACAATTTTTAGTTAATATGACTTTGTATCCTAAAAGAAACCTCCATAAAAGTATTAAGAGAGTCCAATGACTAACTAAAACTATTACGTGCTTATAATTTAAATTTTTATCAGCATAGTTTTATCTACTGATAAGTCAGGAACGACAACACATAACCTTTTATTTTATACCTTCATCCTAGCACTGAACGAATTTGATATTCATTCTCATACAGTGACCTGACCTTGAATTCTTTTGCTGAGGTCAAGAACACAGCAACTACACTGGGAAGTCCAGAACATACCCACACAGTAGAAAGAAGGAAAATAACTGTCTACCCTCATTTCTGGGTTTATACTGTGGCCAATGAATATGGCTTATGAGGCTTGTTTAGAGTACCTGTGTTTAGTAGAAAAAAGACGTCTTTCTGTAGTCTTAAGTGTTTCAGGTCATAGGAGCTGTGTCTTTTTATGCTCTATACCTCTTTATAAATCTATTTAGATGTTCTCTTCATCATCATTCCAATTATTTGCTTGCATACATACTCTACACAGTATTGGTGTTGGGCATGAAATGGTCAAAGAATATTCCTTGAGCTACCAAGCTGCCAGGGCTGGTGATCCTTGCTCATCCTGGAGGTGTCATGGCACTGTGAAATGAGGTATCTTTTTTTTTTTTCCCCCTAGCTTGGACTCAAATCAAGAAGTGGCTTTCCTACCTAAGGAAGAGAAATATAATCCTTCCTATTGCCTAAGAACAGTGACAAAAACTGGCAGAGGGAACACAGATGGGGACAGATGGCTTAGACTAGAGAGACATCTCCAGAGTCAATGGAAATATGCCATTTCTGGATTACCATTTTACATCTCCAGCTGTATAGGGATCACAGATACTTAGCTGTCCAACGCAAACACAGCTGTAACTAGAGATATCTGAGAAAGACAGCTATGAAGGCCAAATGGAGTAACTTTAATATCAAGGATACACATCATTTTCATAGCTCACAAAGTCACTCTAGAAAGGACACATCAACCATATTTTGAAGATGTTCTCAGCTTTAGCCTTCCAAGATCAACTGAAAGAAAAAAGACCTCAAGATACAACCCTGGTGAAAGGGTTAGTTCTTTATAATCTCTTATAGCTCACATGCTCTGCCTCATATCTGGGATTTGAAATTACAAGGATTTTAATCACCCATAAACTAAGCAGAGCTTAGTTTGCTCATGTAAATGTAAACTTGGTTATGTAAGGCCACAGAGAAGCTTAAATTAAAAACCAAAGCTTAACTAATGAAGCAATTTCTCTATTGGATTAGTTTATTCATGAACCATACAGTGAGACTCACAGAGGATAATAAATACACATTATTGATTCTGTACATACCTGAAAATTCCAAATAGGATTAATTTCATAAAAGTAATACAATCCCGTCAAACAACTTTTATGATGGGTTTTGAGATTATCTTTATTTAGGAATTAATTCTTCTAGGGTCTCATCACATAAAGGTAGTTACACTAATATATGGAATTAATAAGTAAATGCTACCTAATGATTTCCCTCCAATCCTACCCTTTTCAAGGTATTTGTTTATGAGTGTATTTTTTACACTGAATTTTTATTAATTCACAATAAACAAAATTTCTATTATACATTTGAGTTAATTACACATAGGTTTGCAGACACAAATATTTCAGAGAAAAAGATACAAAAAATAATTTGTATCTGAAAAGGAAAGCACGCTGGATAGTTTGGGTAATTTTCCAGGAAAAAAATCAAGGTGGAATAGGTTTTATAAAGAAAGGTTTTTTTATTTCTTTTAAAAATAAACCAGACTTACTATAACCAAGACATTAAGTAATGAACTCAATACTTCACTTTATTTACCTTTTACAGAATTAGTTTTACAGTAAGTTGCAATTAAAATCAGAGATTAGAATTCTTTTAAAATTTTGCCTACAATGGACTCAGGAAAATTTGGTGAACATTTTTTTTTTTCAGAATGGGGAAAAACAATAGCTCTATAAATGTTCTGGTGGCCAGTTAGGAATATTCGATATACCCAAATAAATAGAAGAACTACTTAAAAGATTAAAGATTAGGAAAGGAATTCTAAAATTAATGCAATAATTTTTCTGGTTAGACAAATGATCAAAGAAATTTTCATGACATATGGGTTAAAGGGGTTTCTCTTTTCACTGGCAAAACAATTATGTGTATTTTGGATTTTTCTTAATAAGGAAAACAAAATTTTACATATTAGACTCTTTATTCTGTCATATGTATGATCTTATTTCTTCCTGGTTAAAATTTACTTAATTGATTATGTGTTATTTTAGTAATTATGAAAGATCAATAAAGTGATTTCTATTTTGAAAAAGAGAAATGACAGTTGGACATTGTATTTTACCCCTCAAAGCAATCAAGGAAAGACTACTACATTCGACTGCTTCCTATGATGTAGGCTGCAAACAATTCTGATTTAGAAGAAGCAAAGCCATGGACTAAAAAATATTACTGTCAAATAAGAGGAGTATCTTGAAAATTTAGGGATGAATACCACCTTGGGTTAAATGTACTAAATAAAAATTGCTTTTTATGCAACCAGGTCCAAAAATAAAAGCAAAGATAAAGGCTGAGGGAAATGCAAGAAACAGAGCATGGAAACAGGAGAACATCAAGATTCCTGCTAAATGTTTCTCATGGTAACCCAAAGCAATAGACAACTTACCCTGGATTTTGGAGATGGTTTTTGCATATCTCTTTCTAAGTCTTTTGTTTGAAGGATGTTAGGTAAGGGGTTCTTACAACTGGCCTCCTATAAAAGAAGTACAAAAGAAATATTAGAAATCAAAGAACATTACCCTATCTGGATATTACAATGTAGTGAAAAGCAATTTTCTCATAGGAGACAAGGCATTTCTGGATTGAACTATATATATCAGAAGCCACTGAGATTTGTCATGAGGAATCAAAATGTTTCCTTTCTCATTTGTCACCTACAACAATGAAGTAAGGTAAGATGGTGATGGAGTAGGTGTGGGGCACACAGAACACATATATTCAGAGATTACCAATGAGAGTCTCATCTATACTATCCACTGATAGCACCCCTCTTCTTTGGAGAATTAGGTAGTTAATTCTCTAAGATATCAATCACCAAACTACTGTTTTTTACAAATGGGTTCTGATTATGTAAATACTTTTTCTTAAACAAATTCCTTCAAATAGTTTAGCAAACCACTGTTGAATAGTGATAGTTTCATACCAACATCCTGAGGAAAAATTTCTGTGTATTTGGTTCCCAAAATTACTAAGCTCCTAAGTCCTTGGTTCACACCAAAATAATACTTGGAAAGCTAGCAGAAATTACAAGGAGGCAGCTCACATGGAACTGGATTTACTGTTTATTTCTACATGCTAAATAAAAATAATAATAATTTCATTAAAAAAAATACAATGTAGGGCCTTTCTACTACTATTGCCACTAATTTGGATAAATTTTCCATAAGGGATTTCATTGCCAAATTAAGAGAGATAAATGTATATAGGGAAGATTACAGACAACAATAAAACTAAGGAAAAAATAAGTTCAATTTCTTTCACTTGCTCTATTAACGTTGACCTCTGTATCACATTTCTTCCCTTATTTTTTACCTCTAACAGTGAACTTGCCCATTATCCACCACTCCATTATCAAAATCATGGATTTTTACCCCCAGTTTACTTAAGGGTTAATTAATTATAATCTTTTAAAGAATATTTTAGTCAAATACTTTACAATATTATTAAATTTTGCTGAGATTTTACTTAATTCTAAAGAGAACAGGATATTATTAGTATAAAATATCCTTAAGAAAATACTACTACTACTTGCTACTAAAAAATACGTACTGAATCTTAGGATATATGAAGCACTATATTAAAGTCTTTGCATTAATGCCAGTTTTGCCCCCACATAGCCCTATTAGGGATAGGTAGTATTATCATCACTCCCCTTTTAAGGATAACATAAAATCTTACAGAAGTTAAGTAACTTGGCCAAAGTCACACAGAACTCATAGATGGCTCTGTCTAACTTTATAAACTTGTATTACCTTTATATTATATCTCCAATATCTAATACACTTGACATCTTAAACCACTAGTTTGTAGAGCCATAACATTTTATTTATTATATATATATATATATATATATATAATTTTTTTAATTTCTTTTCAGCGTAACAGAATTCATTGGTTTTGCACCACACCCAATGCTCCATGCAATACATGCCCTCCTTAATACCCACCACCTGGCTCTCCTAACCTCCAACCCCCCCACCTCTTCAAAACCCTCAGATTATATTTTAAATCCAAGAGTTTAAAAAAATTAGCTAGTCTGCCCCACTCCTCTCTAATTTTACAGGTGGGGGACTTGAGGACATCTGAGGTGATGTGCCCAAGATCACACAGAGAGTGGCAGAGCTAAGACCCGTGCCTGGACCACAAGGCTGTACATGGCACCTGTTCCCGGCTTTGTGCTAGGGAGTGATATGACCAGACTCAGAGGGCATCAAGAGCCTCCTCTAAGCTGGGGGTGGTTGTGGTACTGCCAACACTCTCAGCTGCCTGTGGCCTCACGTACAGCTCTACGGAAGGACCCACGGGTACATTTCTGAGCTCTCCAAATAAGCAAGCATTCCAGTCCTGCCCTTTCCCACAAGTCACAACACCTGCTGGCCGTAAGCTGCTTACTGGAAATAGTGAATGAACCCATTCCCACTTCTGACTCACTGTGAGAGGGATCAACTATATCCAGCATGACATTTAGGGGATCCAAGTGATTAAACTGTATAATCTATTGCGTAATTTGACTACACTTGGATAATATAATCATGCTTAATCCTTCAACCCCCTTTTAAAACTACTGGGATGTAAATGTTAAAATGTGATAAGAAATAAGACTGACTCTTAAGGGAAGCTGACAGGAATCGATGACTTTTGTTTATGATTATCTGAGTGTTTACAAATGCCTACAATTCTTTCCTCCTTATGCATAGGCTAAAAGGGATAGTGCTTTTTTATTACTCTTATCTCCCCCACCCTGTCCCTGTGAATTAATGAGTACAAATGTGATAGTTAGCGTTCCCTATAAAACTCTGAAAAACTTTTCTGTAAACTTATAACTGAAAATGCCACTTACATGAATTATGTTTATTTTTTTGTTTCAGGACTTCACATTCAGACAACAGAGACAAAATGAAATTTAGGAGTCAGGGCACTGAAGTGGCAATCAAGAGATCTGACTCCTCATCCTGGTTCTCTAACCAACCAGCTCTAGGAACCCACGCAGGCATTTTAACCTTTTGGACATCCCTTGGTTCAAAGATTTCTAAAACAAAGGCATTGGATTAAATGAGCTCCAAGAAAATTTTCCGGGTCTTAAATTTCGAGATTTTCAGATTCTTTCAGGAAGAAGCAATATTTGTTGACAAAAAGGTAACCCACCACCTGTTCAGAGTTGCATTCCCAATGCCCCCACGAGACTGCTGCAAAGTACTGGCCTCCACCCATGTAATGGGCAGTGAGCCCAGGGGCTCTGGAGCCACAGAGGGAACATCTCCTGCAGGGCTAATGTTACTCAGATTTCTGGAGAAAATTAATACATTCCACTAGTAGCTTAAATAAGTACTGGAAATAACTTCACGTATTCTTTAAGACAGATATATTATGGAGTTAAGTGAGAAATATTTTTAAGATAAAACTTTTTCACAGTTATGTCTTTAAAAAGCCATTTACTCTGGTGGGTATGTACCTAGGAGAATTAAAAAACAAAGGTCCACACAAAAACTAGACAAATAGTCATAGCAGCATTATTTATAGTAGCCAAAAAGTGGAAACAACCCAAATGTCTATAAAATGATGAATGGATAAAGAAAATATGGTATAACCACACAATGGAGTATTACTCAGGTATAAAGAGGACTGAAGTATGAATACCTGCTAAACATAGATTCACCTTGAAAACATCACACTAAGTGAAAAAAGCCAAACATAAAGCAACATGTATTGTGTGAGTCCACATATATATTAAATGTCTGGAATAAGACAGTGATAGAGTGCCATTAGTGGCTGTAGAGGCTAGAAGGAGGGGAACGATTCCTAATGGGTCCAGTCTATATGGGTTTCTTTTTAGGGTGAGAAAAATGTTCTGGAATTAGGTAATGGTTGCACAACTTGGTAAACATTCTAAAAAATAATACATTTTATATTTTGAACAGGTTTATCTTATGGCATCAGAATAATATCTAATTTTTAAAAAAATAAGTCATTTAAACCCCCACACTCCCAGAGCAAAGGAAAAGACCTTGGGTTTGTTTGCACTCCACCCTTAGAACTTCTCTGAAAAGGTTTGAATGGGGAATGATTCCTGTTTATAAGTATTAAAATGTATGTGGACATAAGAATTCACTCAATGGATATTAACTGAACGCTATCATGTGTGGCATTCCAATGCTAGTCATTGGAGAAGGTAATGATAAACACATCAGACCTGATTATAGGGTATATTTATATTTAAACATTTCATCTGCTTAAATGAGAGTTAACTGAATTGACTGCTCACTCTAATGACTTTTGTGCAACAACCGATTGCTTAAACTAGCTGTGTCACCTTGGTATTCTGAAAACACCATTTAAAAATACAATAGGTCTTACTATTCAACTACTAATGCCATGAAAAGATGGAAGAGCACTCCCTGCTTCTTCAGCAGAGCACACTACTCCCCAGTTATTCACAGGCTTGTTTCCTCATTTCATCCAGGTCTTTGTTTAATTTCACTGAAGAGAATTCCCTTCCTGGAACACCTTATCTAAATTTTCACTGCTCTCTCCTCCCACTTACAGCTCTCTCTGCCCCTACTCTGTATTTCTTCACAGCCATCAGCAAAACCTGACTTTAATACTTACTGATTCTAAAACTAATAGTTGCCAGAGGGGAGGGAGTGTGTAGCATGGCAAAATAGGGGAAGGGGTGTGGGAGATACAGGCTTCTGGTTATGGAATGAATGGGAATACAAGGCTCAGCATAAGGAATATAGTCAAGGATACTGTAATAGTGTTGTATGAGGGCACATGGTAGCCACAGTTGTGTGGCAGGACAGTATATAAACTTGTTGAACCACTACGCGGTACATCTGAAATTAATCAACATTGTGGGTCAACCATACTAAGAAAAAAAATTAAAAGAAAATACTGGTTCTAATTCTCTGTCCATCTCACCCTATCCTGTGAGAGGACTGGGTCAGTCTTGCTCATGAATAGATCCACAGGGCTAGAACCATGTTTGGCACCTAGTAGGGGCTCAACTGTTGAAATGAATGGATAAACCAAAGGAATGAGTAATATCCCTTTTCTAACCATTCATGATCCCCTGGCCATTCTTCTTGTTTTTAGTTCTCTCCTTAATCAGCTTACATTTCATGATTCTTCATTCCTTTGCTAATACACTTAATTTTCTTCATCCTGTTTCTAATCATTGTATTCATCTGGAAAAAGTACAACATTGGACGAACCCAGCTATATGCCTTCTCTGTGCTGGGAATTAAGCGAATGAAAGTGGTTGGGGAAAAAGTATATAATTTGTTGACTGTTTCATGTTAAATTTATTACCATAAATCTTAAGTGAGTCCTCTCTAATGCATAGCAATTCTGCTATACTTCTTTAGTAACTTGACTTTTATGACCTTTCTTTTATGACCTTTCTTTTCTCAAACCCCTTTCCTTCCATTATCACTGCATAGCCCATTGACAAAACAGCACTGGAACAGATGCTACTCACCCCCCTGCCCCAAATTTACAAACCTGTCTACAGACATTCCATCCTTCCTGCCTTCTCTCCAGTTACAGTGAAAGAGAAGATGCTGGTCCCATCAGCCATTCCCTCCACGCACCCCTGGGGATCTTATCTCCTCTTATTTTCTCAAGGATTTCATTCCCTCAATTATTCCCTCATTCCCTCTCTACTAGATTGCTCCCATTAATCACAAGCATGCTCTGGAATTGTATCTTTTTGGTTTGTTTTTAAAAACAATACTTCCTTAATCTCATTCCTCCTACTAGTTATGGTCCATTTCTTGGCTTTCCTTTATAGCTAACTCCTTCAAAACAGCTATCATCACTATCCCTACTTCTTTATTTTCAAAGCCCTCAAATCTGTTTTGTTTCTTGTCACCACTCTGCAGATAGTGATGAAACAATCCCAGCTTGGTCTCCTTCTTCCTCAGGTTCTTAGCAACATCTGATCCAGATAACTAGTTATTCTTGAACTACTCTCTTCCATTAGCTGCCAGGACATCAGTAGTAGGGGGAAAAAAAAAATCCTATCTCACTGACCAACTCCATATAGTCTCCTTTGTTGCTCCTTCTCCTCTCTACAATAAATTTATGGTTATTGGTTAATTTTTGCTTATTGGTTATTTTTTTGCTTCGTTAACTAAATAGAAGTTCTATGAAAGCAAATGATGGGTTTCCTTTACTCACTACTGTGACTACAATGCCACAGAAAAGGGCCTAGTCTAGTAGGAGCTCAATAAATACATGTTGAATAAATGAAGTTGGAATGATGCAAGAGTTGATGTAAATCAGTCTTCCTTTCCCAAATGGTACAATGATCTCAATCACTCTCATGGATTTTAAATCAACCAATACGCTAATGACTCCCAAATTCCACTTGTCTTTGATGTTTCTCCTGAGTTCACGTCACTTTTATTTACCTATCTACTTGGCAACTCTACTTGGCTGTCTAATAAGCTTCTACTTAGTATGTCCAAACCTGAGCTTATACTTTATTAGCAAAAAACCATCTGTCAGTCCTTGAGTCTTCCCCTGACTGGCAGAGGGCACCTAGTTGCTCAACCCAATGTCTTAATCTGCCTTAATTCTTCCCTTTCCTGCCCACATCAAACCCACCATCAAGTGCAGTCAAAATAAACTGGGATTCATTCAGTTATATATACATAGTCACCACAGTCATAGCCATTGTTCACCTAAATTATTTCAATCATTATACCTTCTACAAGGTTTGTATACATAAATGGAATGACATCACTCCTCTATCAAGGTCTTACCATTATTCCTGGACTATAAACACTTTGCCATAACCTACACAGCCCTGACTCAGCTCTTCCCTACTTCTCTAACCTCCAACTCCCACCATTTACCCTCTGCCTCACTATGCCTCATTAGCCTTCTTTTACTCCAAGCCCCTTCCTACCTTCAAGTATTCACCATTTATGTTTTCTCTTTCTGGAATGACTTTCCTTTTTTTTTTTTTTTTTTTTTATTAGCACGGCTGCTGTATTCTTATCCTTAAGCTCCTCTGTCACTTCCTCAGAGAGACCTCCTTTGATAATTCCATCTCAAGTGGCTGTCCCTGACTATGCTCTTCTTGTATTAACCTGCTTTTTAAAAATCACAGTATTTATTCAAATTTGTAATTAACGATTTTATTTATATTTGTCTATCACTCCCAGTAGACTTTGAGGTTCATGAAGGCAAGGATTTGATCAAAGTATCCTCAGCATCTAGTTGGTATTTAGTATGTATTTGTTAAATGAATAAACATAGCAATGTTGACTCCTACATCTCCCATCCCATTAGTATTAATTTCCAGCCATTAAAGAAATGTGATGGATTTCTATGACATTAGGAATCAGATAATAATACATTTTCTTATGACCTGAGGCATATAATGGTGGGTGAGGGTAGGTTGAAAAGAAGCTATTATGATAAGGGAGATAGCTGTTCAGAGAGCTGTATTTGGTGTGCTGGGGTCCAACCCACAACAAGTGATTTGGTTAGACTTAGTGACAAGGAGAACCGATGACAGAGAACAATATTGATATGACTGTAAGTTGAGACAGCAATATTGATATGATCACAAGTTGAGGTATTAGCGTGTGCCTAAGGCCTTCTATAGGAAAGAATGTACAGAACAGTGCTACTTTGCACACAACCAGAACCCAAATAATGTGACTGGCAGATTACAGACTACTCTTTACAATTCCATAAGACTCTCCTCTGACTTATTGCTACCTGCAAAATGAATCTTAATTTTACTGTAAAGAAAAAGATATGTTTTCTTAAAATGCAAAAGCAATAGGATGTTATCTTTACATAAATAAGCAGAACAAATTGAATAGGAAAATAGTGCTTTCTAGACCTTCATTATGTATACTTTTGGGAAGAAATCTGTGATTCTTTGGCATCGATCAGGGAAACAATTGAAGTGAGACGCAGTCAAACTCTGGATATATTCTGAACTTATTACATTTACTTTGTAAACTGCAACTATAATATTCACAGATAGATCCTTAATTGTCATTCAAGTATATTACAAATTGCTTTACAGAAAATGGTAAGTCAACTTAAAACAGGAACCAGCATGGAATTATCACAAAAACTGGTTAAATCAAAGATCATTTTCTACATCATTAAGCTTTAGTGTTTGGACACTAGATCTTAATATTTAGGGTTTCCTGTAGCTCTTCTGTCACTTCTTTGGAGAGGCTTTCCTCAAAATCAACTTCCCCAATTACTATAAATCTGCTTTATTTTTGCCACAGTATTTATCGCTTTAAGATTGGTGTAGGTGTCTGTATATTATTGCGGTGATTTCAGATCTAATCTTAATATCTGTACTTTTCTTTGATAATCTAGTCCACTATGCTTTCTTCATTCATAGTCTTGACTTGGAGAAGCTCTACATTTTTTGCTGTGCTGAGAGGTTTGAAAATAGTGATCTACCATCATAAGCAAGCTAGCAAGTGTGAGACTCAGGACCTTTTCACTTGCTGTTCCCTCTGCCGGGAATGCTCTCTTGCCCCAGAAGTTTCCATAGCTTGCTCCACCACATCATCTGATCTCAGCTCCAATGCCAGCTCAGAGGGACCTCCCTTCCCTTTTCTGTACGAAACAATGCGCTGAACTTCCCTCTCTTCTTTCATATACCATTAATATCAAGTCCTTATCAGGGTTTAATATTCTTGCAGAATCTATCATCAAATGGCATATTAGTTTCCTTAATTGTTTACTGTGTCCCTTGGCCTAAAGTCCAACTCCTTAAAAGCATGGATTTTTTTTTTCCCCAATGCTATTTCTTTAGCTCATAGAATACTGCCTGGCTTCATAGCAGGCATTCAATAAATGCTTGTTGAATGAACAGACTCATGAAACAAAAACAACCTCTTCTGATTCTTCTCTCCTTCAGTTTATCCAACTCATGGATGTCAAGTTTTCTAATTTAGAACTCCAGTGCAAGCCACTCCTTTCCTGACAAATTTTAGTTCCTTCCACCTACTGGAACAAGTTTAAACTCTTACTTCTGCCATCTATAGACCTTCAGCCCACTCTTCATGTCTTATCTGCTCCACATATACATTATAACCTGGGTCACTTGTTGCTTGTACTAGTTACTTATGTGCTTGCCCCATTCCCCATCCCTGACCTTAATATGTAAAGGGCATTTTAATCTTTTTTGCCTCTAACAGCACCAAAGTGGATGACCAATGTTTTTGCATGTCTGGTATTCACTTTCCCTTCTTTAAGGGAAGACAGAAGAAATTAACCTTCTCCTACTGGTTACAGTGTTTCTTTCTCTCTCTCTCTTTTTTTTAAATTTCTTTTCAGCAACAGAATTCATTGTTTATGCACCACACCCAGTGCCCCATGCAATATGTGCTCTCCATAATACCCACCACCTGGCTCCCCCAACCTCCCAACCCCCGCCCCTTCAAAACCCTCAGATTGTTTTTCAGAGTCCATAGTCTCTCGTGGTTCATCTCCCCTTCCAATTTCCCCTCAACTCCCTTCTCCTCTCCATCTTCCTATGTCCTCCATGTTATTTGTTATGCTCCACAAATAAGTGAAACCATGTGATAATTGACTCTCTCTGTTTGACTTATTTCACTCAGCATAATCCCTTCCAGTTCCGTCCATGTTGATACAAAAGTTGGGTATTCATCCTTTCTGATGGAGGCATAATACTCCATAGTGTATATGGACCACATCTTCCTTATCCATTCATCCGTTGAAGGGCATCTTGGTTCTTTCCACAGTTTGGCGACCGTGGCCATTGCTGCTATAAACATTG
Source organism: Enhydra lutris kenyoni (assembly GCF_002288905.1). Lineage (NCBI taxonomy): Eukaryota > Metazoa > Chordata > Mammalia > Carnivora > Mustelidae > Enhydra > Enhydra lutris. Next base: position 39,974,477 of record NW_019154087.1, on the reverse strand, counting down.
GGGTACAGATGGCCCTTTTCTTCACTACATCTGTATCTTTGGGGTAAATACCCAGTAGTGCAATTGCAGGGTCATAGGGAAGCTCTATTTTTAATTTCTTAAGGAATCTCCACACTGTTCTCCAAAGTGGCTGCACCAATTTACACTCCCACCAACAGTTTAAGAGGGTTCCCCTTTCTCCACATCCTCTCCAACACACGTTGTTTCCTGTCTTGCTAATTTTGGCCATTCTAATGGTTACAGTGTTTCAATCACAGTGTGTCTCTGACCAACCTCACACTGATGTAAATTAGATCTCTAGAACTTATCTTGCAAAACTGAAACTATGTACCCCTTAACCACACTTCTACATGTGCCCCTCTACCAGCGCCTATCAACCACCAATTTACTCCCAGCTTCCAGTTCAACATTTTAAGATTTCCACATAAAAGTGAGATCATTTCCACATAAAAGTGGTATTTGTCTTTGTATGACTGGCTTATTCTGTGTAGCATAAGGTCCTCCAGGTTCATCCATGTTGTCACAAATGGGAGAATTTCCTTCTTTTTATGACTGAATAATATTCCACTGCAGATATATACATATTTTATTTCATAATTGGTCAATGGACATTTATATTATTTCTATATCTTGGCTATTATGAATAATGCTGCAATGAACATAGGACTACAGGTATCCCTTTGAAACACTAATTTCATTTCCTTGGATATGTACCCAGAAGAGGGATTGCTAGGTCATATGGGATTTCCATCAAAAAGTACAAGGCTTCCCTTTTCTCCACATCCTCATCTATATTTTTTCTCTTGTCTTTTTGATAATAGCTATTCTAACAGATGTGAAATAATATCTTGTTGTGGTTTTGATTTGCATTCCCTCGATGATTAGTGATTTGAGCACCTTTTCACATACCCATTAGCCATTTGTATGTTTTCTTTGGGAACACATCTATTTGGATCCTTTGCCCACTCATTTTATTATCTTTTGCTATTGAGTTATAGGATTTTTTTTATATTAACCTCTTATTGACTATATGGTTTGCAAATATTCTCTCTCATTCTGTAGGCTGCCTCTTTCTTTTGTTAATGGTTTCCTTTGCTGTGTAGAATACTACAAAGTTTGAGTTTTGGTTTGATGTAGTCTCACTCACTTTTGGTTTTGTTGTCTGTGCTTTTGCGGTCATATCCCAAAAAAATCATTACCAAGACCAACGTCAAGGAACTTTCCCCCTATGTTTTCTTCAATGAGTTTTATAGTTTGAGGTCTCATGTTTAAGCCCTTAATCCATTTTGAATTACTTTTTATGTATGATGTAAGATAAAGATCTAATTTCATTCTTATACATGTAGATATCCAGCTTTCCTAGAACCACTTACTGAGAAGACTGTCCTTTAACCATTACGTATTCTTGGCACCTGTAGATCAGATGACTAAAGGTGCATGGATTCCTATTTGGACTCTCTATTTCATTCTGTGGTCTATATGTTTTTATGACAGTATCATACAGTTTGATTACTATAGCGTGATGCCACTAGCTTTGCTCTTCTCACTCAAGATTGCTTTGGCCATTTGGGGATTTTTATGGTTCTGTATGAAATTTAGGGCTGTTTTTTTCTCTTTCTGTAAAGAAAACCATTAAGATTTTGATAGGGATTGTTGCACTGAATCTGTGGGTCATTCTGGGCAGTGCAGACATTTTAACAATATTAATTCTTCCAATCCATGAACATGGGATATGTTTGCATTCATTTGTGTTATCTTTAATTTATCTCATCATTGCTTTATAATTTTAGTGTATCAGCCTCTCACCTCTTTGGTTAAGTTTATTCCCCAGCATTTTACTGTTTTTGTTGCTAATATGAATAGGATGTTTTCCTAATTTCCTTTTCAGATACTTTGTTGTTTGTATATAGAAACATGACTAAGTTTTTTATGTTGATTTTATAACATATAATTTTACTAAATTCATTTATTAATTCTGCCAGTTTTGGGGGGGTTATAGTTTTAGGTCTTTCTATATATAAGACCATATCATCTGCAAAGTGACCATTCCACTTCTTTTCACATTTGATTCTATCAAGCTATCTATCAATTTTTAAAAATTGTTCTGACTAGGACTTTTGGTACTATGTTGAATTGAAATGCTAGGAATGGGCATTCTTACCTTGTACCTGATTTTGGAGGGAAAGCTTTCAGTATTTGCCCATTATGATACTGCCTGTGGGCTTGTCAGATATGGCCTTTATTGTGCTGAAGTAAGTTCCTTCTATACCAATTTTTAAGGGATTTTATTATGAATGTTTTAAGTGTTTATTCTGCTGAAATGATATATCTACTGAAATGATTACACTTGTTTTTCCTTTAGTTTTGTTAATGTGGTGTATATCACATTGACTGATTTGTATATACTGAAATATCCTTGTATTTCAGGAATAAATTTCACTTGGTCATGTTGTATGATCCTTTAATGTGCTACTGAATTTGGTTTGCTAGTATTCTACTGAGGACTTTTGCATCTGGGTTTCTCAGTGATATTGGGTTGTAATTTTTTAAAAAGATTTATTTATTTTAGAGAGAGAGAGCATGAGCAGGGGATGGGGCATAGGGAGAGGGAGAGAATCCTCAAGCAAACTCCCTGCTGGTGTAGAGCCTGACATGGGGCTCCATCTCAAGACTCTGAGATCATGATCTGAGCCAAAATAAAGAGTTGGACATTGAGTTGACTTAGCCACCCAGGAGCCCCTGGGCTGTAGTTTTCTTGTGGTGACTCTGTCTGGTTAGTATCAGGGTAATGCTGATGTCATAACATGGGTTTGAAAGCATGCCCTCTTTTGCTTATTGGAAGAGTTTATGAAGGATTCACATTGCTCTTTTTGCTCTATCTTCTGTGAGAACGAAGACCATTCTCAGCAAAGTATCGATGGTTCAGAAATGTTGACATCACTCTGAAGTGTTGTTTGAAACACTGTTTATGTGAAGGGTCCCAGGGGATTTTAATCTCATCAATGTAGAACTCCATCTCCTTGAAAAGAAAAAGAGGCTCTGGGTTGACAAATGGTGGGAAAATAGGAACTGACCACTGTCATATAGAACGTGACTGAAATGTTAACACTGGGCTTCCAAGAGGAGGTCTGTGTATGTTCCCTTCCCCAACAACGTCATTAATCAGGACAATGGTTTGCTTGTTGAAATCCAAAATCTCATGGGCGAAAAATATATCCACAGGGTTTGGATGAGGCTAGCTATTGCTTGTTCAGTATCTCAAGCCCAGAAAGATGCGTTAATTCCTAAAGGAAACAATACTGAACTTGGATCAAATTCAGTTGCTTTAATTCAGAAAGCCACAACAGTTAAAAACAAGGATATCGGAAAATTTTTGGATGGTATCTGTTTCAGAAAAAGGAACGGTTCAGCAGGCTGATAAAATCTAAACTGTCCAGCTACAGAGAGAGGAGGATGTCAGATGATTCCTCTGACTTATCTGTGATTTTAAAGATGCAATAAAAGTTGGATATTAAAAAAAAAAAAAAAAAAGGAAGAGGACTGGTATTAAATCTTCCTTGAAAGTCATCTGGTATCGAACTTTTTATTGTTGTTTTTGTTTTGTTGAACGTTATTTGATTATTAATCCAATCTCCCATGTTTTCTATTTCTTCTTCTTTTTAAAAAATTTTATTTTATTTTTCAGTGTTCCAAAATTTATTGTTTACGCACCACACCCAGTGTCCCATGTAATACGTGCCTTCCTTAATACCCACCACTAGGCTCACCCAACCCCCCACCCCTTTCCTCTCCAAAACCCTCAGTTTGTTTCTCAAGAGTCCAGAGTCTCTCATGGTTTGTCTCCCCCTCCAACTTCCTCCAACTCACTTCTCCTCTCCAACTCCCAATGTCCTCCATGTTGCTCCTTATGCTCCACAAGTGAAACCATATGATAATTGATTTCTATTTCTTCTTGATTCAGTTTTGATAGGCTGTATGTTCCTAGAAATTTACTTTATTTCTTCTAGGGTATCCAATTTGTTTGCACATAGTTTGGTCATAGTAGTCCCTTATGATCATTTCTATTTTTGAGGTAGCCATTGTAATATCATCTCTTTGCTTCTGATTTTGAGTCTTCTTTCTTTTCTCTTAGTTTAGTTAAGGGTTTGATTTTTTTTTTTTTTTTTTTACTTCCACACAAAACTTAGTTTTGTTGATTTTTCTATCATTGTTCTTTATTTGTGCTCTAATCTTCGTTATTTCCTTTATTCTGCTAATTTTGGGTTTACTGTGTTCTTCCTTTCCCAGTTCCTCGATTGTAAAGTTAGGATATTTGAGAAATTTGTTTTTTAATATAAGCATTTATCACAATAAACATCCCTCCCAAGCATCTTAGATGTCCCTCCTTCCTTTTTTGTAGCATTTTATAAATTTTGGTAAGTTGTATTTTTATTTATCTTAAGATGCTTTTTAAATTCTTCACCCTTGATTTTTGACAGTTTGATTATAATATGTCTCATTATAGTGTTGAACTGGTCCCATTTGAAGTCCTTTGGACTTCATAAATATGGATGCCCATTTCCCTCCTCAAATTTGGAAAAGTCAGCTTTTTTTCTTTTTTTTTTTTTTTTAAACAAGCTTTCTACCCCTTTCTCTCTGTCTTCTCCTCTGGGACTTCTACAATGTACATATTGATATACTTGATGTCTCATCAATCCTGTAGCCTCTCTCCATTCTTTTTCATTCTTTTTAATCCTGTGACTGCTTAATTTCAATTGACTTATATTTGAGTGCGCCGATTCTTTCTTCTGCTTGACTAAGTCTGCAGTTGAAGCTCCCTACTGCCTCTCCCCGCCCCCACCCCATTTCATTCATTATAATCCTTGCTCAGAATTTGACTGGTCCTTTTTATGGTTTCTCTTTGTTGAAATTATTTTGTTCATGTATTGTTTTCCTGATTTCATTGAGTTTCTACCTGCATTTTCTTATAGTTTGCTGAGCTTCTTTAATTATTTTGAATTATTTGTCAGGCACTTCATAGGTCTCCATTTCTTTGGGGGTCAATTCCTGGGAACTGTCTGTGCTCCTTTGCTGCTGTCATGTTTTCTTGATTTTCGATGTCATTTATTACCTTGCATTGGTGTCTGCACTCAGCTGTTGTGTAAGCAATAGCAGAGACTACAGTGTTCCTCAGCACTGAAGGCTATGGTTGTCCCTGGTGGCAATGAGGGCTGCTTTTGCTTTAACTCCACAGAGGGAAGTAAAAGCAATGGGATCCTTCTTGGTACAAAGCTTTGCTATGGCCCATGGGATATGCTGATATAGGTAAATTGCTTCCTATACTTGTCCATGTGGCCATTCTTGGTTTTTGTGCTCCACTTGGTTGCTGGAGCTTCTTTGCTATACCCTGAAGCTTTCCAGAGATATTTCACTCATTAGTAGTTGTCAAATCATTGTTTTTGTGGGCAAACCATGGCCAGGGCTTCCTACACTGCCATCTTACTCCTGTGCTCAGCTTTGCTTTCTATTCTACGAAATACCTCTTGTACTTCCAAACAATTCTTTAACGTTTTCTTTGTTTTTTTAAGGCTGACTTTAGCCAAAGTTGCTTTTTTGTTGTTTTCAACCAAAATACTTTAAGTCATACAAGTATTTATTACGGTATCACTTCATAGTGTGGTCACTCAGTAGAAAACAATGGAATCAAATCTTATAATAATGATGATGATGATAATCAAAATATAATACTGGCTAATCACTTATATAGTACTTACTACATGCATGGCATTTTTTCTAAGTGCTTATTATATACATTTAGTTGACCCTAACAATAACCCTATGAAATATATACTTTTGCTACCTGAATTTCTTATATACAGAAACTGAGATACAGAAAGCAAAAGTAGATTGTCCAAGGTCACATACCAAGTAAGTGGCAGAGCTGGAATCTGAAACTAAGCAGTCTGTCTGCAGAGGCCTGCTATTAACTGTATAAAATAATGGTTCTCTAGAAGAATCCTTCCTATCTAATTAGATAAGGAAAAGTTGCATGTTAGGTAACTCCCAAATTAAACTAAAACAGGAATATTTTAAAATGATGCATATAAATAATATATATATATTTTTTTACTTTATAAGTCATCATCAACGTTCATTTATTTTCCAGTCTTTTAATGTGAGCATTTTTTAGACATGTCTAAGAGCTTGGAATTCTACACTTTCTTTCTTGTATAAACCATAATCATAATATATCCCCTATGTGGAGTAACAATATAAAGCTTTTAAATCTTTATCAAGTCTCTCCAATGTACTCAACTTATCTTCTATAACAGAAATAATTCTTTGTGTACACCATCCCTTTGTGTCCTCCATGTCCTCTCTTTATGCACCAGGAAGACTACATTTCTAGCCTCTCTTATAGTTAGGTTGGGAGCAATAAGACTAAATCTGCTCAACGGAATGTAAGAAGTATGTTAAGCCACTTCCAGGTGTAGTCATAAAATTATTCCATATTATTCTCAACTCCTTTTTTTGCTGAAGCAACTTTGAAGGACGGTTTGGAAAAAATGGAGGAGAGTTGCTCAACTCACTGCACTGTGGAGTGAGACATAACGTGGATTGTATTAAACCCCTAAGTTTCCAAAATATATTACAAAAGCTTGTATTAACTACTCTGACACCGTTTTCCTACAAATAACTATAATGTTGCATTAACATTGCATTTGTTTAATTAAATTATGTAGGTACCACAAATAATAAACTTGAGTGAATAGTTTTAGGAAAGGACAAACAACTCTTGGATAGCATAAAATAAAACTGGTGATGGACAGATATGTAAGAGAATAGTTTATTAGTCACAAGCCTTCAAAGCTGCCATGGACAACAGTCAGTATGCTAAAAAAAAAAAAAAAAAAAAAGCAAATTCAGAGAACTGATTAATCTGGCAAATTAGTTAGATGGAGTTCTGTTAAGCAAACTTTTATTGTATACTCTAGAAATGTGAACCAGTACTAATTCCCAGAAGAGTTACATGACTTTCCTAGGATAAATTTGAGTTACCTTTTACTTAGGTGTACGTAATGTAATTCAATAGACTTTTGAGTAAATATAAGTAACCAGAATAACTGTTTTGGAAGACAGAAGAATGCAAGAGTTACTCTACAACTTTTAAAGAAAAGCAGAAGTATAAGTAAATAGGAGATATTGTTCTGATCTTTGAAGAACCTATCATACAATAAAGAGAAAAAAGCAACTCACCCAAGGCAAAATGTGAGACTTGTTCTGATAGAAGGAGAAAGAAAGTGCCCTAAGATGATAGAGGAGATGGGGGTTAACTGCACCTGGAGGATGAGCAAGGGCTTCACTGAACGAGAATTTGAGATGTCACAGGTTGGACTCCCACCCACTCAACGCAGATTAGATCTTGCAACAAGGATTGAGGGCAAGTAGTTTATTTGAGTGGCTCAGTGGTGAAATGGGTTATAACAGAGGGAAATTATCATTATGAAGCTAATTGAGCTTTTACAGTAGTTTTGAGGCTCAGACTTAGGGGAAAGCTCTGGGAAACACTATATAACACACACAACAGAATTATTTCAACCAAGCAGTAAACAAGCTGGGAATTTATACACCCATGCTCCTCAGTCATTGGTTAAGGGCTGCCCCTGGAGGGATATTCCTTTCTAGGCACTTCTGGCTTATAGAAATAGAAAGTCTATCCCTAGGAGACCAACTGAAGAAAACAGCAGGAATTTAGTACTAAAGCAAATTCAAGTAATCTTTTGAAAAACTACAAATATTCACATGCCATCTACTGAGGGTCCTTACCTGTCAAATACATAGAATGTAATGATTTAAAATAGGCAACTTCTAGGGTGCCTGGGTGGCTCAGTCAGTTAAGCATCTGACTCTTGATTTCAGCTCAGGTCATGATCTCAGAGTCATTGAGATCCAGCCCTGTGTCATGCCCAGCATAGAGCCTGCTTAGGATTATCCCTCTCCCTCTCCCTCTCCTTCTGCCCCTTCTCATTCTTTCTCTCGATCTCACCCTGTCTTAAATAAATAAATATATAAATAATAAATAAAGTAGGCAACTTCTGAGGTGTCAGTTCCAAAATACTGCCATCTTACTGTAAGCAGTTTAAAGGTTGTGGAGCATAATGATGTTTACATAAGCAAAGCAATTTAGTCTGGCGTCTGTTAAGTATTCATAATAAGAAAGAAGGAAATTAACACATGGCAGAAACATCTAATCTATTCTAATGATTCCTGAGCAGACATGACTTTCTAGTGTTTATTTGTAAACACTCTACAAAACAAAATGTCTGGGGAAAAGAATTAACAGCTATCTGAATTGTAAATATGTGACTATGATCTAAACACTGGAGTCACAGAAGTATCCCAAGTTAAGCAGTAACTTCTAATACTACTTTTATTACTCAATGCTTTACATTCATCGATAATCTAATCAGTCACCACTACTAGAAAGTGCCTATTTGAGGCAGGTAAGCATTCTATTATGCAATTTTATGTTTGTTTCTTAAACACCATTCACTATTTTTTAGCCTCACACTCAGAATCAATCTAAAATGTACAGCTCACTGTCCAAAGAAAGGTTTGATCTGAAGACATGAGCAAACGAATTTTAATTTATTGCTACCTCTGAGTTCCTAGGTGGTCAAAATGATAACAGTGGGGGGTACAAGTCAGTCACTTTCACTATGTAAGTTCACCCCACACAGAAAGATAACACAGCCCAATCACAAAGCATCAAACAGCATAAAAACCGAAACATTTTTTATTTCCTATTATGACTCTACTGCTTCCAGTCTGGAGTATTCTTGAGGGGCTATAGAAGAGTTTAGGAGTAGTGAACTCATAAAGGACTAGAATCAGAACAGAAATCTTCCCTGACACTGTATTACTATGATACATATTGAAAAATGTATAAATGTGCATGGCACAGATATTCCAACTTAAACTAAGACTTTGGTTATTCCTATACTTGGCCAGTAATTAGTACTTTGAATTTAAAAACCCAGCCTGTCACTTACTGCTCTTGACCCTGAGTAATTTGCTCTTTAGACTTGCTCAAGTTCAAAGTAGAATTTAAACTCATCTACTTCACAGGGCTACTGTAAGAAGTAAATGAGATAATATGTACAGAAAAAGTCAGCGTAATCCCTGGCATAAAGCCTCCTCCCTTTTGCCCCTGTGCTCCTGTACTGATTTTGCGTGTTTGTTATAGACTTTAAGCTCCTTTTGGGGAAGGGACAGGTCTTATTTATTTTCTCAAGAGGCCTACCCCTTAGTCCAGAGCTTTGCACAGAGTAGGTATTAAATATTTAAAAAAGGTGAATGAACATTTATTGAAGTTAATTTGTTTAGACTATAGCCCTAAATGAAAAATAAAGACACATACAGTGTTCTTGAGCATGAAAAAGATAAGGGAAATAATTTAGGATGTGATCTATCAGTTTATATGACTTTTACTCTACAGGAATTAAGACTGAACTTTGTAATTAAACTTGCCCTACCACATACTGATAAGTGAGCACTTCCCTCAAACTAATCACTACGAAAGGTTATTCTAATATTTTGCTTTTGCTCAGAACATTTTAAACTATTTTAAGTTTGCTTATGAGTCACACAGGAAAATCAGCATAATTATTTTATATCCAGTTTCAATTTTAAACAATAAAGTTAATATTTAATCACTATTCCCCAACTTAGTGATTTGCTGTGGCTCAAAATGACTATTGATTATTTCCCATTATCAAATGTAGCATTAAAGGATAATGATCTCCCAGTCCAATGATGACAATGTCCAATAGGACACACAAATGACATGTTCTGAAGTCAATTTCAAAGAAATTCCTAAAGATATAAGGATCAGTAGTGACACTGTCTAATAGACTGCCTTGAAAGATGTTTATTTGGAATACAGTGATACTCATTTAAGTACCTCCAGATCAACTGAGCAACATATTAAACACATTATTCTGTGTATTATATATAGGGCTCATTAGCCTTATTAAATATATATAAATGTAATTTATACACAAATCATATTTATACACAAAGTATATAAACAATATGTGTATATACTAGGCAGACCAGACTCACATCCTTCCCAACTACCTCAGTATCTGCCATCCCCCTGGATAAATTCAGGGTCAATATGAACAAACCATCAATATTTTATTCATCTCCCTTATCCATCTCCTTCGAACGACCTTCTCTTCTCCACTTCAGTCACTTATGCTTGTGAACGCAACCTAAATCTCTTCATCACTCCAGACTGCTCCACCTCCAAAATTACTAATGTAGATAACTACTCTGTTCACAGCCCACCACTCCTCTAGCCTGCTTGCTCCCATCTCAAATATTCTCTAGCCTAACTGGGGTCTCTAGTACCTCCTACTGTGTTGTTCTTTCATATCTTAACTCACTAGTCAGCTCTTCTCACCAACTTCACTACCATTACCCTGGCCCAAGCCACCATTGTTTCTTAACCAGGCTATTGTGATAAACTCCCAATGGGTCTCTCTGCTCTGTCTATCCCTCTCAACAGTCTATTCTTTGCCTACTAGCTACAGTAATCCTTTTAATATGTAAGTCACGTCATGGCACTCTTTTGTTCAATACTGTCTAATAAAATGCTGTCAGAATAAAAGTCAAAGTGTTTACCATGACCTTTAAGAGCATCCATGATCTGTGTCTTGTTGCCTCTTTGACCTTTGACCTTTTCCCTTGCTCCATGTAATTCAACCATACTAGCCTTCTCAACTGCTGGAACAGACAAAACAGGTATCCTCCCACCTCAAGGCTTTGTACTCTTCTTCTCCCCCTGGATGCAATGTTCTCTCAAGTGTCTTCATGGCTTGCTGCTGTCTCCTTCAAGTCTCTGTTCAAATGTCCCCATGCCAATGAAGCATTTGACCATTATTTAAATGAACAAATGCCATTCCCCTACCTTACCAATATTCTCCCTTTCCCTGCTTTTTCTGCACAAAACCTATCACCACCTGACATACTAGTTTCTTAATTATTTACGGACTATGGTTTATTGTATCTTCATTAGAATATAAGCTGCTTCATAAAGGCAGAGACTTCTGTCTGTTGCTTATTGATGTACTCCTTGTGCCTAGAACAATGCTTTGCACATAGCAGGCACTCAATAATTATTTAGATTTAATAAATTCAGCTTAGATTACATGGTGCATTATTTGAACCATATTTAAGCCACCAAATTTTGTGTATGTAAAAATCTGGATGAAGGTAATTCTTGAATGAACAGAAGGGAAAGTCTTTACTACATCTGGGATTTAAATCCTCTTATGAATAGAGACTCTAGAATTATTTTGAAGCTAGAAAAATTAAACTATAGTTGTTAAAGGTCTACTTGAAATAACCTAGTTATTTAGAAATACAGATCTGACCTTCCAATTTGGCAAAATAAAGGTGCTTTGACTATGCTTCTTTCTTGAAACCTACAAAAACCAAAAATAATGAAAAAGAGAAAAGAAAGCTGCTCCTTAAGCAAGAAACGGGCATAACTATAAAGAACCAACTTTGAAGACTACTTGCCAAATTCAGCAAAATGTGGATTAAAATGCTAAGGGCAAACATGTACATTCTGAGACCTCCAGCAGACTATAGATTTCTCCAAATGTCACAGTCCAAACACATCTATCCAAAATTCCTTTGATTAAAGTAACAAGATCTAGTGGATAGGCCCAAATCATTGCAGACTCTGGAAAAGCCTTAAAGGGACTTTAGCTCACTTCCAGAGAATGAGAACGTGGATTTGAAGGAGGAGTTCTATAGATAAACATTTTTTCCTTATTTTTACCTTGGCCCCCGGTACAGGCCTGTCTGGAAATGAGGCTGATGAATGCATTGTATAAGCCATGATCAATTTTGCAGCACTGACCAGAGTCAACTGAGTAGAAAAGACATTAGGCTACTCCCCTGAGAGCTTATTACAAAAAGGCTTCACTGGAGAGCCACTGCGCGCGCGCACACACCCACACACACCCACACACACACACACACACACACACACAGTAAAAATCTAAAGTATAGCTTAAATTAAATCCATCTTGTTCTTAAAACCTTTCATCATTCTTCTATTCTTGTAATTGTTAACCCCATAGTTAAGCTGCATACTGGTTCACTCTGGTATGTAGCTCCTGTGCTACTTCCTATGGTCTGGCCAGAAATGACTGGTCACCAGTACACAAAGAACACATGATATAAAGCATATTCTTCTCCTCTAAGATTTTCTGTTTCCTCCAGCAACCTGTTGAAATCCCATTTTTCACAGAGCCACTTAAATACTTCACTGTTCCATAAAACTTCCACTTCAGGGGCGCCTGGGTGGCTCAGTGGGTTAAAGCCTCTGCCTTCGGCTCAGGTCATGGTCCCAGGGTCCTGGGATCGAGCCCCGCATCGGGCTCTCTGCTCCGCGGGGAGCCTGCTTCCTCCTCTCTCTCTCTGCCTGCCTCTCTGCCTACTTGTGATCTCTGTCTGTCAGATAAATAAATAAAATCTTTAAAAACAAAACAAAAAAAAAAACCTTCCACTTAAAAAAAAAAAAACTCATTTTCAAAAAACATATCTGAATAGATGCTTAAATACTAAAATCATACTTTTCCATCCATTGAAAGAACAATCATATTCAATTCTTGCCTTTCCAAGGACAAGAGGATACTTAATATAGTCATAATAAAAAAAAA